>NW_026882574.1:0-423839 GCF_032173495.1 Musca vetustissima
CTTTTATGACCACAAAAAGCTTTTCTTTTGGGTGATAAGTGATTCGTTCAATGTGCTATTGGGCGTATCGGTGTTCTTTATATTTGTGTTTAAAAAGCGTGTGTGGCACTGGTTCTGGAGAGGATTGGTAAGTAACAATTCGAAATATTGACAAATATATATGTACGCACACGACGTATGTTATCAATGTGATTTATTTGTACTTTTAGGACTAAGACAAGTTGATTCATTAAAGAATGGTCCCACCGGAACCATGTCAACATATACCCATAATAATATATCAATGAATCGCCTTAACGCCATTGATGGCAACGCCTCACTTTTGAGTCCGAATGCAGCGCGACGTGTGCCAACAATTTGAATGTCTTGAATGTCTCGCTACGCTTTTGTAAATAAACACTGGAAACCTCATACTCGTACTTAAGTATAACTCTCATGTTTGTTTTTAAGTTGCACAATAGTTTAGTTGTTTTTATATTATTTTGAGTCATATATAAATTATTTAAAATAAAACGCTTCATGTTTTCATTTCATTTCCAAAATACCTCCTGACATTCTTTCGCTTCAACATAAGTCCATTCAACATTAATTTGACGATAATATGAATATGAGACAATCATATGTATGTGTATCTTCGAACAGTACTGTAACAAACACTTCGAAATATTTAAAATCCATGCCACACAACTTAAATACGATCACGAAAAAACGTTACAAAACGTATATACAACAATAACGTCTGCTGTATTCAGTATTGAAATTGAAGTAATATAAAGATATATTTACAACTCCGATGCAGCTAAAATTCTAATACGTATATATATACGAGAGATAAAAAACGTTTTTGTATTCATATTATTATTTATATCGTACACACGTATGTATTTCATTTAAATTGCATTAGAAATAATATTGCATTCATAAACTCCCAGTATTATATTTATTATTTGAATGGAACTATCCCTCTCTCATTTGTAATTTCATTTGTATGTCAAAAATAAAGAAAGCTGAAAATGTTTGCCTTTCAAAAAATAAATCTCTAAAGTCGATGTCGCTTGTAACACGAATTGGGTACGGCTGGTTCTGGCCAATCCAAAAAACTATCATTACCACAACAGTGTAACTGTAATTAAAACAATAATATTTGATTTATCACGTTGGTTTATATATAAAGTGAGATCCACAAACGCTAGTAAATTCCGAATAAGGAAACACAAAGGCTTAAATCTAGTTTAGTAAAAACGATCAGATTTTTCTGAAAATTTTTCCAGAAGTTGATATTTTTAACCTAATTATGGGGATATATTTTTTCTTAGGAGACGTACCGGGGTATTTGAACCGGAAATTCAGGTACGAATACCCGGTTCTTCGTATCCGATACAAAATGTGTATAATTTTAATGTTTTTTTCCTTGTTATTGTAGGGTTCGAAGGCCCATATCTCTCGATCCACAACAACGTTTTAGTCTATCATTTGATTCAGAATTGATAATGGTCTATAATGGATCCAAGTTCGACTTTTAGGGAGTTTACCCATTTTGTATTAACCGGATCCGTAGAATCGGTTACCCGTACCCGAACTTCCGATCAGAAAAATCTGATAGTTTTTACTAAACTAGAGTTGTTCCGGCGTTTTACATATAGCCAAAAGTATCAATGTTATAAAAGACCAATCGGATCCTCTTTTGATTCAGACGGAATGCCTGAAGCAAGACATTCACATAATGGAAATATCTCTGATACGGGATAGAGACTTATGGGCTAATTTAAAACTAGCAAAAATGGTCTCTCATAACTTTTGTTTGCATACAGGGGTTTCAGCTAGCAGGAGAACGGGACCGCACCGGGCCTTTTTACCATTGCTCGCGACACGATCTTGCACGAGTCATATGGCTACCGGGTCACACAAGTTTCAAAGCAGGGATAGAAAATAAACAATTTAAAACGATGTTAAGTTCGGCCCAGCTAAACTTTTATTATGACATTCAAAATATGTAAAATTAATGGGGGCTCCAAGAAGAAAACTCATGTTATGATGGGACCTTGAATATACCAAAAAAGATGTGAGAAAAAGAGAATTATCTTATGGGGGTCTAGCTTTTTATGGAGCTATACCAAAACGGTGATCAATATTGACCACTTTGGGTACTGAAATTTTATTTAGTAAAGGAACCCACACATCATGTACTAGCAATGCCTGTGCAAAATTTCAGATTTCTATCTTAAATATTGCGATCTCTATCGTGATTTCAACAGACGGACAAACATACATACGGACATGCGTAAACTGACAAAGAATTCTTTTCTGATCAAGAATATATACACTTTGTGGGATCTCCGGCAAATATTTCGAGGTGTTGCA
This sequence comes from Musca vetustissima, assembly GCF_032173495.1. NCBI lineage: Eukaryota > Metazoa > Arthropoda > Insecta > Diptera > Muscidae > Musca > Musca vetustissima. Next base: position 2,362 of record NW_026882574.1, read on the forward strand.
AACGTAATGACAAATTTAATATAAAAATGTGAAATGGTAGTAAAATGGTATTTTTAATATATTTGTACATCTTTTCAAGAAAACGCAAACAAAAATTTAATTAGTTTCATAGAGATCGATTTTCAGGATATTGCCACACAATATCTGACAAACATATCCGGTTACAATGTATTGCAACTAATTAACTTTTGTATTTTTCTACCATTTTGTCAATAGGAATACAGCAATCACGTCAATATCTTTATCTGCAAGGCTTCTGGCAATCAAAATCATAATAGATTGTAATACAAAAAAATATCATATATTAAAATATTATTGAAATTGTACTGTAATAGTCATGGGGGTACTTCAGTTCTTTTTTGAGTAAAAAGGTACTGAAAAAAAGTATTTTGTATTGAATTGTCCATCCCTGATCTATGGGCAACAACTCACCAGAAATGCTGTAGGTCAGTGACACTTTGATGACAAATCATCTCTTTAAATTAAAATATTGCTCTAGAACCTGTACTTTCACAACTTCGAGAGGTTGTTACTTTTATCTAATTTTGATTTTTAATGTCATTGACAACTTCATAATTTACTTACATTCTTTTGAATAAAGTCCATACTGGCCGTTGTATTCCGTTCATCATTATAGCTTTTCATTTCCTTCGCAATGGCATCGGATACACCTTCCAATAATTCGCCCTTATAGGTGTGGACATAAATCGAGAGAGCGATTAACGAAAACAGGGCCATTATCAGAAAACCGCCGTACTAATGAACCAAAGAAACCCCAAGCAAAAGATAATCGTTTAAATATGAACTCGATTACCGTTAATGTGGCAGTTCAATAGACTTTCAATTCCGATTTCTACTTACGAACACCAGCATAGCTGAATCGATCTTCACAATGCACGAACAGGCGAGTGAACTAGCGAACACAATAATAGCGCCAATTATAATAACAACCATGGGGGCAATATCCGAATACGATGGATTGATCTTCAAATACCCCTGATAGTCGGTCTGCAGCCACACTCCAATCCATATTAACGATAATCCAGACAGCTAAATAAGAAAACAAATCAGAGATCCAACGTGAATTTCATTGACATTTTAGATTATTTTTTTTTCACTTTTACCCAAAATGCCATATTGAAAAGTAAAAGCAGCGCCCTGATACAAGGATATGAAATAAAGCGGCCATTGTCTCTGGTATAGGTTTTCGGCATTTTTTTCAGATTGCAGCCACCACAGCTTACTGTGAATATTAATATTCAGAAATCGTGCTGATCCTTACTTCACACCAGCGACAGATTGAGAAGCACTTGAAGACTGTTTTCTTACAACTGCACTTCAATTAAGCGAAGCCACTCACTTGGTCTCGTCGGTTATCTGCTCAAGAACGCTTCCGATAAGAACAGTAGCGTTTATTCTCTGCAAAAATATGCGGTGCATTCAAATGAATCTACACCAATATGGGTAATCATTCATATCGCAAATAAAAAAACATGCATAAATATGTTATGTTATATGTTATTTTGAAAAACGTAGTGCAAACAAAAATACTGCTTGAAAAAATATATTTATGTATATACACATACATATACACCCTCAACCTATCTCATATGTTTTATAAGCTTATCCAGTCGTTTGTACGTTGGTCCATATCTCGATGTATAGATTTAATCTCATATTGGTTTTACAATTTTCTTTTTCAATTTGGACTCTATGTAGGGGAGATACCGGAAGGAGTAGATCGATCGGCCACATATTCGGATTTGATCCAGGCTTAGTAAAAATATAGATGAACTTGTAGATTTACAAGTGTTTACAATTGGAAAGTTGGAATCTGGACTGAGACTGCGGAGTACTGCATTTTTTCTGCAAATAATATAGAAACAAATGTCCCACCCCTTTTCGCCATCAGGGAGGCGAAATGCCATCTGTGATCCTTACACAAATTCCATCCCAACCTATGATATTTGACTAAACTAAGACCCTCAGATATAAGACTAAACTAAAACCCTATTATGGATCGCCTATTAATGAATGATGTTTTTCACACACGATAGTTAAAAAACGATATTAAAAATGTTGGCCATGCAACATTCGATTGATTCTCTCTTAAATAATTTGAAGAAAAATTTACATTTACATACATATTCGTAGTATGAAGTGTGGTATTCCACAGAAACAGAATCTTGTACTTTTAGAATCGTTTTTGTAATGGATTTTATCGAAAATTACACATTTTAACTATTACAATTTACAATATTTTCATAATTGCATCCATAAAATTTAATGCGACCCAATTGAATGTACACATCACATCGACAACGTGGGATAACAGTCAAAATGTTTGTAAACAAATAAACACAAACACTCATTCGCATTAAAAAAACAACAACAACATATAAACACCCATATCTATATAAAAGTAAGTATGCCATTTTCGATTTTTAAAAATAACTACAATAACAACAGCAGCAGACAAGAAATACAAAAAGTCACTGATTTCTTTCGTGTTTACTTTTTGCGTGACCTGATAAGGTAGGACATTCATGTCCAGACTATTTTTAGAGTCCACAGCGAACCCTGTAATGCCAAAGACGTTGTTTATCACCGAATTATCCACGAACATTTGTATGAACATCAATCGGAATAGGGTAGCAACTGACAAAAATATGAAATGATAAAATTGATCAAACAATATATGGAGTCAAATATCAAGGTCATCGCGTTATTCATTGGACAAAAATAATTATTCGTGGAATTAGATTTAAGGGCAAAATAAGATTTTGAGCAATGATTTTTTTTTAATAAAAGAGGTGTATATATAAAGGTGTTAACATTTTGCGCATACAATGGTTGATATATTTAGGAGGTTTATATTTTAATAATATTGCCAGGAAACAAACCATGGTACAATTATAAAAGGTAACAGCAAATCCCAGCTGATTTGATTCCAACGTAATACTAGTGTCAATATGAATTTGACAAATTATGTTTTTTAAAATCACCCAACAGGAAAATTGGGAAAGCATACAATTTGAAATTGTTCTTTATTAAATGTGCTCTCTTATTCAATTTACTCAATCTGCCTGCTGGGAAAGTTTGAGGAAGCAAATCTTTCTTCAAGGAATAACTCGCTATTCCCAGCATTTTCATATGTGTTACACATATATGTGGCAATGGCTCAATTATAGGAAAGATGTGGAAGCGATAGAAATATAAATTTGAAAGATTTTCATTCATGTTTTTCAATTTTTATTTTGAGGATTCTAAAATATTTCATTTTCAAAATAAAAATAATTTGATGATAATTTGTTTGTTTGTTTACATTTTTCTGTCAAATGAGTTGACACTAGTAGAACTTACAACAACAAATTTCCATGTGGTTGTTGTATCGTTTTTTGTACAACAACACTTGCTGTTACCTTCTATTATTATACCATGGAAACAAACATTATGTTTCAATAAAATGTGTAGCAAATTCGAAGGAAATTAAAATTGAAATTAAGCGGTTGCTTCAAAAAAAAAAAAAACTGTTGCTGAGTATATTTGAATTAAATTGTTAAAATAAATTGAGTTTTCATTTAAAAATGTAATTTTAATTGCTCTATTCAAAAAACGGCGTACCTTCTTTCCCTTGACTTTTTAACTGTTTTACGGCTGTATTACCGACAATTGGAAAATTTTAAATTTAAGTGTCTGAGCGCTACCTAAAATTCAACTAGGGCGTTCGACGTTATTCACCACAAAAGTAAAACACATGTATTTATATGAATGTTACCGAAAAACGTCGACGTACGAATTTTCAAAGTTGAACAAATTCAACTATGACAGAACGTAGTTTTGATTTTTTCTTTTGTTGAAATTAGAAACGAAACAAAAAGAAAATATGAAAATTTCAATAAGAATGTGAAATATTTGAGTACATTTTATAATTTTTTAATTTTGTTTCGCGATTGTGTTTAGTTCGCTAAGGGATATCGATTCGACGTATTTGGGTAATACGGCCGTACAAAACATTTTGCCATAGTGGGGATGTTGAATATTTTTGTACGTTTCGTTGAATTCGACCCTTAATTAAGAAGTAATTACTTAGTTCCCCATACAAAATTGTCTGAGCGAACACCTACTTTTGTACGTTGTCCAATTCGAATCACTCTCAGAGTCACCATAAATTTTGTCCCATCTCTAACAATTGAGAGAATTTATCAAAAATAACTTAATTTTGACAGCAATAAAAAAATGTTTAAAATTTTCTTTTTCTTTTCAGTAAAATCGAAAATGATGAATGAAAAGTAAACAAAATTCTAGTTTTTATATATGCAGAAGGATGTAAATTTTGCTGTCTACATGATGCAATATGCATTTCTTTCCCCTTTGTTCTAATTAGCGTACAAAACGAGAGACAAAAGTGAGCAAACCCAAACAAAAATTCTCCAATATTGAAAACAACAATTGTTTCAGGAAAAATGGAAAACATGAATTAAAAGTAAAGAGATAGGGGTTGATGTTATAGTCAGGAGAAAGAAAATTATTTTTTCTATTTAGATCAGGGCTGTCCACACTAATACATGCAAATGTTTCTTATTGTATTTGTTTCAAATACACAATTTTCAAATTTATGTTTCTCTGTTATTAAACTGTGAGAAAAATTGTAAAAACTTGTATTTCAAATTTTAAGACAGAAGAACATTTTGTATTCAATGCAAATATGTTTGTTAATGATATATTTTCCTATAGAAAGATACATTTGCTTCCGTTTCGCCAATCCCCATTGTATTTGTCATATATTTCGACTTTTTATGAACTAATTTTTGCGAAAAATTTCCTAATTCTTTCGTTCAAATGTTTCTATTTTTATCATTGTGTGTGTGAGAGTTTTGACACACACCGACAGCCCATGGGACCTATTTTGGGCACTGCTGATTTAGATCCATATGTGATTCACGCAAATATGTTACAATTTTGGTGTAAAAAAAGAAACAAACAGTTTGAAATAAAAAAAAAAAATCTGATGACATGAATTAAGAATAGTGTTGTATGAACGGGTTAATTCATGTACGTAATTCTGAGAGCGAACTACGTTGTTCGAATGCTCGTCAGAACATGGCATAACGTTGTCAAATGTAAAGCCATTTCTTCTAATATTTATGCAGTTTACATTAAACAGTTGACTTCATATTGTAAAGGAATTTCAACAAGTTAAAAGTAAAGTCGGTGTTGCCGACAGATATATACCCTCAGCCTATGGTTTGCGGAGGCCTATGGGATTACTGTTTTGTGTCGAGGTGGATTATTTTTTATTAACATCACCATTTTCACAATAGTGGTAGTTTGTGGTGGAGGTACCAGAGATAATTGACCTATATAGCCGATAGCTTCAATATAGAGATCTTCCATGGTTATGCCATATAGGACTTACTATTCCCTTTATGTAAGGGATCATCTGTAGGAAAGTGGATCAAGTCGGAACATTACATTAGCTTGGTATTGCATTAACAAACTTTGGCAATTTGTGGGGGTGGTACCTGAAAAAGTGGACCGATGAGTCTCATCTTCGGAATTCATCTAGGCTTGGTACAAATATTACAAATGTTATTCAAAACATTTCAATTTAAATTTGAGAATTTCATTTGTAATTCATTTGTAAAACTAAATTTGCATTTCATAAAATTTCCCTTGTAATTCGAGTATGTAATTGGTAATTCAAAACTTTTCATTTGTTATTTTAAACTTTTCATATGAGATTCAAAAAATGTCATTTGGAATTAAAAAATTTAATTTTTAATTAGTAGATTTCTCATTGAAATTTGTAGATTTTCATTTAAAATTCAAAGAAATCCGTTTAAAATTCAAATAATTCAACTTGAAATTTATAACATTTCACTTGCAATTCAAAATATTTCAGTTGTAATTCGTAACAACTCATTTCAAATTCATACATATTCCTTGTATGTTATTAATAATATTTTTCGAATCTAAAATTAAATGTTATGAATAACCAATGAAATGTTATGTATTTCAAATTAAATGTTAAAAATTTCAAATGAAATTATTTAAATTTCAAATGGAATTTTATGAATTTCAAATGCAATCCTTGGAATTTCAAATGAATTCTATGAATTTCGAAAGGTATTCTATTAATTACAAATGAAATTCTCGAATTACAACTGACATGTTATGAATTGCAAATGGAATTCAATAACATGTGAAAAAGGTGTAGAAATAGCAGTGAGGGTTAAAATATTATGTTGTGCAAGGTTTGGTTGAAATCGGATTGTCCGTTCTGAACGTATTATAAAGATTTATTTACGGCAACATTTTTAACCATTTTGTAGGGTAGTTATCCAGAAGAAGTGGCCTGATATTACCCATCTTCGAAATTGATTGAGGTATGAAAGAAATATTACGATGTGCAAAGATTGGATAAAATCACTTGATATTGGATTTAGACATTTTGACACTTTGTGGGGAGGTTGCAGAAGGAATGGACCGATGGCATATTACGAGTTTGGATGAAATATGAACCATTTATACGTTTCTAAAATATTTACCATTAGGCAAAGTTAGATTATAATCGGATAGTTCGATCGCATGATATTACAAAACTTATTTTGAGCTAAATATTGACTATTTTGTGGAAGAGTTATCCAGAAGAAGTGGCCCGATATTCCGCATCATCAAACTTGATTTAAGTATGAACGAAATATTACGATGTGAACGAAATATTACGAGTTGCCTAAATGTAAATAGTTATTCCCTTCGAGAGTTATGGTGTGCATCAGCCAGACAGACGGACGGACATTTGTAAATCGACGCCAAATTGCCTAAAACTGATTTGGCCCAAAGAAACAAACAGACATAATTTTGTACCACGCATTAAATTCGGTCGAAAACGACCGATTTCACCCAAATTCTGCACCAAATAATCAACGTGTGTTCGATTGAGATAAAATTTTGCACAATGCGATGTGCTGCAGCATAGCGCATCGCGGGTTTTAAGCTTGCTTTAAATCGGTCGATATTGTCATAAGGTTGTCCGATTCATATAAATGATACACAATCGACTCTAAGTCTCTTCGATTGAAATGACATTTTCCATAGTTGTAGAATTTTGTTATAGGACAATCTATTTTAACTGGCTGTCATCGTCAGCCATCTACATTGTTTTTTTAAAACCCTATATATATATATATATATATATATATATGCATATATAAAATACGTAAAAAGTGTTTAATTCAAGTTTTTTAATTTTTTAAATGTGATCGCCTTATTGCCACCAATAACTATACTCATCCAAAATACAGAAAGGATCATCGTTCAAAAATATTGGGATCAAAACAAACTTATAATAGCCGAGCTTATAAATATAATAAATAATTGATGTACCAACTAAAATTGCACAGTTTTCACCATTGGATAGACTTTGTGCACAGTAAGCTATCTATGGTTACAAAAATAATCACCTTTTTTTCTTTTTGGAAAATTATAGTTGTCTTAAATATCGTCTTTAGACTCCAAGATCCTTTGGACCAAACATTTTCCAAACAATTTGGAGTCGATTTACATACATTTGTTTCTCTGGCTTTCGAACTTTCGTAATATTTCTTTCAAACTTAGGATAAGTTCGAAGATGGCAAATATCGGTCTACTCCTTCTAGTACCATCACCCACAAAATGGTCAAAAATTTGCTGAATATTAACTTTATTGTAATGCAAACAGAATATCTCATTTGAACCAACGTTTGTACAACGTAATATTTTAACTAAGTTTTTTATAATCTTTGAAGATGGGACTTATCGGTCCACTTCTTTGCATTACCTCCTCCCCCAAGGGTTAAACATTTGGAACATTGGTTAAACATCGAATGGAGCAAATGGAATATTCTATTTCATCTAAATTTGGCACATGTACGATATAATCCCAACTTTGCACGTCGTAATAGTTTTAACCTATAGCCGGCCACTTTTTTACTTACTTCTTCTACAAATTGATTCTGACGCTAATAATTTCTATTTAATTGACCAATTTTCACAGCCTGTTTTTTCTAGCAGGAGTGTACATTAACTCTTAATTGATAGTTACATACTTTATAACACTGTGATACAAAATAACAAAAAAATTTTTTCAGGCTGAAAAACTTATACGGTCTGATATCATCATATTGAAAAAAAAAACAGAATAATATAAATCCGTTAGAAATAAAAGAAGTTATTCGCGTTTCAAATTAAAAATCTATTAACCACGTTTTTCTCTACATTTACCGTTATAAAACTAATTTTCGAAGTGACCCAGAAAAACCAAAGGTATTTTCGTGGTCCAGGGACTCCAACTAAATAGAATTGGTACATTAGAACCCCTGAATAATTTTCGTGCCGCACAGTGTAATATAGCACATCAACGTATTTACTGCACGTCGTCTAAAGGCGGGCTTATCGGCTACAGGGTTAATCAAATTTAATTAAAGTCCAAAGAAGGGACTCACCGGTCAATTTCTTCTGGTATATTCCTCACAAGACGTAAAAAGGAATCCTGGACTAGTTGCTCCTTACCCCTGTCAGGTCTGTAATTTTTCACAGACGGGTCAAAGATGGAGGAATGCACTGGTGCAGGCGTTTAATGTAGGGAAATAGAAATCTACAACTCATATAATCTTAACAATCTTTGTAGCGTTTTTCAAGAAGCAATCCTCGCTATCACGAAAGCGGCTGATATAGTCAAAACACTTACTGCCGATAATATATGTTGATAGTAAGGCGGCCCTCAAGGCTTTAAAGTAGTGCACTATAGAAGGTAACGAGATAGCCGACGAGCTTGCTCGAGGGGGTTCACAGTCGTTCAACCTTCCGATTGAGAGATCTGTGCAACCAACCATTGGCTATTTCATTGGCAAAATCCGCTTGTTCTTCGGCGAGGTAGTCGGCAACAGATGGTCAAGAGAACCTGGTTGCAGAATCTCAAAAGCTATCTGACCTGAATTCTTTCGCCGAAGAACTTCTTCGCTGCTGTCAAATAACAAGAGAGGGAGAGAGATTAATATCATTGTGGGGATCATAACAGGTCACTGCAAGATTATATCCCTCACATAGAAATGGGACTCCAACGGAGAGGATTACAGCCGTCTATGTCGTTTCCACGACAGAGGGGTCTACGATCCGAAACGACCCGAGTCTTACTCGGCCAACGTCTGTCACCTCAGCCCATTGTGTAAAAGCAATAGGGCTGCTACAACAACAACAACAGTCGTCTATGTGAGGACGAAGAGGAGCTGGAAAAATTGATCATATCCTCTGTAGATGTCCCTCTCTAACAAGAGAGGGAGAGAGATTAATATCATTGTGGGGATCATAACAGGTCACTGCAAGATTATATCCCTCACATAGAAATGGGACTCCAACGGAGAGGATTACAGTCGTCTATGTCGTTTCCACGACAGAGGGGTTCTCCGAAACGAACTATTTCTCGGCCAACGTCTGTCACCTCAGCCCATTGTGTAAAAGCAATAGGGCTGCTACAACAACAACAACAGTCGTCTATGTGAGGACGAAGAGGAGCTGGAAAAATTGATCATATCCTCTGTAGATGTCCATCGCAGAGTGGCAGAAGACATAAACAGTTTGGAAGGTATGAAATTGATAATCTAGCTTTCTTCTCCAAAATAGACCGCAATCAGATTCTAGGCTTTGTCAAAAATCTGGCATGGCTAAAATAATCATTTCTAGGCTCTCCAACTCCAACTATTTCTTCCACTCTTCCATTCTCTCTTACTTTCCCCTTTGCTTTCAGGTATCAAGGAGGATCACAATGGACAATTGTCTTTGAGTGAACGGTTGTTATTTACAACCGTACATCCCTAACCTAACCTTCTATATTAAACGACTTGAAAGTCCAATTTAATTTAAACTTTGTGCATCGTAATATTTTTGACAATTGTAGATCTGTCCGAAAGTTTCGATTTGATCCGTTAAATCAGTTTTTATTAAACCCAATTCAAGGTCGAAAATGGTATCCGTCTGTTGACTCTATCTGTTGCTTCCCCCACCCTATGTGGGTTGGAAATTTTATATAGAGCGAATGAATCTGTCGGCAACACAAACTGACACTTTTTCCATGTTTTTCAATTTCAGATAATTGCACAAATCCCGACGTCAGAACATTTCTGCTCTGAGCTAGGGTAACACAATGATATTTATGAAGCCGCTTGTAGTTTTAATTAAAACACATTCTTTTTTATTTTAGATTTGCTTTAATTTTGAATGTAACTCATTTAAATTTTATTTAAAGAGAGATGCATTGCAGAACACTCTAATAATAATAATTATAATAATGTCGTCTTTTTTCATTCTTTATGGTTGTTGTTGTTGTTTTGTTGAGAGTTTTTGTTTTATAATTTTAAATTATCATAAATATGTTCATATATGTAAGATTTTTTGTATTCATGTATGTCTCTATTTATATATATATATAGCATATATGTACGTAAGTATGTAGTGTGTATATGTAGGTTTGTCTATACTTTGTTTATGCAAGGAGTTATGTTCGAATAATCGGATTATAATTATAATTAAATTAATAAACTTAATAAACATTGCCTTTATCTAAGAGTTTCTTTCTTTTTTTTTAATATAATTAAATTTTTCGTATTTTTCTTTGTATATTGTAACTTTATCGCCATCATCGTCCTTGTGACCCATTTTTTTGTTTCTTTGTCTATGAAACACTAAAACAACTACAACTTTATTTTGTAAATTTATTCAGTGCTGATATCCGTTCTTGCTGGGCGATATGTTCTTTTGCTCCGCTAAAATTAGAAACAAACAAATTAATAACTATATATACGCCGATTTAGGAGATTAGATTAAGCCGACTTACATGTAACGTGTGAGTTCTTCAATGTCGACTAGCATTGCATCCTGACTGTCGTGTAAGTCATCGCGTTCCATGAGATAATTAACAAGGGTTTCGTTAAGTTCTTCAATGTGTGTGTGTAGGCTGTTGACCAATATCTGCAGCTGGGCGATATTCATTTCGGTTAACATTTGCCGTGACACACGACGTTTATCCGCCGTCATTCGTACACCGACTTTCTCCAAGGAACCTCGTATAATAGCCGTTATTGGCGACACGGATTGATTTTGTCGTTCAATCTAAATAAAACAAGATAGTATATTTGGATTAGATAAATAATTCGATATTAATGAAAATATTATATTTTTGTGGCCAATCATTTCAATTTTTTGAAAACAAACGAAAATTATAAATTTAAATATAGAGTAAATCTCGAGATCATTCAGTCTCCTGTAGATGTATCATGATAGTCACTTCTATAACTGAATTTGTAACGATCTACACATAAGTTGTTACCCGCCATTCTAGAATTAATTTGGTTACCTATATGGATCAATCCTGTGGATCGGATAGGTGCATTATTTCCATTCCATGGTTCCCTAAAAGACGCTGTGTCTATGTCTAAAATCTAGACACATGCAGTCTAGGTTAATTTCGATCTCCAGTAAATCTTTGGTGTGAATCCGACACACGTTGGTTTCATATGAGATTTACAAATTTTCTATATGTTAACTCTTGTTGGGAAGTACTAGAAGCTGTAGGCTTGGTAGATATTACATTCGCATAATTTTTTTATTTATTTATTTTTTTTTAAGAAAATTATGAAGAAAAATTATGGGAAGGTTCCTGAAAGAGTGGTCCGATATTAGCTATGTTCGAACTTGATTTAAATTTGGAAGAAATATTAGTTTATTTAATGTGGACCAAATAGGTCCAGAGTTATCGTGCGCAAGATAGACGAATGGCGGGCATTTGTAAATCGACTTGATTTTGACAATATTTCGAGGATACCCATTTCCATCGTATCGTAGTGTATATACCCTCATTAGGCATAAACCTGGGGAATTACAAGTACATATACAGGTGGAACTCATGAGCCTGATTCGAATAGCCAGACACTCGATAGCCGAGTGGTAAAGTTTTAAAATACCAATACAATTTGCCACTTACCTCCATTTGCATATGGGCCATTTCTTTGGCCTGTGCCAATGCCATTCTGGCTTCTATCTGTAATTTGGCTTGTTTGGTAAAGAAATCACACTCCAGATCCTCGCTGCTGTATATGACTGGCATATCCGGTTCTTTTGTGTTCTGTGTCTGTTTGCCTGTGCTACCGTTATTATTGATGGTGTTATTGGAACAACTAATCGACAGTGGTCGGCCATGATATGGATGTAATTGAGAATTATCTGTCACTTGGCTGGTCACCGCCACCGGTGTACCGCCAAAATTGTGAATGCTATACTGGGTTTTAGATTTCGATAGTTTGGGACAAGTCTCCGAATCCGAGCTATGACTTTCTGTGTCCGATGACATGCCTGTAATGCGAGAAAAATCTATAAGAGAACCATGAATTGAAGGCCTCCCACAGAGATGTTTCCAATATTAAACATACCGCTTTGCAAACGCGATTCGGTTCCCGATTTCCATGGTAATCTCTCCTGCTGATCATTGCAATTTTCCTCAGCTCCCATGGCCAAGCGACGTCGTATTTCCTCTCGATCATTGCGTCTCTATAGGAAGATAAACAAATTCGATTAGTTGTGCTAATTATTTTTGATACAAGAGAACGCCACAGAATGGTCGATTGCTTTCACTCGAACTCTTACACTGTATCTCTTCGATTCCTCTACATTTGGATCGGTTACTCTTAGGAATTTATCCACAATATTGTATAGGAACTCAGCCTCACAAAAGGATGCATCCTTTGTGAATAGAGTCAATTCAATGTTCGTGAATTTACTTTGGCTGTACACCCGTGGAAACATTCCATCGACACAATCGCCCTCATTTTGGGAGCAAGATTTGTATTTGTACAGCAAACGACGATTTAAATTTGGCAATAATTTAAATTTCAAATCAAACATGAATTTTTCAAACATCTTTGATGTGTTGATGCAAAAACAAAACAAAAAAGGAAAATATCACAGAGAGGTTGTAAAGATGAAAGCGATGTTTATTTTATTTTTTTTTTTTTCAATAAAACCTCTTCTACCCGCTTGAGTATGTCACCCCACCGACAGTTTAGCACTGATTGACCAGCACGTAAATGTTCTCATGATTTTTTATCCTTCTTTTGAAGCGTTCGATCGATATGCGGTTCATAGTCACAAACACTCTACCTATGTTGAGCGTGTTGCCTTGCCTGCTGCTTCTGTTCAACCCTGATCTTAGACAAGGAGTGGAGTGAGAAGACGCGCGTGTGTGTTCGTGTGTGAGACAGAGAGAACGTAAATATTGTATCTGCCCATAAATATCGAGCAGATGTTCCTGTTTTTTAAGAACAAAAAAACGCTAGGAGATCTGTATAGAAATTCCGCAAACATTTATTGGTGTAAATTTATCTTCCTTTCCATGTAAAATTGAAAAATTTCTCAAATTTCCTGCGATGTGAAAATTTGTTGCCCAACAGAAATACTTGGAAAAAAATTAGATTTAGATTCCGAGATGTTTGCTAATAAAACAGGATGTTTTGTATATAATTTTTATTATAATTTTCATATGAATATTAAAATTGGAAAAAAAAAAATTGTACAACATTTTAAAATATTATGTAAATGAAACGGTTCACTCATTTCGTTCTGCAATAGTTAAGCATTTTTACTTCGTAATTTCTTCTTCACGTTTCAAAAGTATCAGTAGCATATTGTATTGATTATTGTCCATTATATGTGTGGAGTGTCTCATATCATTTGTTCGTTTAGACAACCATGAAGTAAATGTTTGTCTACCTCCCACAAGTTTTCTTCTAAGAAGCAACCCGCACACACATACACATGTATTTACCTACACTCGACTAGACACCACTAACCCACACCCAAAACAGATGTACGAAATGCAATAATTGTTACTCTAAGCGTTTCAATTAGGGCTGGGGTTACACTGATCAGTACTCTGCACTCTGTTTCTTTCATCTTCTTAGGTAAAGACGATGAAGGGACAAATACACCATATGGAGGATATTTGAGTACTTGTTCCTATTGTTAAGTTGGTGAGATTAGTCGATGAAAGGAATTTCATTTGATCGATATCTTACAGGATGCACATGTGCATATTTGCACTTGCGCATATACATTAGGTTGGGTATACACATAAAATGCATTACTCGTGATATTCGAAAAAAAAAAACAGAGAAAATTCTACCTGATACTCTTAAATATTTAGATAAAATGGTGTGTGCAACGATGATTACCATTATCCAATGCGGTTTTAAAGATGATATTCTGCTGCAATTTATCTACTGGTGCTTACGCATTACTTATTTTTATGGTTGCATGTAAAATTGATCTCTTTATTGCAATGCATCATAAAGGACTGAAAATCCCATATTACCGTAATTTGTAACAGAGTTTTTTAATCAATTTTGAGTATAGAGTTGTGGAAAACCCTCCAAAATACCCAAAAGCTAGGATATCAACATACGAGACGTATATTAAGACGTTAACCGATATGCTTACGCAGGAAAGTTTTAACATCCATGCAATCAATTTTGATCGCTATTATATACAGTAACACTCTACCACTCTAAAAGGGTTGAAAAACTTCTTTCAGCTGATGCTGTGGTTACCGGTATCGTTATTAACATTTGCAACAATCTTTCGCTTACCACATAGTAATCCACAGATCCACTTTCAGATATTTGTCATAAAATTGTATGATTTTTTTGAAATCTTTGTATTAAAATTTTAACTTTTTTTTTAAATTTTAACTATTTTTTAATTTCGGAATCTTCTAGTTCTTAGATTCGTTTAGATTCTCTTCTATAGATTCGTTAAATATTTAAACACAATCATGCTGCTCAACTCATCGTGTTTCACAACATGAATGTAGTCGTTTTAAAGATTGATTTCCTTCTCTAAATTTTCTGCATAGAGTAGCAGACCTCTTTGGATTTTCTAAAGAATGAGCAAATGTCCAAAATTTTAGAAATTTCGCGAATCTTCGAAGCTGCATTAAAACTTAATTTTAAAATGTGAAAAGAACAATGAATGTATACAACAGAAATGAATTTTGATTTAATAATAGTCTGCACTCCATTATAATTGCCTGACCTCTCAAAAGGGACGTAGCAAAGGTACTTTTTTAGATACCTTGCCAAAAATCTTATACATATATAGTTTCATCTGCTAAAACATAAACAAATAAATCAACGATATTCAGGAGGCTTTACTTCCCTCAAGGCGATGCCTTCCCTTTCACACAATAAAATTGTCTCAATGGCCACATTAACTGTATATCGCTCATTTGCTGCACGACAGGCATAACTTAAAAAACACGATTTTGCAGAAAATGCATTTTATGTTTTCAATTTACTCACACTTTGTATGGGACAGAGGAACTTCTACAGCTTCTCAATTAGAGTGTATAAGAGATTTTCATATGAATTTTTTACACAACATGATGTCTATTAAATATATCTGAAGCTTGTTTGTCCGTAACATGTTCCACGAGGGTGGTTCGCAAACTTCTTAGCCTATCAATGAAAGAGAATAGTTATATTTTCAAAAATATTTTTATTTTTCAATATAATCTCCTGTAACTTCAATACACTTAGTCCAACGCTTTTCTAGCAATTCCATTCTTAGAATTATATAGTTTTCCTCAAGGTCTTTCAAATAGTGGTTTACAACTGTAATTGCATCTTCATTTGAGGTAAAACGCTTGCCAGCAAGGATTTTTTTAGATTCGGGTACAAGTAAAAGTCACTGGGAGCTAAATCAGGAGAATAAGGTGGGTGGTCAAGCAATTCGTATTTTAATTCGTTGATTATTATAAAATTATTTTTTATGTTGTAAGCTAGGACGTTTTTCTCGAATTTGAATTGATCCAAAAGGTTGCAATAGTACTCTGAATTTATTGTTTTACCCCTTTGCAGATATTCAATCAATAAAATTCCTTTGAATTCCAAAAAAAAAAACCTTGGCATAACCTTACCACCCGATTGAATTGTTTTTGCCTTCTTTGGGGCACTTCCTTCAGCTTCTGTCCATTGTTTGGATTGTTCTTTTGTCTCTGGAGTATAGTGGTGGTTCCATGCCTCATAAACATAAACATATCATAAATTCAACAACCCAATTTTTTACTGTTGCATTTGAAGGAGCAGTTTCTCCTAACACATTCATATTCATTATGAATTCCTTGTCCCGATAAACCATTTTTATGTAAATATTTAATGACAGCACGCATTTCCAATTTGTCTATTGTAAAAAAATTGCGGAAGCGTCTTTTTTGAACACCTGTTTCTACACGAAGGAGTTGCCAGATCGAAACAAGATTTAACATATGTTCATAACAGAGATGAAACACTTAACTTTTTTCTGTTTATACCGCGCTATTTCTGCTAGGATAAGAAGTTTCCGAACTGCCTTCGTATACGTGTTGAAACATCTTTCATTCTCGATTTAAAAATAGTATGCCGACTTTACAAAAATCACCTTTTGCTAAATCTGAAAATGGGATACAAGAAACACGTGGCGGGACCGGGTATTATTTAAAATGGGGAAAAAACTCATTTCCAATACTTTTGCCCGTATAGGAACAAATCAAAATATTTAGCGATTTTTAATATTTTATGCACAATCTATGCTCTTCTTTACACTTTTAATGTGGTATGGCATATTCTCCACAAATTGTTTATGATTCCATCCGGGATTTTGTTGTTCATCTTGTAGAAATTTGGGGAACTCTAGTGGAATTAAACATTTTCTGATGCAAAAATTTCAGAATGGGCCCGTGCCCCTTGGGCCCTCCTCTGCGTACGTCCCTGGCACCTATAGTTTTTGGCAATGTATCCAAAGTTCCAAAACTTTATTTTTCTTTGTGCTTTTTGAAAAATTTTAATTTTAAGTGTCGAAGGCCTTGCTATAGTCATAACTTCTTATATTTATAATGACTTGTTTGAATAATAAAAATTAATAAAGCATAATTTAGATTCTGTCACTTTTTTAAGTGGTTATTATAATTACTATTATTATTATCATTATATTTATATGACTTCGTTGTCCGACATTCCCCATCTATTTCAATATACATATGTACATATGTATGTATACATTTCATAATTTGTCCGTACCTCTTCCTTCCAATTGCCCGCCGTATTATTGACAATCGATGTAAATAATTCCACTGTGTCGACACTTTCGTTCTCATCGTAGCACAGCGTATATAAATCGAAGACAAATCGCGAATCCTTCTTGTAATGTCGGCGCGAGTGATATTTCAGCGAATCGGTAACCAAATCTTCTTGTGGCATGTCATCATGACTGTTTCCGCCGATGTTGTTGTTGTTGTTGCAGTTGGTATTGTTATTATCTGTGGCAATAATGGTGGTCATGGTCAAAGCATATGTTTGCGTGTGTGCTAACGATGTCAGCCAACTATTTTATAATATATCTATCTGTATGTATGTTTGTATGTGGGTCTATCACAGTTAAACTACAATAATCACTTGAAAATATTGCCGATTTTCTTCTGTTTATTTTATTAGCATCATCGTTGACATTTATTTGCCGAAATTTAATAAGGTTTTTTTTTTGTTTTGGAAATTGGTTTTGTTGTTGTTCACTTTTTTGAGATTGTATTCGGTAAGTACATTCCCTTACTGGCTGGCTACAAACAACAACATCAATGCATACAATTGCCACTCGGCTTGAGCCACACTTTTTTTCATTTGAGTAACAAAATTACTTTTTTTGTTATTCGACTGACCCAGGAGACGAACGGACGGACGAATGAAAAAAAAAACATACTCTGTGGGGCCAATTGTGTAATGAAGTCAATTTTTCATCGCAATGCCGAATGTAAAGTGGGGTTAGTGTTATTTTATGGCTTTGTAAATTTTCAGTTGGCCGTTGTTGTTGTGCTTTTTTGTTATTGTTGTTGAAGTATGAATCAACCTGCAAGCCACAACACAGCGATGTATTAATCGTCCGAAACACGAAATGTTTGTTTATAACCGAATTTTTTGTTTAACTCTGCGCAACATTCGCCACACCGACAGACAGTTTATTGCCTGAACTTCAAATTACTACTGACTGGGAATATTCAACGTTCGCAGACAATGCAATTGGATATGAATTTTATAAGCGAGAAAATGAGACGAAAAAGAAAAAAAACATTAAAACGGTGAGCGGCAGCCACAACTGCTCTAGAGTAGCGTTAAACACAAAATCATCTACCGAAGAGCTTTAACCAACCATTCCCGTTTGGATTGAGCGAATGAACATCTGAGTAAATTGGGAATTGATTCCAAAGCAGATCTAGTTGTTGGTTCGTTGTTCGTTGATCGCTTCACCAAACCGAAACTGCCAAATTGTTGTAGTAGTTGTAGCTGGAGCCAGTTAGTCTTCGCCAGCCATGGTAGAAATAAACCTAAAATCAGATGAAGTAATGCGTGTTTGACGATCGTTGTTAATACGTACAATGTTCGTACATAAGTCGTATTAACTTGGCTATACTCGTAAACGAAAGTAATGTAGTACAACATTGTAATAATCACACACAAAAAGCACACAAGTGTATCGGTATGAACTACATACCGACATATATCAATAAACAATGTATTTCAGAGAGTATTAAAGCCCGTGCTTATTATATTTTTCCTCTATGGCCTAATATTTGTTTTATCGAAAAATTGTGTTCAGCGACGAAGCTAAAGTTGTCGATTTTGGATATGAGATCAAAGCAATGCTACCAATGCATGGGCTGATGACATCCTTGGACCGTACTTCTTCAAATATGTTGCTAATCGTAACGTTACTGTAAATGGTGAGTTAAGCAGTGAGGTGATATCCAACAAGAGCTTGACCTGCATTGTATGTGGTGTCACACAGAACTCGTGTAACAATTTGTTTGTACATTGATATTCTTAGACCACTTTTTGAATATACCACGTATATCCGATTGACTCTACGTTTCTCATTATAGCTTCCATTTAAAAATAAACACAGTGCAACCTATTACTTTCAAACGTAACAAATTAAGCACTTTTCTTACTAAATTATGGTAGGGAGACAGCTTTGGCAATGGCTTTTTCTATATGAAGCCCTCATTCTACATCACTAACATAGATCCATAGGTATCGAAGGAACCACAATATTTCTCAAAACGAAATTTCGGTGGCGGTTACTTAATACTCCCACATTTAATGGAATCTGTTCAAGTCTTGGAAGACAAATTATTGCCATTTTGGGAAAGCAGCAACAACGAACGACTCGATTATCAGCAGGACAACGCGTCAGTTCATTAAAGTCGCCATATTCATGGTTACAATACAAAAATATTCAAACTATGAACTGACCCACATGTTCTTCCGACCAGAATCCGATCAAGAACATATGGGGAATCTTGTCTCATCGTGTCTATGCAAAAAAACAACGTCAATACCAAACTGAATTTAATCTCAAAGAAGTGATTATCGACGAATGGCGGTCAATCGAAGAAAATTTGGGAAAAAATTTGATAGATAGATAGTATGATGGATAGAATTTTTGAACTTATTCGAAATGTAAGTTAAAAAAAAAATTGATCTAATTATGTAAAAGTGCGTCAATATTTATGAAACATCAATAAGTTTGACAGTGCAGAATTAGGCGAAACCATAAAGAGTAAATGAATTATTTTTGTCGAATAAATATGTATGTATTTATCATATTACTGTCTACAATAGCTTAATGGGTTCATTTTTGTTTGTCAACTAAAATAGCAATTGAATTAAAGATGCGTCTATAGTTATGACACGCAGTGTAGTATAGAATCTTTCTTTATGAATCATATTTCTAGAAAACCTTTCCCCCTAGAAACATAAGTTTAATTCGAGATGAAGATGGATATTTAGAATATTGATTATACATCCTAATATTTAATGGATAGGCTCCCTATATAGGACCCTATCCATAAAATGTTAACATAAAACAAGTTAAAGGACAAGTAAAATACGTCACAAGGGATCCTGTTGGGCTCAGATCCGTCATTTCGATGTTATATTCTGTGAACGACTGGAATTTGTTAGACACGTAAATTTCAGCCTGAGAGGGGTGAACAAAGTGTGCGACGACATAGTATGACATACAATTAATTTAACTGGTCAACATACATATCTCATTCTTATTTTCATGAGATGAACCTACTGTCAGATTAGATGATTATTTTATAAGGTCTATTGTCTAGCGGTATAAGAAAAAGAGTGGCCCTAAAATTTTTTGACACCAAATTTGAAAATAAATTAATTCAAGGATTTCTTGTTTGTTATCCGTCATCTCGATGTTATATTCTGTGACCGACTGGAATTTGTTAGACACGTAAATTTCAGCCTGAGAGGGGTAAACAAAGTGTGCGAGGAAATAATATGACATACAATAAAGTTAACCGGTGAACATACATAGCTCATACTTATTTTCTTGTGATGGACCTACTGTCAGATTAGATGATTATGTAATAGACAGAAAATTATAGAAGCCAACAACGTTAGATAACAATGCATCAGCAGAAGAGAAAAGAATATTTAAGTCACAGTCCGATCTATATAAAAAAGCCAACATCTACGCAAAATCATTATTGTTAAGTGCAGTTAGTGATGATATCTACGATACCTGGGATGCTTTGAAGTTACAGTTTGAAGCGCAGTCTAAGGATCAAGTACTTAATATATGTATTGATTTCTTCCAATTTGATTGGAATCCAAGTCACGAGGTCTCAATGCACATTGCAAGATTGAAGACATTGTGGCTGGAATGGAATAAGGAATTAAGCTCAAGAGTCCAAAATGTACTGCCAGATCTTCTCCTAGTGTGTAAAATTTTACCAAGCCAATTTGAAACATTTAAATCCAGTTGTAAGTTGTTATCAAAGAATGAAGAAAAGTCTGTCGACGAGATGACTGCTCAGCTATGTATGTTTCAGCGGGCATCAAGATAAACGACACATACAGAAACTATTGCAATCAGAATGAAATGTAAATGTTAAGATGGACAATCGTTTATGCGAGTCCTGAATTCTTGATAATGCACATCGGTTGCCTTTTGGAAGAAGAACTAATGTCGTAGCTCCTGATGAGTTAATTTCGGCGGACGTATGTGGACCGTTCGTGGAATCGTTTGGTAAAAATAAATATTTGTTGATGTTCAAAGATGCATTCACGAAATATCGTTTCGGTTACTTACTAAGACAAAAAACCGAAGTAAAAGATGCACTCAAGATGGTATTAAATTTAGCAAAGACCCAAGATTACCCCATTAAAGAGTTGCTGACTGATAATGGAGGAGAATTCGACAACAATGAGGTTCGTGGTATATTAAATCAATATGGTGTTACGCACAGGTTTACGGCTCCATATACACCTCAACGAAGACAGAGATGCAAAGCAAATTTTGGTTGATGACAATATAGAAGATCATGAATTAGAACAGTTCAATGATAATGATGGTGTTGAAATCGAAGATGAATCAAAATCTTGGTGATACAAATACATGGGCTCTTGAAACTCTTCCTAAGGGTGGCAAGGCTCTTCCTTCAAAATGGGTCTATAAGATAAACCCCAAGCCAGATCGTTCTATTGATAAATATAAAGCAAGGCTGGTAATCAAAGGATTTGCTCAACGAGAGGGTGTTGATTATAATGAGACATTTAGTCCAGCTATATTAAGTATAGCAGCAAGTCCGAACATGTGCCACGCCCAATTTGGTGTGTTAGCGGCGTTTTTATACGGAGAACTGGAAGAAAACATTAACAGCCAGATGGATACTCAGATCAATCTATCATAGTGTGCAAGCTAAAATGAAGTCTTTACGGGTTGAAACAAGCTCCAAGGTGCTGGAATAGGAAATTTGGAAACCTTCTTATGAAAATTGATTTCAAATCTTGCTAGTCTGGTAAATGGTAAAAAAGTTATACTTGTCCTATATGTGGACGATGGACTTGTTGCTGGCACTAGTCAGAAAGAGTTAGAAATATTTTTAATTGAGTTAAAAAGAGAATTCAAAATTATATGTAAAGAAGCTACGTATTTGTTTGGGTCTTGAAATTGAAAGGAATAATGAAGCGATTATGATATCCCAAGAAGCTTTTGCCTAAAACCTATTAAAAAAAATTCAATTTTTATACCCTTCACCACACTGTGGTACAGGGTATTATGTCTTTGTGCATATGTTTGTAACAGGCAAAAATAATCGAGATAGACCCATGGTTCCTTTTGAGAATATGCATAGAATCACTTTCTGAGTCGATTTATGCATGCCCGTCCGTCCGTCCGTCCGTCCGTCTGTCCATGTTAAATTGTAAACAAAGTGCAGGTTTCATTTATGATCCGAATTGGATGAAATTTGGCATAGGTCACTTATTTGGCCCAAGAACGAACCCTATTGAAATTGGGAAAAATCGGTTCAGATTTAGGTATAGCTCCCATATATATATTTAACCGATTTAATGTAAACGGTCCTTATATAACTTTCGATTTGCACGAAATTTGGTACAGCCTAATCATTTAGGTCTTGGCATCATTAGGTCTAGAATGATGCCAAGTTTCGTGAAAATCGGTCTAGATTTAAATATAGCTCCCATATATAGTTTCGTCCGATTTCATGTAAATGGTGTACCAAAGTCCCTATATATCCTTCGATTTGCACGAAATTTGGCATAACGTACTGAATTGAGCCTAGAGTGATGTCTGGCAAGTTTTGAGAAAATCGGTTCAGATTTAGATATACCTTCCATATATAGTTTCGTCCGATTTCATGTAAATGGTGCCCCAAGGTCCCTATATATCTTTCGATTTGCACGAAATTTGGCACATCGTACTGAATGAAGCGTAGAGTGATGTCTGCCAAGTTTTGAGAAAATCGGTCCAGATTTAGATATAGCTCCCATATATAGTTTCGTCCGATTTAATGTAAATAGGGTACCAACGTCCCTATATATCTTTCGATTTGCACGAAATTTGGCATAATGTACTAAATTGAGCCTAGAATGATGTCTGCCAAGTTTCGTGAAAATGGGTCCTGATTTAGATATAGCTCCCATATATAGTTTCGTCCGATTTCATATAAATGGTGCACCAAAGTCTCTATATATCCTTCGATTTGCACGAAATTTGGCATAACGTACTGAAGTGAGCCTAGAGTGATGTCTGCCAAGTTTGAAAAGCCAGATTTATATATAGCTCCCATATATACTTTCGTCCCATTTAAGCAAAATGGTGCACCAAAGTCGCTATATATCTTTCGATTTGCACGAAATTTGGCATAACGTACTGAATTGAGCCTAGAGTGATGTCTGCCAAGTTTTGAGAAAATCGGCCCAGATTTAGATATAGCTCCCATATATAGTTTCGTCCGATTTACTGTAAATAGGGTACCAACGTCCCTATATATCTTTCGATTTGCACGAAATTTGGCATAATGTACTAAATTGAGCCTAGAATGATGTCTGCCAAGTTTCGTGAAAATGGGTCCTGATTTAGATATAGCTCCCATATATAGTTTCGTCCGATTTCATATAAATGGTGCACCAAAGTCTCTATATATCCTTCGATTTGCACGAAATTTGGCATAACGTACTGAAGTGAGCCTAGAGTGATGTCTGCCAAGTTTCAAGAAAATCGGTCCAGATTTATATATAGCTCCCATATATACTTTCGTCCGATTTCATGTAAATGGTGCACCAAAGTCGCTATATATCTTTCGATTTGCACGAAATTTGGCATAACGTACTGAATTGAGCCTAGAGTGATGTCTGCCAAGTTTTGAGAAAATCGGCCCAGATTTAGATATAGCTCCCATATATAGTTTCGTCCGATTTACTGTAAATAGGGTACCAACGTCCCTATATATCTTTCGATTTGCACGAAATTTGGCATAATGTACTAAATTGAGCCTAGAATGATGTCTGCCAAGTTTCGTGAAAATCGGTCCTGATTTAGATATAGCTCCCATATATAGTTTCGTCCGATTTCATATAAATGGTGCACCAAAGTCTCTATATATCCTTCGATTTGCACGAAATTTGGCATAACGTACTTAATTGAGCCTAGAGTGATGTCTGCCTTGTTTCGTGAAAATCGGTGCAGATTTAGATATAGCTCCCTTTTATTATAAATTGATTTTAAGTAATTGACGCACCAAGGAACCAATAGGCTGATAGGAACAAAACGTTTTGAAATTAGTATAACCTAACCTGTGACAAGTTTGTTTGAAATCGCTTAATATTTGGATAGAGCTTCCATATACATTTTCGCCCGATTTCAAGTAAATTGGGCATCAAACTCCTCATGTTAGTCAGATTGACATCAAATTTTGCACAACGTACAAAATTGAGCATAGAATTACGTAGTTACGTTTTGTAGAAGTACAGACATAGCCCAACGGATGACCTATTTATATTTGTTTGAAGTCGATTTACATACTTTATGGATAGATCCAGGTAGATTCACATTTAGATAAATATCACATATTTTATTTCATCCAAGTTCATGTTAATAGTCCTGTTTAATATACCCATAGTGGTGAAGGGTATCATATAGTCGGACCCGTCCGACTTTACTACTTTCCTTACTGGTTCAGAATGCAGAGGCGCATCCACTGCAATTATTAAACAAATGGAATCTTCAAAATCAGGGGAAGAGAAAGAACAGGATGGAAAATTTCCATTCAGGCAAGCTGTAGGAAGTATCATGTATATTATGCTTGGTAGCCATCCTGATTTAGCGTATAGCATCGGATTTTTGTCAAGAACACTGGAGAACTCATCTTCTGAAGACATAGTTCGAGTTAAAAGAGTTCTTAGATATATAGCCGGTACCCTAAACTATGTAATTGCATACAACTGCAAATAAGATCCATAATTACAATGTTTTAATGATGCCGATTTTGGTGGATGTTTAAAAACGGGAAGATCTACATCCGGAATCGTAGTAAAATTTGCTGGCGGAGTAGTATCCTGATTAAGTCAACGACAATCAATGGCAGCTACGTCAACAACCGAAGCTGAAATAGTTGCAGCAACAGAAGCAACCAAAGAAATTATATGGCTATGTCGTTTATATTCAGAGATTATTGGTTACACAGAAAATCCTATATTACAAGTTGATAATTCAGCAGCTGTTAGACTTGCTCAAAATCCTGAATTTCATAAGCGAACAAAGCATATTGCACTTAAACATTTCTTTGTGCGTGAGCAGGTAGTTGAGAGAAAGTTAGACGTCAAGCAAATTGGTACTCAAGAACAACTAACAGATATAATGACAAAACCATTGCCAACCTCCAGGCTGCAGTATCTGCGTGACAAGTTGGGAATTCGAAATGTTAACATCATATAACAGGGGGAAGTGTTGAAGTTCTTAATTTTGTGTTATGTTTTTTTTTAACTTGTTTGTTATAATAGTAGTTGTATAAGTTCGATACGTCCTGACTCAACTTCCCGAGCTCAGTCAATCACGTCTGCTGATTGACACCACGGGCATCTCCTCGGCAAGTTCCCTCAGCAGAGACCGTAGAGTGCAGATGCCACCAAGCGGTGGTTGTTGCTGTTTTGCTCTCCTTGCTTGACCTTTTCTCTCATTGGATTATGTAAATGTAGTAGTAAACGAAAACCGATCCTCTGCGATCACCGCAATCCTCTGTGAACACTTGTCGACTAAACTCCTTCGAGTTAACTCGTTAAATAACGTCTACGCGTTATCAGGCCTCTGTCGCCGCCCCAAATTACAAAGATAATTTTGTTGTATAAGAAAAGAATACCACCAATAAACCAAGACTTTTATTAAGATTATTAAACTAATCATCCTTGTGTTTTATTATTTTTCGAGCTTTCTTTCCTTTACCATACACCATTAACTGCTTGGGAGTTCTCTTGTTGTCGCTTCACCCCGCTCCCAAGAGTTAATTACTTGATCCCCCATCCATCACATCCACGGCGCCTAAACAGTAGTCATGGTAATATTTGTATTTTTCATGTACGTTAAATTTTTCCTACACTTTACTTCAATAAAAACTGTTACAATAATAGAATATGCCGATGATGCAAATACCTTACGTGTATGCAAACATTGTAAAAAGCATTCATCCCAATGTTCGAGTGTTTCGATATTGGCGCCCGCGCAGTTCTACCTGTATTTTGAAGTAGTATTCTAGCAGAAACACGTAAATTTAATGCCAAACAACAAATACAAACTGCACCATTAAAGGTGCGATATTGACAATATTCGGCAGAAGGTATCCGGTCCGATGTCTAAATTTCTGTGTCGAACTGCCAGACATTGAAATTTGTTACTATAATTCAAATTTTAAATAAAAAACACCGACGGGAAGTTTCACAAATTTTCATTTGTTGTTACTAATTCATAAAATTCTTAAGGAAAAACTACATGAGACTTATTGATTTCTTTCACATGGACGTGTATTTAGGACGAAACTCCAACCTATTAATAGCGTACGATTAAATTTAAAAATACTAATATATAGATGATTTATCTAAAAACGTATAAATTCGTTTGCATTTTTCTACATATTTGTGATTTTTTTGCTAATACAAACCTGTCTCTCTATCTCTTTTGCCATTTTCAGATGTTGTTGCAGCTGTTCCATATCTATTTCCGTTCCAATTTTATAGGCATCAAAGAGTTCTAAAACAATTGAACAAAATAGGGGTGAAATGCCATTTGACCATTATCGGTTCATCTTACCTAATGCGCTTGGTGATATTAAATCTGTGCTATTTCGGGAACCTCGATCCTTAACCGAATTCTTTAGATGCTGCGCCCACGACGAGAGTTTAGCATATTTGCTATTGCTTAGAATCTCCTCCTTGTCGCTGATCAACTGCTGATACTTGTGCAGCTCGGCTTCTTCTCGTTTGCGATTCGAACTGCTGTCCGACTTGTCGTGCTTACCGTTACGTTTCGGGTGCAGTATTCGACTGGCAATGCTTGGTTTGGAATGTGAGATCTTCTGTATTTTCGTCGTCGTCGTTTTGTCGTTGTGATTAGTGGGCTTCTTCGTCGATCGGGAGTTCTGCTGACAGCGTTTGTACTCAATGGCCACCGGTGGCAATTGACGATCATCATAGGAAGATTTTTGGTATTTCGGTTTTCGACGAGTTTCTGAGGGATTCGACGACGATAACTGCTGTTCCATACTGGAGTCTTCTGTCGTCTGTTTGGGAGTATCTTCTTCGTTTTGTGTGGGCATTGGAATGTCAACAGCATTGTCATCTGCCAAATCGGGTAGGACAGTGCTTCGTCTGCGATTCTCCTCACTTTGCTTATTGAAGGCTTCTAAATATCTACTGGAGTCAATCTGATCCTTTACCTGGGACAATGCAGCATCAGATATCTGGAAATGTCGATGAGCACATGGGTAATTATGGGAAATCACAATTAATTATATTTATTTTGCCATTGCAATGACTGCAATGATTACCTTTTCTCCATCTTCCATTATGGTCAGTGTATTATCCTGAGTATCTACCAAACGTCGATAGCCACTAACAAGTAGTCCAAATTCTCTTTCAACCTCCTGACCAAAGTCTCCGATTATATCAACCGGCGTAAGACCGAATGACATTTCGTCTTTCATCTCAGCATGGCGAGTATTGAAGCCATGATGGCCTTGATGGTGGATGTCCACGGTTAGTGGTGGTTCCGATTGATGTAACGACTCCTTAATGCTATGGGGACTAACGCCTCTCAGCAGATCTGGTCTGTTTTCCTTTTTAAACTGTGTTTCCATCTGCTGATGGTGATGGTGATTCTTGATTAGAATATCTGGTGTTATCGAAACTGGCATCTGTTCCTTTTGCGTGGTATTATTGTGTTCCGCTTCCAGCAATGTTAACTTGCTTTGGACGCCATCCTGCAAGTCGGTCAGATTGAATGGATTATTGTCCGATTGATGACTGTTGCGGTTGCGGTTGGCCTCATCGTCATCATCAAACGATGGACGATGACCTTTGTCGCAATCAACTAAATAGAGATCGCCCTCCTCTTCGTGGATATAGTCGAAGTTTTCGTGACGATGATTCGGATATCCATCTGGATTCATGGTTATAGACTGTGTGGTATTATTATTAAAGTTGTTCAACTCTATCTGAGATCTGTCTTCGGTTAGACTATCGAAACTATCCGCACTCAAATCCATATCATATTCTGACATGTCACTCTCGAATGAATCCGATGGGGAACTTGTTACGAAATGTTCAGACAGCGTATGGGCCAAGTGCTGGAATCCCGGATAGTTGGGGTTTATAATGCCTCTGGGGAAAAAGGAATGTTTTTGGGTGTGCAAAGATATTGTTGACGACGATGCTGAGGTCACAAATTCTTCGTCTACAAATACAAAAAATACAAATTAGACTTTATAAACTGGGCAGGGGAGAGAAGATACACCCACCCACCTTTCTCATCACTGTCATAATTTGATTTAGTCTCACTGCACAAATCGATCATGGAATGATCATCATAGTCATTGTCATCGGGCAGCTGCAGGCAATCGTCTACCATACCTTGGCCGCCTTTAGGTGGTGTCCTACAACGGTTCTGTTGCTGTTCCAAATGTTCGCACTTCGTAACGCTATACTGGTTAAAGTCATTATCGAACGAGTTCTTACTACTGTACAGGGCACATTCGTTATTGCTATTTTGGTTTTCGTGTGAACTAATCACGTCGCCGGGACCAGTGTCGTTTACATGATCGGCAACATTTTTTAATAACTGAAAAGAACAAAACAAAAACAGGTAATCTATTTTCAAATAAGTGCCCTTAGAAGCGCAACCACATACATTAATATTTTCAAAGTCTCGAACACAATCCTCATAGAAGCTCTTGTTTGTGTTGAATATCTCCTTAAAGCTTTTATAGGTGTTGCCACTGGTATTGGCTTCTTTGTCATAGCATTCATCGATCGGATCTGATGACTGAAGACTCGACAGATTTTTCGGTATCTCGCCACAACAATAATGCGAGAGGTTGTCGTTTAAGCCGTGCGCTGCCGAATATTCGGTCGGGGTTGAGCTTAAAGCCTTCTGCACGAATTCATCTGCTGTGGAGGCGTAATTGGTGGTCGTCGGCTCCCGGTAATAATGTCCGGTTCCCGTTGGTGAAATATTTTCAAATTTGTTGTGCTCGTTTCCAAGTGCTGAAATTAGGGAGTTTGTGCTTGTGTTGTCTCTTTGGATGCCAATAGGATTGAATACGTTTGCAGCGTAACCAGCTGTTGCTGATATATCGGGAACTCGCATAACGGTTTAGTCTAAACGAAACAGGAAAATAAAATGTTAATAACAAAATGATTTCTCCTACAAAAAAACTACAATCTGTGCTTAAAATCATGTTTTTTTTAATTGCAGTTATATATTAATGCTGAAATATTTAAATTGGATACACACTACATCAGAGATAACGTGAAAACCATTACTAAATAAGCATATTTCAATAGTGAAGTGTAACAAAAATCGATTGTCCTTAGGGTTTTTATACCCTCCACCATAAGGTGAAGTGTACAGATTTTTGTAATACCTTGGTATTTATCAGAACACACATAAAGTACAATTACAGTATTGAATATCAACAAATTTATGTTTATGAGCGGGTCTTGTTGCTATTTTTGCTTCTAAAGTTTCGGCGGATATAAGCTTATTAATAATTGAATTCTTTGAATACAAATTTTAGCAAATTTAAATGCACATAGATGTTTGATTCTCGGATTTAATTAAATGTTTACCAATATATTTATAAGACTTCCATATCACGTAGCGCAATAGCGCTTTTTGTACCCACCACGATTTAATACAAATAGCCCCTATATAACGGTATCCCTTATATTATTATTATTATTATTTTAATCTAGGTCATGGATCTTAGAATCAGAACTCTATTCCGAATGTCGTCTGATTTTCATCATTGTATTTTTCCCAAAATTTATATCCATTTTATGGAAAATGTGTACATACAATGATCGCGTGTACTACTACTTCTCAAATATTTTCTGTAATCTCACAAAAAAGTTCCTATACAATGTCAATCTATTTGAAAGAAATTAAGTATATTCAAAATTTTCAATAATTAACAAATGAAGGTTCAAAGAAATGATACGCTACCAATTCAATCCCAAAATATCTCAAAATAACAACTACGACGTGGTGCAATTAAAATAGCTCGATACTTAATTCGTGGAAATGCAAATACGCTTCGTAATATTTTTTGCAAAATTTTTCACAGTTTTCGATTTTTCAAACCTTCCCTAGACTTCCACGAACATTTCAAGACTAAGATAAGATAAACCCGTTAAGCCGTT
The DNA here is from genome assembly GCF_032173495.1 of Musca vetustissima. Classification (NCBI taxonomy): domain Eukaryota; kingdom Metazoa; phylum Arthropoda; class Insecta; order Diptera; family Muscidae; genus Musca; species Musca vetustissima. The sequence goes on from NW_026882574.1 coordinate 32,712, forward strand.
CTCGAGTTTTAGCGAGACAAACGAACCATAGTGTGCTATGTCGACTTAGCATGTTTTAAAGTTCTTCACGTTTTTAGATACTACGGTCCTTAATTTAAATTCACTGAAATTTTGGTAATCATCGGCCAATTCAAACCCAAGTTATAAGCAAAAATCTACTTAGCATGGCACGTACGATTAAAGAAACTTCCATACTTTGAAAGCTTCTACTGAAAAACTCACTTTTCAGACTTAGCATACTATGGTTCGGAGGCGTCGATATATGTACATATGTATAGATGAACCTATAACTTCTAAAGAATATCTCATTAAAATTGCAAATGAAAATCACAACAAATCTTGAAGATATAGCCGATTTATTGTGTAAGCGACAGGTGGCAGCGAGAGTGATTCTCAAACTTTAAATGGGTCTTTCTCGAAACAGCGTTTTTACAATTGCCGGGCACGATAACTTAAAAACTAATAATCTAATCGGTTTCAAAATTTAACAAGTTATCCTGGACCTACATAGCTATTCTATGAACTAGGATAAACCAATCCGTAAAGATCTTTCCTATTTTCCAACAAAAATAATTTTCCCAGGTTTGCCATTTTGCTAATTTTCGAGCGAAGTCAATAATCCTAGTTCATACCAGAGCCAGGCGTATAGTATTTAATTTGCGTTGGAATTTGGAATTTTGAGATTCGGGTGTTCCAGTGATCGAAAAACAAGCGCGCCGTCGAAAAGAATGGCATTTCTTTAATTACAAAAAAGAACAACAACATTTTGTTAATGTTTTTCTTCCCCTTCAAGTCATCAAATACAATAGTTGACAAGTCTTTAACATAATGTATGTACATTTGCCAGCCCATTGAAACTGAGGCCCTGGATGGCGTCCTATTAAGAAGATGTTTTATTCTCGGTTTCAACAAAGACATTAAAGTATGTACAAAATGTCTATTCCAGAACCTGCAGGAAGTCAACTGCCAATTAGAATTGCATTTTTTCCAACTTTTTTATCGTCCAAATTTGTAGAACAAAAAGTTTAAAAAGAGAAATTCGTTTTTGTTTGCCTTATGTAGTAGCTGTAGTTAATATATATGTCTACATCTCTAACTTATTTCCACTCTGTCACCAGGGAATCGTTCGTTTTTAGTCCCTTTAAAGTTTTTAAACTTTCAGTTCGGAAATACACAAGAAAATGGGCGTTGTGCAACAGATAGCACTGGCCTAAATGAACCTAACAATAATGATAACAATTTAAAAGTCCTTGTAATGTTCCATAGGTTTTATCCAACCACATACCAAGTGAAACATATTAAAAATATGGGAGTTCCTCAGTGCCGCTGGGCATTTTAATGGATAATTACAATATGAGCGAATAATTATTTTTTTGCGAATGATGAATGTTCTAGCCCCGCTACTTATGACATCACTGTTTTTCTGCATATATATGTATGTATATATATATATATGTTTGTAGTTACAACTCAAGTCGTTGGCAAAACAGTAAATGTGGGACACTATTTCTATGGGTGCATTAAAAAAATCGTTTAAACTTCTTCCGACAATGAGCACTTTCACCACTTGATGGATATATGTAGATATATATGTACGCATGTATTAAGAGTTTTTCCATTCAATGGTTAATTGTTCGATGTAAATTGATGTCAATACTGCTCGATTGATTTTTCACATAAATATACATGTTTTAACATACATTAGTTAGTTATGAATATTGTTGTTGTTGGTGATCCATTTGTTAACTTTCACATTAAATACAGGCACAATTTTGTAACGAGTTTGTTATCCTTGAAAGAAGTTGTCGAATTCGCAGCGATGATACATTGATTTTTTTATTTTCATTTCTTTATCGTAAATACGACGACTTGTCTACTCTTTGTGGCGACTGCGCTTTCCATTTTCACCACATTTGCGAATCTCAAAACTGTTTCGAAGCACAGAACCACTATGGAGAGAGGGAGAGTGAGAAATAAAATCTGAATTTTGAAAACAGTTTAAAAATCAAAATATCTTTAAGAGGAATATGCGGACGGCTAATGACAATGGTCAGCAAGCCAGCCAACTAGCCAGTTGGTTCGTTCACAGGTAATTGCAATAGATTCTTCTCAATAAACACCGACGTGATTATGCTCTGGTTTGGCACAGTTGATTGAACTCATCGCGAAACATTTTTTCACTACACTTTTTCTTTCGAAATTCTATTTTTACCAAGTATATCGGTGCGAATGGTTGTTGGCAGAATTGTTTGTTAGTTGGTATGTGTGTATGTCATACATACACACAGCAGCATATATATCACATTTGTTACATATATAAATATTTATATGTGCATTCAAATGGTAAATGTTTTTATTATTTTTGTTTTATTTTTTTAACACCAAGTAAATGTTTAAGACAATATGAAAACAAATCAACAAATTTGCATATATTTTGATATTTGAAACAAAAATATTACACGAAATAGAAAAATCGATAGCACAACTTCACTTAAAATGCCACCGAAGAACGTACAACCGAACGAACCACTTTGCTATTGAGAAATTATTCCACCCCTTTGGAGACTGGCATACAGTCACCCTAGGCGATGGCAACCACCAACACAACCACCGTATACAAGCAATTATTTTTTTCCCTTTCGTCACACGCACATCACGTCCCATACATAAAGCTCGGTCCTTCAGACACCCATTAGAACATTTGTGTTTGGAACAACTGGATAATGGATCCACATTCAATTTGGGAGAATCCAATTATTTACATGATTTTTACCTAAATTGTCACTGGATTTTGGATATTCTTGTCGAGTCGTTTTCCCCTCACAGTACACAGCAATGAAGGAAATCTCTATTTATTTGGAGAACGAGAGAAAATATATGTTTTCCAACTTTTTTTTTTTTTGAATTGCTAACAGGACGTTTCCGTTACGCGTTATTGAAACTATCGACTTGAATGCGATGACCACCGTGCCGCGACGAATCTACTGTAACTGATTTCGATGTATAGCCGCCTTACTTTAGGGGTTTGTTTGACATTTGGCAGTGCGCATGACTGCTGGAATGACGTCTGGTGCATACCACGTGAAGGTGACGGACAGTTACAGCTGTTCGGTTAGCCGGTGTCTTGTTTATATTTTTTCCCGAAGGTTTTCTTTATAAACATAGAGGGAGAACGAGAGTAAAGAGAACATCTCGGCCAATATGCCAGAGGTATCACTTCCGACTGTCAGAAGATAGCATCAAGGATGTTGTATATAGTAGTGATTCTGTTAACCCATTTACGATGATTGTTTGTCCCAGCATAACTCCCACATAACAAAATCCATAGAGTTTGGGTATTTTAATTTAACGAATTTATTTATAAAATCAAATAAATAAATTATGTAGCGCCATCTATTTATGTATAGTATAAACATGACAAACAAATAGAGTAGGTTCAGCTAATAATGTAGGTGTTTACTTTGGAACAGTAGATTTTTTATTAAACTTAATTGGATGAAATTTGGAACAGCTCATTAATTTGGACAAGGATCTTGTATATAGGAGTACTTTCGTATGTACCCAAAATGGCGAACTTTCGAACTTTCCTTACTGGTTATGTTTAAAATTTCTTTAAAAAATTGTTGCAAAATTTTAGGAATTATTGGCATGGTTTTATACCAAGTTGACTGTAATTTGGAATTCTGGGTAACACATATTCCCTGTTTACGATAGCCCTCATATACAACTCTACCATCTACATTGAATATTTTGGGGAAATTTCGTTCTTATTAAGTGTCAAATTGTACTATTATTAAAATCAATAAAAAAAGTTGATAAACGTATAATACATAAAAACCATCAACTGCATAAATTAGGATATTGTAAAGCATTATAAACCCATATTCTCGGCACAACTCAAAATATATTATCACATTTCAAAGAAATTATCAACAAATTGATTTATTTTCAAAACGAAATATTTTGGAATCCTTAAAATAAAATTGAAAAACATGAATGAAAATCTATCAAATTTATATTTCTATCGCTTCCACATCTTTCCTCTAATTGAGCCATTGCCACTTATATGTGTAACACATATGAAAATGCTGAAAGTTGCGAGTTATTCCATGAAGAATTATTCGTTTTCTCAAACTTTCCCAGCAGGCAGATTGAGTAAATTCAATACGGAGGCAGATTTGACAGTTGTGTTACTGAGTATTTGCAAATTTAGTACTAAGTACTAAGAGGTACTAAAAAGTACTAAACATTATATTTGAATGGAATCGGTAGAGATATATATCTGAAATTTGGTTCGTAGCTTAAGCTATTACCAATAGTATGAGGTGCAAAAATATTTTTTGAAAATTAGTATTTAAATGTACTAAAAAGTACTAAAACTGTATTACGACGTAACGGTTGGAAGTAGAGCTCCGAAATAATAAACGAAGGGGTATGTGTAAACAAATTTTGGAAATTACTACTAAGAGGTACTGAAAAGTACTAATTACTATATTTGAATGGAACCGGTAGAGATCCATATCTGAAACTCGGTTTGTCACGAATACAACAAGAAGGTCAACCATATAGGTAAAAAATCAATTCGTTAAGAGAGATATAAAATTGTATAGGAAATATTCTTTGCAATCCGGACAATACATCTTTAGTTTATTTTCTTTTTGTTATCCCATTTTCGCGTGGAGAGTAACTTGGGCATATATTTATTAGTTTTATAGTGTCATTTGTCGTTAGTGTGAACGCTGTTAGCTAAAACAATATCTATAATAAATATTAAATTCAAATAAAGTAATATCTTATTCAAATAAAGTAATATCTTACATTTTCCTCAATAAGTTGGTTTAGAACCGGATGTACAGGCAAAAATTCCGTGACGATTGGTCCATAACTGCATAATGATATATTAAAGGTCTAGGGGTCACATAAAACTATAATACCCTGACATCATAGTTGTGTGGGGTATAAACATTCTGTTTTAAACATTCTGTTTTAAATTTAATTTTTTAGTGCATGTGTGTAATGGTGCGTTACGAGTTTAACATGTGCGTGACGGTGTTCAAATTTAAAAAAAAATATATGTTAGAATTTTTTCTCAAAAAATTAAATGTCAATATAATCTTGTAAAAAAATCCGCAATTTTATCTTCTGTCAATTCGCAGAAATTTCATATCGAAACTGATATCCAATTTTTAAAGGGAAAATTTAGTAGCGCGTGCGTACGCTAAATTTTCCTTAATATCTCCGAAATTTACAAACATATTCATAAAAAAATTAGCAGGCATTGTAAAAGGCGTAAAATTATTTAATAAAAATTGCAAAAGAAATTTTGAAAACAAAATTTTCTTAACTAAACAAACGATTATATTTCGCACGCTGTAACAGTGCGTGATATAGAATTCGTGACGTAGCTTAAGCTATTGCAAATAGAATGTTGGACGAAAAGATTTTTTTGGTAATTAGTACTAAAATGTTCTAAAAAGTTATAAAAATTATATTACATTATAACCGATAAAGATATAAATGTGAAACTTTGCATATAGCTTTACATTTCTTTGGAAATTAGTACTAGAATCTTTATAAAACGTACTAAATAATAAAATACAATGGAACTGGTAGAAAAGGAAAACTGACTTAGTATGTAGTTTACTCCATTGCAAATAGAATGTTATGAATTTTTTAATTAGTACTAAAATGTACTAAATCTTGTAGAACAATGGAGCAGGAATAAATAGAAATCTATATATGCATAAATATTTTTGGAAAATTGTACTAAATATTGTACCACAATGAATTGTAAGAAAAAAAGTGTAAATTTAGAGTACAAAAATGTCCAACTTTTAGTACAAATAAGAGGTTTATTTATTGGAAATTCGTACTTAATGGCACCAAAAATATTATAAACAAATGAAATACGCCAACAAGTTAGTAAATTGTACTTAACGGTACTAACAAGTACTAGATATTGTATACGGTAGAACGGATAAAGATAGGAACGTGATATTAAATAATTATCTGGAACTATGACAATAAACATTTATAAATAAATATTTTCCTGAAATAAGTCCTAAGTACCATACATTGTATATGGCGATACGGGTGGAGATAGAATTTGGTACAGGTCTTTTTCTATGAAAACAGTGTTTTTGGCAATTCTGTTTGACACTTGTACTTAAGGTACTACATATTGTATACAACAGAACGGTCAGAGATAGTGTTCTGAAATTTTGTATGCATGTTAAGCTATAACAAACTAATTTTTTTTTAATGTTAGAGACATATATTCATTTTTCTAAAATTTACTGATATTTATTTTTTATGATGTTTCTAACCACACTGGAAATATATTATATATATATACCGCCGCGACATTCGATGTAATGAATAATGGGCGAGTCTTTATTTCGACGATATACTAAAACTAAAATGTTTTCCAATGAGGATTTTATAACATGTAACGCACCACAAATACTAAAACGTGCACATCGTTTACCATTAGTATTAAATTACCGAAAGGAACAAAATAGTTTAAAAAACGTATTGGTCCATCGAGAGGATTATTCTCGATTCTCTTTCAGAAAATGTTAATATAAGTAATTTTTATAATTTATTTATTTTTTAACTATAAAAAATCCGCTTACTACGCAGCGGGCCTATGCTAGTCTTTTATAATTGTACCTTGATAATTTATAAATAATAAATTAATATACATGTAACGAAAAATTGCACACGGCATGTGAAAACATTGACATCGAGAGTGTTTGATAAGTGTTTTTATTAACAATAAAGTATTTGATTTAGTTAGGAACTACATACATTACTGATTTACCATTCAACAGATTTCCAGAACGCACAAAATATTCCAAATTTATACGAACCTTATTTGATTCAGCTCTACGGGTTGCTCCTAATTTGTTTGTGGCATGACGTGGTAGCTTCTTGTGAAAGACACTCCAAAGGTAATGTACAACACTTAACATACCCCATGCCATGAACCACAATGTTTCTGTATGAACATTCCACAAATTCAATACGCGTGCTTCCTTTAAATTAAGATTACCATTTTTCTAAAGATGTTCCAAATAATACGTTCAATAAATACAATCTTTAAAATCACCTAATCTAGTTCAACTGTAACTATATAAGAGCAATATTTTAAAACCAATTCTACCATATCTCCGCTTTCGATAACATTTTTTTCCAAGTAATTGGAAATTTTATGTAAAATATTATATGATTAATATATTCCGCATCCATCGATCTCCTTCCTTTTTGGGCATCAATTATTTCTTTAATGTTTATATTCGATGTTAATATTCGATTCGAACTTCAAGCCAATTCATGAATATGTTATATTTTTCAATAAGATTATTAGTAAAAAATGTAAAAAAAAAAAACTTTCAAGGCCCAAGCGTCTGCGGCTGAATTTGTTCACAACTGAAATGAAAAATATTAGAGCGAATTTTTTAAAACTTTTTTCTACTCCACTAATTTTAAAATTTGTTTTACAAATTAGACTATACAGTTGTCACCATATGATCTCTATTTGCATACAAACAACAACGAATCCAAATTTATAACATCCACAGCAAAAAAAAAAATAAACATTAATTTAAATTTTCAAATCTGTAATAATTAGTAATTAAAATTTGAAACTTAAAAAATCACCGCAGATGAAACACACAACTCCACGCCGACGAGTTGATGTCGAAGCAAGTTTGGGCAACCCTCTGCCTTGTTGTAAGATGTGAAGATCATTCGTCTCTATATGATAACCAATTGGCCCTTAGACATCTGGTCCACACCACAGGGGTCTATATTAGCCGTACATCAATGATCCGTTTTTTGGTGTGGGCTACTATGTCAAACAATTTTTAATTTGTAAACAATGAATGATCCCAATGAACATCACTATCCTATCATGGCACTCGTAAACTATTGCTATGAAAATAATGTTAAACATGCTAATTGTATGATTGTTATGGTCCCTAATTTATTTTGTACTTAACATTTTTACTACAAAATGCATGTAATATTTTACAAAATTAACATAATTTATAAAATTACTATATATTAAAAAAATTAACATAATTTCAAAACTACGAATTGAAATATTCTTCTTCAAATTTGCGAAAATCTTCCTCAGTAAAAATAGACTCTTGTTCAACTTTTGGTATGATCTTCTTCACGTATCGTCCTTTGTGCGCTCTCTGTACAATCTGAAATTGTAAATAAAATTGATTATTAAGATTTTGCTAATAAACAGTTAAATCTATATTTGTACTGAAGTGTGTAAATAATTTCCCACCCAATGTCTCCCCATGACACACATTAATATAAAATTAATCACATGTTATACACTAAAAACTAAAAGGATTGATCAACAATCCTTTAGTGTATCTAAAACCTTTGGATTTGGGGTATAATGATGCCCACTTCTTAAATTTACTAGTTTGTTTATTTGCAAAATAAAGAACACAGGAAACAGCAATGTAGGTAATGTCCTCATTTCACTAAATATGCGATCCGGCAGTTCCAAAACCACATCCCCTTTTGTCTTAGGCCAACAATCTTAGATCCAATATTCAACTTATACCCCCAAATCCCTTCAGTTATAGTCACTAAAGGAAAATTGTATATTTTTCATACCTTCTCCGCATCTTTGATATTAATGGTGTTCATAGATAGCGCCAGGAGTCTCTTAATATTTTCTTCAGATTTTTTGTCCTTTGTCTTAAGCTCACTCCTCACGTCCAGCAGATTCTTCTTTGGTGGCTTAAATTGCTTATCTTCTACATGGACTTTATATGGTGCACTTTTCTTTCCAGAATTTTTGTTTTGTTTCTTGGATTTCTTGCCTAAAAGTTGGAATAATTATAAAGATTCGAATCGCCAAAGACCACATAGAGTACAAACCTTCGAGATCCTGTAATTCTTCTTGGACAATTTCTACACTTTGTTTCAGAAGTTTCAATGACATGTTCGATTTTGTTTAACGCCAAGAATTGTTCAAAATAAACAATGCAAATAACGTGTTTGAATGAATTTATTCTCCAATTGTGGTATTGAAAATTGAAAAACGTTCCACCTGCTAACGAATGGGAGGAGAAGACAAAATGGACGATAAAGATGAACTCAAAACGGTATAACCGAAAGTTTACGAATGAGTTGGGATGGAGACTAAATGGAAACCGAATTCCGACTAATCGATTAGTGGAAAAATCTAAAAGTCTACTTTTACTCTCGACTACATATTCCTAATTGTGGTGTTGCAGATATAGAATCCAAGGCCCCTCTTACAATCCAATAACGCCGTAAGAATATGAGAAAAAAGAATAAACCGAAAAGATTGGAAATCAAAACAACAGCAGTGATTAAAAAATCGCCATCATATCGATAACAGAAATAACAATTATAACAATTATATTGCCATAGTGCGTGGCCTATAACATGACCTATAAATAAGGTCACCAAGATAGCAATCGAAATCGGAAAACAGCTGTTTTCCTCAATTCTAATGTCAAAAATTTCGACTTTGTTTACGTTTTCATAATGGAAGTCAATTCACAATAACGCATTTTGACAGAAAACTTGAGAGGTATCGATAATCAGCTGGTCTCCCTTGGTGACCTTATTTATAGGCCATGGATATATTGAACTTGTTTTTATATTAATAATTTGCCTGTTCCCGTACTGCAAAAGTGTTATCGTAGCAAAAAATATTAGATTCTTGCAATACGGGAACAGACAAATATTACATTATTATCTATTAATTATATGTATTATTATCTATTAATTTATATTAATTTCACTTTGAATACAATTTTACAGAGGAAATGAAACTATAATTATAATAAAACAGATTCATATAAATGTATCATTAGTTTTAAATAATTGGTCTATTCTCGTACTGCAAGAATCTACAAGATTTTACTGTTTTCTTCGATAACATTAAGGAAAATTCGCTATCATAGTAAAAAGTAGTAGATTCTTGCAGTACGGGAACAGAACAAATGTGTGACATAGGCAGAAAAAAGAAAGTCAGTGGTGCGATCCTGTAAAACAATTGAAACCCAGTGCATTAACGAAGTCCAGTACAATGTAAATGTAGTATAAATGTTTTATGATAGAATTACCGACGATAACCGACAACAACAAATTTTAATTTGCTTATAATTTCGTATAGTAACGAAAATATTATTTAAGTTGGCAAGTTAAATTAATCCCTAAGCCCTACTGACACATAAACATTTTAACATAATTTTTTAATGTAACCATAGTGCAATTATACAAGTTAACTGCACCGCTACAATAAATACAATTCAACAACAACTGAATAGAAAATTGTTTGTATACCCTTCACCACACTGTGGTACAGGGTATTATGTCTTTGTGCATATGTTTGTAACAGGCAAATATAAACGAGATAGACACATAGTTCCTGTTGAGAATATGCATAGAATCACTTTCTAAGTCGATTTATGCATGTCCGTCCTTCTGTCTGTTGATGTTAAATTGTAAAAAAAGTACAGGTAGCATTTTTAATCCGATTTGGCTGAAATTTGGTACAGCTCATTTATTTGGCCCAAGGACGAACCCTATTGAAATTGGGAAAAATCGGTTCAGATTTAGATATAGCTCCCATATATAGTTTGGTCCGATTTAAGGTAAATGGGGCACCAAAGTCCCTCTATATCGATTTGCATGAAATTTGGCACAGAGTACTGAATTAGGTCCAGAATAAATTGTCAAGTTTCCAGAAAATCGGTTCAGATTTAGAAATAGCTCCCATATATAGTTTCGTCCGATTTCATGTAAATGGTGCACCAAAGTCCCTATATATCTTCCCATTTGCACGAAATTTGGCATGACGTATTGAATTGAGCCTAGAGCGATGTCTGCCAAGTTTCGATAATTGGTTCAGATCTAGATATATATTTTTTCGTCCGATTTAATTTAAATAATGTGCCAAATTTCTTATGTTTCATAACGTACTGAATTTAGTCCAGAATTTGTGTGCCAAGTTTCGTAAAAATCGGTTGAGATTTAGATATAGCTGATATGAAGTAATTAACGCACCAAGAAACCAATATATGGCTGATAGGAACTAAAAGTACCGAACTTAACATGTGACAAGTTTCGTTGAAATCGTTTCATATTTGGGTATAGCTTCCATATATATTTTCGTCCGATTTTAAGTAAATTGTACATCAAACTCCTCATGTTTGTCAGATTGACATAAAATTTTGCACAACGTACAAAATTGAGCCTAGAATAACGTACTTTTTTAATAGTAAATCTAGTAAAAGGGAAACATTTCAAAATTGCTCTCAGAGTACAACAGAATCTGAAAAATTCAAAATCAACATAACAGCCAATCAGAAGTAGGCATTCCTGTTTACCATTTTTACTCGACCAAATTGTTTTGTGCTCTCTTAAATTTGAGTCAATGTTTTACCAGTTTTGTGGGTTGAGGAACGGTTTTCGAGTAAGAAGTTGCAAAACATGTAAAATTAGTAGATTCTTTTAGGTTCTGGAACGGAACTAGTATTTATTTTTTTCAAATATAGGGTCTGTTCCCGCACTGTCAGAATCTATAACTTTACCATGACAAATTTTTATGATATCGAAAAAAATAGTATATCCTTACAGTACGGGAACATACAAGTAATGTGATGGGTCGTTCTACATACATCAAACATGTCATATACAACATGACACGAGTATTACGTGTCATGTTTTATACGAGTTAAGGGCTAAGCAGAATGTTCGCGTTGAGCCATCCGTTGCGTTATGTGTTATGGAAAATACAACAACCACAAGGAAACGATAACACAAACGCTCGAAGTTGATGTGCGCTGCGCTTCGGTGTTAAATATATTTTAACTTTTTGCGTGCGTTAACGCGATAACAAAAAACGCTCTTTAAAGGGCTAAGCAGAATGCTCGCGTTGAGCCATCCGTTGCGTTATGTGTTATGGAAAATACAACAACCACAAGGAAACGATAACACAAACGCTCGAAGTTGATGTGCGCTGCGCTTCGGTGTTAAATATATTTTAACTTTTTGCGTGCGTTAACGCGATAACAAAAAACGCTCAACGCGAACATTCTGTTTAGCCCTTAAATATGCTGTATGCAGTAGAAAATATTTTTATAAATACAAAAATTGGCATATTTGGTTGTCATGTTATTCAATTGTTTAAATTTGATTAGAACAATTGGTACGCGGCAGAATGAGCGATTATTCTGTAGACTATCCAACATTTCATTCGACAATAAATCGATCTATAGACACCAAACAATGAACGCCGCCATTTTCATTTTTTTCTTCCTCTTCTACCCCGTTTTCGCTTTCTGCTTCTTTGTCAAAAGTTTACAATATCACGAAACAGGAGAATTTTCATTGCAACAATTTTATAAAATTTTATAAAATAATCAATACTTTTGTGGCCAAAACTACGTGAAATCGCTAAATAAGCGTCTGGAAAATGTGTGGATATAAAAAGAATTACGTAATGATGCAACAAAAAATGTTTTAAATATAATAAAAAAAATTTTCATGAAAAGTCGTTTCCCAAAACAGAAGAGTAGAGTGTATGTGTGTGTGTAGTGGTAGTGAACGATTCGGTGGATTCGTTGATTTTTTTTGTCTTTATTAACAGAACAGAGTGTATCCGTGTACGTAAAGTGTGAGTGAGTTGTGTAAAGCGAGAAGAAGCAGAGTGCTGGGCTGACTGGCTGGCTGGCCTAACCACCTCAAGAAAAAAGTGAAAAACCAGCACCGAGGAGCTGATGAAGCACTGAAAAATAACAAGTTGTGGCCAGCCACAAAAATACAGGCTTAGCTTGTTGACCAAAAGTGTACCACCACAAGAAAAGGGAGACAAATAGTCGTCTATCCACACACAGCTAACGCAGTAACTAACGAATACAACAAAAAGAAAATATACAAAAAAAAGAAAGAAGAAAAAAAAATAATAAAAAATAAAAAAGCATAACATAACTGCTAATCGTGCGTGATCGTTCATCGTATAATCGAGAAAATCTAATGACAGTGTTCAGTGTGGTAACAAGGAAAAGCAACAGCAACGAAGGCGAGTAGTGACAACGTCTACTTGCGCTTTGGATTCAGTTTCACAGTCAGAAAAGAAAAGAATAACAGAATAGCCATATGTAAAGCAAAACAGAACAACAACAACAACGACAACCCATAAATATATAATCGTAGAGATAAGTGTATTATCCACCTTTGAACGAGCGTATTAGACAATCTAATCACCGACGAACGACAGACACGTATCCTGATTTTGATCACACACGCACACACTCCTCCTTGTCGTCCTCTTCAAGACATCGTCCAGTTGAGTGCATTTTATTGAGGGAGGCGAAGTGCATTTTAGAGGAACGAGCGTGTAGCTAGCAAGCGAGCGAGCGGCAGTTGAATAAACGAGGGCGCTGCACCTCTTTCCCCATTCTCAATGTAAGTTTTGTGTTTTGTTCCTTTCTTACTTCTTTCTTAATGGTGGTTCACTCACTGTGTTTGCTGCTGTTGTTGTTGGGTTAGTGAATAACAAAAACAGCAGCAAGACTCGCATATGTATGTGTGTGTGTATGAGGTGTATATACTGTTTGTCTTATTGTTGTAAATCTGCATCAAAGATTTTATTTGAATTTGTTTCCCTTTTGTTGTTATTTTTTCTTTTACTTTTCTTCTTTCATTTATTTTTTGTTAATTATTTCATGTTAATTTACACACTTTTTTCATCACTGTCGATTTCATTGTAATTCCCTTTCGCAAAAAGCGATTTTATTTTTATATGTCGATTTGTACGTGCGTTGTTTTTATTGTTTTTGTTAGCAACAAGTTTGTTTTTTGTTGGTTTTTATTTTCAGTTGAGCCATTAATTTCTGGTTCTACTGGTTTTTCTTTTGTTAGCAACATTTTCAATTTGTTTATTGTGTGTTGCATGACCTCCCTTGGCCCACGAAGTGTTCTCCCCCTTACTGTTGTTTTTTTTTACTAAATGAAGGATTCAAATATCGATTTTGATGTAGAAATTTAAGCGAAACAGAAAAATATGTTTTTTTTTAGTCTCGGGTATTATTAAAATAACATTAGGAATTGCATTGAATTGGAAATAGATATAGTAAATTAGACCAATATAAATTTTGAGAAAGTACATAGATTATCTCATGACAATTGTCTTGCCGCAGCCGTCTTATTCTCGCCGCAGAAAGGGTCATTTCGAATTGTAGAACCGCTCAAGCTTAATGTATTAGTTGTGGATTACTCCTTACATACACATTAATATATATTTGTTAATATTTATGTTATATTCAAGAAAACTAAGTACCGAGAAATTAGAACAGTGGAGAAGATCAGGTTGTGGTAATATATCTTGATGTTTATTGATCAAGCATAAAAAATCTATATATTCCTAAACAAACATTTCGATTTACACTAATAAACTTAAAAGTGGTAGTGAGATTATTGTACGTATCCGTTATTCAATCTATTGTGTATGTTCTCCTAATGTCGGTCGGAATTTCGATCTTTGGTATTTGTTGTACGGTATAAATGTTAAATAAATAAAACACCATTGTTTTTTAATTCATTTTTTTTGAGATAAAAATTTCGAACATAAAACATTTTTGACATAAATATGAAATATTAGGCGTTATCATTGAACTTTCAACATTTGGCCTGTCCCTTTTTCGAAGGATTTTCCGGGCCACTAATGCGACATTTTAGATTTTGCTGTTTTTATTTCTGCATTCTCAACATTTGTAGTCATTTTATTAGTATTTCTAAGAGCAGGAAAAAAATGACAAATGCTTTCTTTCTTTGTACTTTTTGCCGTACCTTTGCGTATTTACGTAGGTACAAATAAGTGTCAGCAAAATCCGTTCATTTGTAAAATTTAAATAATCTAGGTTTAAAAATATCTTTTTATCAAGTCGGGTTGACAGCGATAATTCCTAAGATAAGATTAGTGGGCACGTCGATTTTTAATTATATAAAAAGAAACTAATTTTCATTTCGCATCTAAAACGACTTTAATCGGCGAATTTAATAACACCTGCAGAAAAATTGGATAACACTTTTATAAAATCCGTAGTACGTTTTACAAGCTTAATATATGAGAACAGTTATTTAATATTTTTGATACATGGATACGAATAGCACTCTTTCCATAGCATGGCTGCTAGAAATCGCTTTAAACGTGCAAATATATCAATTTATACATTTTAGATACGTAAATGGTAAATGGTCGAGCGATCGGTATGTGCAAAAATCATAGATACACCGAATAAATATTTTTTCCACAAAAATATAAAGCCGAATTTGTTAATTTTTGTATAAATGAGATAGACTTATTGGCGTATCACATGTTATAAGATGCGTGTAGTATTTTGAATCTACTTATCATAATGTCAAATGTAAATCTTGTTATAAAATAATGTTTAAAATTGACAAAATGGCATATAGGGTAAGTATTCCTAATGTCTACATCTATTGTATTTAAGGGACCCTCTACCCATTCTCGATTTTTTATTTGTTAGATTTTAAATGGCTGGTAAATGAGTACCTATGCTTGTTAAGGTTTGTAACTTTGCACATACATATTTAAAGATTTACAAAAAATGTTTGTTGTTGTTTTTTTGTGACCAAAGAAAAGTCCTTATTTTTGACAGCGGACATGATAACTCCTCACTGGAACTTCGGAATCCGAAAATTCCAACGATGTTAGAAAGAGTACATGTCTGGCTCTCGCATGAACTAGGATTATTGGCTTCGCACAACAATTAACAAAATTGCGGAACTTTGATGTCACCTTAATTCCCGAGTCTTACTCGGCCAACGTCTGTCACCTCAGCCCATTGTGTAAAAGCAATAGGGCTGCTACAACAACAACAAATGTTTCTTAAGAAAGCATTTGTGAGCATATCGATTTTTAAACGCTAATAAGTATATTAAAATTTAATATTTTTCACTCGAATTATTTCGTAATTGTAAACAATAAGATGATACATATAAAATAACATTTAATAAGCCTTTAGGAACAAAAAAGTCTGCATATTTCTATAGCCGTCATATGGAAGCATTTTTCAATAATTTTCATATACAATAAAAATCAGTTTTGAATGGGTTTTCACAATTTTTTTAAATCTATAAATTGAGTGTGTTAACCATGCCGAGTATTGGATAAACGTTTCCTAAAGTCGGCAGCAAATTTTTTATTTTTTAATTTTAATATTTTTTTAAAATAAATCAATTAACAACACTTTTTTTTGGATCAATGTACATGGAAAAGTATTTTCACAAAAAAATTTAAAGAAGGTAATAAAGAAATTTGTCAAATATATAAGTTTTTCTTCAATAAATAATCCTTCTAAAACGACATCTTGTGGGAAAAATGGATAAAAACTAGTAATAAGTACGATATTAACCCTAAAATCAGTTTTTGTCATTTTAAGATTTTTGACGTTTTTGATTTTTGAGTTTTAGTGTATTCTGAGACTTATAGTAAAACTTTATGGCGAACATTTCTGTAGAATATTCTGAGCAGCTTTAACACCGTTTTGAATGAGTTTTCAATCACTCCTGGAAAAGGGGACCGAAAAGACCCCTTTAATGAGTCGGTTGAGGGTTAATGTTGCATACCAAAATATTCCTCGATATTTTATCAGTAATATTGCCGAAGACACTATATACCTAAAATGCAAGGATTTCAAGAAATCATAATTCGAAAATTATCAAAATTCTAGAAAAGGGGGAATATAGCCCCCCCTTTTTAGGTTACCTCCCGACGTAAACTTTCAAAACCCCGATACACGTGTTTTCTTTTTTTTGGCCCCTCTTTCATAATCTGTTGGAATTTCCCGGTAATTATCAAAAAAATTCAAATTTGTCGCACAGTGTTATTTAAGGCATTAAGTTGATAAAATGTTTACATATTTGATTCTAATCAATTTTATTTGAGGAGTCGTATAATAATTATATTTAATTCAACAACATTATGCAACATTATATTAAAGTATTTTGGAAATATGTTTTTTTTGTGCTTTGTAATGGATGTTGCACGTGATTTACTGCCTCCCATATGATGATACGTTGAATAGCCTCCCATATATTTTCACCTATCTCAGCATAAAATTTCATGAAACCGTGTTTATTGAATAATTGCAAGTTTGATATTTCAGCGCTAACAATAATGCCTGTTTCTAAAATATATTTAATTATAATAAACTTAAGTAATGTTCATTCGGATAGCACATATGAAATGCTAAAATTTAATGTTGTTATAAAATATTGACAATTCTGAAATTTGGTGCCGACATTTGGCAAAAAAAAAAAAAGAACTACTATTTGCGAAAAAATTATTAATTGCACCAACGACTAAATGAAATTATAAATAAGATTAACTTTAACCTAAAAAAACTGAATAAATAATAAATGAAATGGTAATCAATTGAAGATACGTAAATGCTTAAAATGCCGTACAGTACAGCTTAAAATGCAGTACAATCCGAATACAGAACGATTTAAAGAAATGGTACTATAAACATTTTCGCCTACGCAACTAGTAAACGTTAATGTTTCATTTGTTTATTTAGCGAATAACCAACTTCCTAATCGACAGAAAAAGCCAACCAGACCTAACATACATTAAAATCAAAATCAATTTAAAGTGAAAAAAAGAAAAATTATTTGTTATGGACAATGGAAAAATCGAGTTCAAATGATTAAATATTTATTTATTACAGCATCCTTCTAACATTGAGCAATGCTGCGTTGAAGATAACGTGAGTCATTCCCATACATTCCCCCCCGCCATTTACAATTAAGTTATTTTTTTAATGAAGTAATTTCAAAGGAATTTTACTTTGCGGAAGTGAACCTGTTTTTTTGTTTGTTTTATAATTGAAATATTCGTGATAAAGGTATGATGGACTAATTATTCAGTTTCGTTCCTTAAATTTCTGTTCGATTACATTATCATTGTTTTTCTTTGTATTTATATGTATGTATATTTTATTTTTAGTAAATCCAAAAGAAGACAATTCAGTACCGCTGCCTTTTTGCAATTGGTTTTTTTCATATAGAATATACATATTATGTGTTTGGTTATGTTATAACATATTCTATTTATTTTCTTCTATTGCAGATTTATAATCAACAACAAAGGGAATAACCATAATCGAAGGAGGGACGACGCCAGTATCCTAAGCGTTGGCAGCTGCCAGTGCGAAAACATCTTTGATCTTCTTCAGGACGAAACTTTTGTTGCCTCTATTCCACACTCAATATGGCCACCAGCGATGACGAACCTATGCATTTGTATGAAGTCTTTCAGAATTGTTTCAATAAAATAGCAAATAAACAACCTGCTGGAGCCGGTACGAATGTTGGTGTACCTGGGGATCGCAATGGCGGTTATCAATCATCATATGGCGGTCTCGGTGGCATGGAGAATGGCATGTACGGAGGAGATGATTTTAATCCGATACATGAAGGAGCCGCTAGCAGTGGCATGCGATTCCCGAGTGGCGCACCAGTAGATCAGTATTTTGACGGAGGAATTGGTAATGGTGGAAATGCGGGTGGCAGTGGAGGTTGGTATGGTTCACCAGTAGGCGGAACAGGCGCTTACGGCGGCCAAGCAGCATATCAAAACAACGGACCTATGAGCGGTCATCACTTGGGGGGTCCACCACAGCACCATGATCCCGATGCACATCATATGGGTCCGAATTCAGCCATGGGGCTTCAAATGGATCCTGGTCACGTAGGCATGCACAGTCCAGCACCCACATTGTTGCCTCCTATGAGCTCTTTTCGCGGCAATAACACAAATAACATACAACAAATCGGTGGGAATCCAGCTGCACATTCGCCCGCCTTATATAACTCACCACAGCCACATAGCACTCCACACAGCTCCATATCCACACCGGGACCACATCCCAACCATCATCCTATGGGAGGGCACCACGCCGCACCACATAGTCCAGCAATACAGAATGATGCTTTTGCTGTGGGCGGAGTGGGCGTGCCCGGTGTCGGTGTCAATATTGGACCGAAACCTTCCTCCACCTCCAATGTAGGCGGCGTCCCTGGGACAAACGGTCCAAACAGTGGACTGCGTCAACACATGTATATGTCATCAACCCCGGCCGATCAGTCCATCAGTAGTTTCAGTTCAAATCCCTCAACACCTGTGAATTCACCTCCTCCACTCACCCAAAGCGGATTAGTTGGACAGACTATGATGGTGGATAAAAGTGGAGTTGGGCCATCAGGTCCCTCTGGTTCTGGATGGGGTCACACGGTTCTAAATGGAGCTGGTCCCAGTAGCAGTAGTGCTGTAGGCGGTGGTGCTAGTGGAAATTACGCATCCGATATGGTGCCATCCGGTCTGCATTCACTAGACGATGCTCTTCATGTGCTGCGTAATCATTGTGAACCCGAGCTTTTGAGCGGAGTAAATGCGACGCTCTCTGCTATGGACAATATTGATGGATTGTCTTCATTTGTACCAACATCCCCGTCCGGACACGGTATGGTTTCGGGCGGTGCCGGTCCCTCAGTGCTTAACACAACACACGACGTGATGTCGGCGGGTCCGTCGTCCGTGCAAAATGTGGGAGGCGTTGTAGGAGGACTAGCCCCTCAAATAAAAATGGAGCGCACATCAACAACGGTAAACGCAAGTGGTTCATCGGGCGCAACAGGTGCGACAAAGGGCAAAAAACGGAAAGAACAGTCAGCGAATGCAGCAGCTGCTTCCAGTGTGGCTCCGTCCACGTCAGCTATGAACAGCATGCTCGATGTGACAGACACTAAGCCGAGCAGTTCAATGGAAAGTTCCCAGCATGGCCAGGGTCCTTTATCCGGAAAAGGCACAAAAAGACCACGTCGTTACTGTTCATCGGCGGATGATGACGATGATGCTGAGCCCGCTGTTAAAGCCATGCGAGAGAAAGAAAGACGCCAAGCGAATAATGCACGTGAGCGTATTCGTATACGGGACATAAACGAGGCACTGAAAGAACTCGGTCGCATGTGTATGACACACCTGAAATCCGATAAGCCGCAGACAAAGTTGGGCATACTCAACATGGCCGTTGAGGTGATAATGACACTGGAACAGCAGGTGAGGGAACGCAATTTAAATCCCAAAGCAGCATGTCTCAAGCGAAGAGAAGAGGAGAAGGCCGAAGATGGGCCCAAGCTGGCGGCCCAACATCATATGCTACCGCAACCTCCACCGGGAGTATATGGGCAACCAACACCGCAACTACCACCGACAGCCCAAAGCGGTCTCCCAACTGTAGGCCAGCCACCTCTGCAAGCGCAACAACCTGGTGTACAACTGCCGCCCCATTTACAAAGCCACAATCCCGCGCCCCACACCCAATAGCAGGCGCATAGCAGTCTAAACGATCCGCCCACTTCCCTTCTGCCAACAGATATCGCCGCACATCAAACCAGCCACCAGCAGCTGACTACACAGCCGCATCAATCCCGACATCAGACCTCCGGATCTGATCTGGAGCAGCAACTGATGAACAATCTGAGTTTGTTTCGACGACGTCATCCACAGTCGCAGTCCGGTGCCATGTCAAACACCCATCATAATCATCAACAGCAGCAACAACACCCCCCACCTCCGTCACCACATCTTCTTATGCATCACCAGCCCCAACTGTAGGCAGCCAAAAAGAAGTGAAGTGTCCCTCCTTGCCTACACCATGCAGTTGTGTACTGTTGATTTGGATGTCCCGCCGTCATGGTATCGCATAAATTGTACATAGCTATATCTAAATCTATTCGCCAAATTCTGTTTTAGAATTGTAATATCCTATTTTATACTCCCCATTTGTCTTTCTATTTTTTTTAGTTTGTTCTCTTTAATGGCCGTAGTCAAAATCCACCACCATATAACTGTTTTTTTTCGTCCTAGTTAAGAAGAATGTTTTATATAATTCAAGATCATGTATTTTTCCTATCAATAGCTCTCTGTAGAAAATGGAAGGTATGTGACACGTGTCGCAA
The DNA here is from genome assembly GCF_032173495.1 of Musca vetustissima. NCBI lineage: Eukaryota > Metazoa > Arthropoda > Insecta > Diptera > Muscidae > Musca > Musca vetustissima. Next base: position 53,769 of record NW_026882574.1, read on the forward strand.
GATAAATGTCAAAGTCCATTAATTTGAAATTCACATATGATCTAATTCTGTGAAATCCTTTTTCGATTTAGACAAATTCTATGCAATTGGTTACAGCCAATTAATTACCCTATTCTGATGTCATTTGTTATTTTATTCGTGCATATTGCCGCGTATTCTTTGTGATGTCGTCTTACCCTAGCATTCTTTTTTTGCATAGGTATACATTCAACTTTCAATTTATAATTATAATATTTTAATTCCCTTTTTATTTTGTTAGCTAATGGTGGTGAATAATCGGTAACCGATTTGTTTCCCCAAGCCTGAAGTGACTACAACTAAGTGCTCTCCATCATTTGAGTTACGTAGAGGAAGAGTTAAACTTGGATAACTGGTATCTTATGTAGAAGAGATAACACTTATTGAGGTTTAAATCTGTTATATGTGTCTGGATAACTTAGCCAATAAATGATGTAGCACATACTTGTATTGACTTCGGGCATTCAAACGTAACAAAAACCTTTCTGCCAAGCTCAAATCATAATCGCATGTTCAAGATGCCAATTGTAATAATGTAGAAGGACGTTTTGTTCTATATTGAAAACGTCGATACACAGCCAGTTAGTAATTATTGTGAGATTGGATTTAAACGTATCTCGACATGTGAGATGTTTTTATCTATAATAAAGTAAAGGGCCATATATATACACCTACATAAAAGGAATTGTTTGTTGTAATAATTATTATAATAATGTTAAGGTCCTTGAATGAAAGTAATCAAATAAATAAAATATTCGCCAACACACAAAATCGACACAAATTATTAAGCTAAATTATACATAAAACAAAAAATTATATAAATAGATATTTATAGTTTATATATATATATATATATATACATATTATATAATATATGAAAACCGGAAGAAACAACAAGTACATTAATAATGTATATTCGATTAAAATAAAAAAGAAAAACAAAAAGAAAAAATGAAAATATATACATAGTTCTGTAAGATGATATTAGTCTATAAGCAAATCAGAAAAAGTCTAAAACAAGAAAAAAATACAATTCCCACTCCCAATACATCCCATCAACGTCACAACAACAATTATACCTTGACAAAGGATACGAGTTGTCAGAGAGAATTCCAAGTATGGCCAGCCACAGACGTACAACTAAAATCAGGCCTAATAAACCACCTAAAAGGATGCAAAGAGCTCTATTGTTAAATGGATTTAAGCAATTTAGCAATTGATCGCTTTGAAAACTAAAATCAACCCATACAAATACACACGCAACAGAGCTTTTAATAACGTCTTTTTAAAATAAATTATATTCCTCTAAGGAATATACGAAACAAACAAGCAAAAGAAAAAGGAAAAAAATACTAGTGCAATACGTAGCCGTATTGGTGTGATAATTGACTATCAATTGAATGCTGGCTATGTACTGTCTTTTATTTGAAATACAAATTAAAATCAAAAGGACGTTATCAGAAGCTCTGTTGTCGGCTAATATACACACACGATCACGATTGTCCATACCACAATGGCATAGAAGGATGCAAGCAAAAAGACATGTTACCCCATAAAGAAGAAGGCAAATTATGTGTAGAAAATTATACAGATTTATATAAGAAAGCGCACACATACACAACTTACATATATACAAGCTTTACCTGGAATTTTCATCTAATTGTATGTAGTTTAGACCAAAAATTATAAAAAAACGAAAAAAATCATCATGCAAAGTTTGTCATGCCATATACCATTCTTGTATTATAGCAAAATTATTAGGTGACAATTTTTCCTTTACTTGAATTATTTACTACATCTTTCTTTTGTTTTGAAAGGCATCTATAAAAAAACAACAACAACAACAAAACCTATCTATATTCATAGTTATCGTTCTATTATAGCATAATTTTGTATTTGTTTTATTTTATTTTTTTTTTTTAATTTTTTAATTCTTTAATATTATATTTTATTTGACCTAAGTATTGTTTAACAAACATCTACATATTTTTTTATAATTGTATTAACTTTATTTAAATGTAATTATTGTTTAATTTTTTATCAATCTTATTAATTATAGTAGTTACACACAGACACAAACACAAATCGTCATACATTGCTCATATACAATATTTTTTATACTTAATTTTATTTGGATCTTTATTTCTTTATATATATTTTTTACATTATACATTTTTTAAAATGAAAAAAAAAAAACAATAAAAATATTACCAGTTTCATTTTATTTTATTAGTGGTTGACAAACACCATGATCCCCGATCTACGGATCGATCGATCCGTAGACCGTAGTCGAGAAATCGATCATACTTTATGCTCAATTGTATCAAATAAAACGAAAGCAAATGAAAAGGCAACAACAATTATGTTATGGAAATAAAACGAAATAAATAAAATTTATAAATTAAAATAAAACAAAATAATTGAAAAAAACTATGTATTATTAAATGCTATTAAAGAACGTCAAAATATATTATATACATATGTATATTGTATGTACTTAAACAAAATTCAATATCAATGCTTTAATTCTTGCTTGTCTCATGAGATAGGAATCGACAACATTCGGAGTAGTGGTCGAAAGTATGCCATGGTTGTAATCCTTGTCAAATTGGGATGTAAGGATGTGTAATTGAAATCTTTTTTGAGTTAACATATTTTGGCATAAATCAATTATCATTATGATGAAGTATACACTGCGTATCATAACTATAGACGCACCTTTAATTCAATTGGTATGTTAGTTGACAAATAAAATGGACCCATTAAGTTATTGTTCACAATAAAACGATCAAAAACACATATTATTCAACAAAAATAATTAATTTATTCTTTATGGTTTCGCCGAATTCTGCACTTTCAAAATTGCTGGTGTTGCATAACTATAGACGCACTTTTACAAAATTAGAAAAATTTATTTTTGAAAACTTAAATAAAATAAAATAACTTTTATAAATAATGGGTAGGATCTATTTTGAATAAGTTCAAAAATTATATCCATCACACTGTTGATCAAAATTATTCGAAAGTATTCATCGATTGACCGCCATTCATCGATAATCACTTCTTGGAGGTAAAATACAGTTTGGTATTGGAGGTTTTCTGCATAGACACGATGAGTCAAGATTCCACACATGTTCTCGATCGGATTCTGGTCGGAAATTTTAATATTTTTTTAATTTTAACCATACTTGAGTACGGCGACTTTTATGAACTGGCGCGTTGTCCTGCTGAAAAACGAGTCCTTGATTGTTGCTGCTTTCCCAAAATGGCAATAATTTGTCTTCCAAGACTTGAACGTACTCCATCCGACAACATGGAAATGTCAAATAAAGCATTCCGTGGCTATAAAATGCTCCCAAGGCCATTAAGGAACCGCCACCGAAATATCGTATTAAGAAATAACGATATTTCGGTAACCGCCACCTTGGGAGCATTTTATAGCCACGGAATGCCTTATTTGACATTTCCATGTTGTTGGATGAATTCAATGGAGTACGTTCAAGTCTTGGAAGACAAATTATTGCCATTTTGGGAAAGCAGCAACAATCAAGGACTCGTTTTTCAGCAGGACAACGCGCCAGTTCATAAAAGTCGCCGTACTCAAGTATGGTTAAAATTAAAAAAATATTAAAATTTCCGACCAGAATCCGATCGAGAACATGTGTGGAATCTTGACTCATCGTGTCTATGCAGAAAACCTCCAATACCAAACTGTATTTTACCTCCAAGAAGTGATTATCGATGAATGGCGGTCAATCGATGAATACTTTCGAATAATTTTGATCAACAGTGTGATGGATATAATTTTTGAACTTATTCAAAATAAGGGAGATCCTACCCATTATTTATAAAAGTTATTTTATTTTATTTAAGTTTTCAAAAAAAAATTTTTCTAATTTTGTAAAAGTGCGTCTATAGTTATGCAACACCAGCAATTTTGAAAGTGCAGAATTCGGCGAAACCATAAAGAATAAATTAATTATTTTTGTTGAATAATATGTGTTTTTGATCGTTTTATTGTGAACAATAACTTAATGGGTCCATTTTATTTGTCAACTAACATACCAATTGAATTAAAGGTGCGTCTATAGTTATGATACGCAGTGTATTGTGTAAAAATATATTGGGAAACAAAGGCGACCAAGACAATATTATTAATGGTAGGTATGACAGCTTATGATATAAGAGTTGGTGCTTAGCCGTGTTCGGTAGATAACATCAATAGTTTGTAACAAATAATGGTGATTTTTGTCAACGAAAAACAAACATCATTTTCAATCTGCAACGTATACCGTTGAGGAATATAACAAAAACAACTAACAGGTTTCTATGGCTATATGATTTCCAATAACATAACATTTGATTTGTACGTTGTGCTATTGCCCATATTCTATCATGGTTTAATTATTACAACGTAGGGTAAGATGTGTATGTTCATGGTACCCGATAGCAATGGAAGTTCCAATCGATGGCATGTAACTATATCCAGCACTAGTACTACTTGTAGCTAATTTGGTCCTAAAGTAATGCAAGCAAAACTGATTGACTACCTTTTTATCCTATAGTAAATGAGAAGGGGTCAATATATTGTTTTGAATACTATGTGACATAAATTGAAATATATTCAAAATAAATTGGAAATGTTTGCTTTCGTCTGGATTTTGGGATGCAGTAATAACTCTTCATTCATTTTTTACGTTTTTAGTTGTGTTTAAAAAATCCGAGTAAAAATGGTAAGGAGGAATCCCAACATGACTCTTGTGTTGATTTTGAAGTATTGCCATATAATTTTAGCATAATTAATAGATTTGCGTTCCTGAACTTTTAAAATTATTTTGTACTCTGAGAGCGATTTTGAAAGGTTTCCCTTTTACTACTGTGAAGGAAAAAATCATGTTTTTGTATTTTTTGTCGTACATAGGGGTTCATCGGCAGTAGCAGTACGGCAGTATAGTGTGTTAATATTACATACGTAAGACCTCAACATTTTCCAAAAATAAAAATAGACATTTTAATGTGGCTTTCGGGAAAGCATTTGGAGCATGTCAGTATTGATTAAATGTGTTCATCCTGGAAGCATTCGAAATATGATGGAAGGTTAGGTTCAAAAGAGAGGTGGATGATACCACCACATGTCCAAAAATAAGAAGGACATACACATAAGCCATTTTAGGCCTGTTGTGCGCTCTAGAAATGCGGAGAAAGTCAAGAATTAGTGAAAGTTTATATTAAAAACATTTGGGTTTGATTCCCCTATGAATCTAGGTATTCCGTGTTTTTTGCGAACTCTTTCAATATTCTCCATTCACACCCCCTCAGATCAGTTAGTCCGTGAAGAGTGTCATTTCCCAAGAATTGTCTCCGAAGGCATGTAAATGCTGGGCAATGGCACAGGAAATGTTCCATCGGTTCATTGTCTTCCACACACGCTCTGCACATGCTTCTACTTTCGCATCCAATTTTGAGTAGATGTGCCTTCAGGCTGAGGTGTCCCGTCAGAATACCCGTCAGTCGGCTTATTTCTTTTTTATTTAGCGTTAGGATTTGCTTAGTTTTGTCTTCATTTGGTGATTTCCTGTCCACTCATTATCCCAAAGGGGTTGTGGGTCTCATTCGCCTCATTTCATTTCTTGGCGCTTTAGAAACATTTTTGATGACGCCCATAAACAAGTGGAGCATGGATCTTGTCAACATCAATATAATAAAGTGCACACATCTGCAAGAAACATTATTAAAAGGACTATTGGAAATCTTAAAAGTAGATTTTTTATAGATTCTATTTTTATTTTGATCATATGGTGGTTGAGTTGCCCTTTTTTATTTTCTTTAATTTTACTATAAAAACTAATGTGAATACTGTATTTTTTAAATATTAAATATTACTTCAGCGTTCTTTTTCAACGTGTACATGCTCAGAAAAACACGTACGATCTCATTTCGTTTTCAATCCACAAGGCTATATGTGCTCGAGTTATATTCCCAATATTTTTTTGGGAATTCGAAATGGAGCACACCAAATTTGGGAAAATGTTTCACATTCGAGCAAACTCGAAATGCAGCACATGTGCGAATATATCGGATATTAATCGCTGGGAAAAATTAAAAGTCTTGCACCACGATTTTAGTAAACGATGGAGTTGCACAAACGGTACAAGTGGCAGTATCCGGAACGAGACATAGAAAAAAACGACCTTGTACTCGTCATGAAAGACAACTTGCCACCTAACGAGTGGAAAATGGGAAAGGTTGTAATGACATACATTGGCGAAGGTGATCACGTAAGGGTAGCCGACATAAAGACGTGCGATGGCTTATTAAGGAGGCCAATTACAAAACTACTCGTAATTCCTGTGGAAATGAACTGTGTCGTTTACATGTTTTATGGAAAGATACATAAACAGTTATTAATGGACCATATGTCGAATGGTCAAAATTTTCTGTGTTTTTTGTTCTACATCTTTCTTTCCAGAACATGAACAAAGGTCGTGAGCAGTGCTTAGTGTGCTACCGGCACCTTATCCTCACAGCTTGTCCTATGTTCCGTAGGATGGCGCAGAAGGACAGGGAGTATGCGGTGCGGGTACACAAATATTGCTTAAATTGCCTTGGGAGGGAGCATCTGATGCGTAACTGTAATGCAGTAGGCAATTGCAGGATATGTCGGGAACGGCACCACACACTATTGCATCCAAACAACCAGCGGCAGTTTGACAACAATCACCAGCATCCGCAGCGGTCCAAGAACAAACCCGCACAGAGGCCCAATAATAATCCACAACAGCAGCCCAAAGGCAATCTCCCACAGCGGAACAACAACAACAGGTTCACTCATCGGAACAACAACAACCCGCCACAGAGGTCTAACAACCCCCCTCAGAGGCCAAACAACAACAACAACCCCCTCAGAGGCCAAATAACAACCCCCCTCAGCGGTCGAACAACAACCCCCCACAACGATCCAACAACGCAACCACTAACAAGACCCATCAACAACAAAAAAAATCTTCCGTAGCGGATCGGCTAACGTATATTACACGTATACTTGTGGTGTTTGTATATTTCTATGTGTTGTAGTTGTTGCTTTTTCTGGCAACTCATAATCCAAAGGCTCTAAATTCGTCTGAATTTAGACTTCACAACAGATCCTACGTCCTTGTGGGAATCTGTACAATAGCTTTCTTCCTGTCCTTAATAATATTTGTCCTTGGTTTGAAATTTCGGTAACCGATTCTTCGATAAAAAGTCCCAGTCCAGTTTTTCCTCCTAATCGAGAACCATCCCGTTCATACAACACTATTCTTAATTCATGTCATCAGAGTTTTTTTATTTCGAACATTTTGTTTATTGTTTTACACCAAAATTGTAACATATTTGCGTGAATCACATATGAAACTAAATAGAAAAAATAATTCTCTTTCTCCTGACTATAATATCAACTCCTATCTCTTTACTTTTAATTCATGCTTTCCATTTTTCCTGAAAAAACTAAATTTACAACCTTCTGCATATATAAAAACTAGAATTTTGTTTACTTTTCATTCATCATTTTCAATTTTACTGAAAAAGATTGAAATTTTAAAAAATTTGTTCATGCTGTCAAAATTAATTTATTTTCGATAAATTCTCTCCAGAAGCTATTGCTTCTATACAAAAAACCTTTCATACCCAAATGTCTCTTGTAACAAAGCGAAGTACTTAGCTGACCAACGACATAAACTGCATGAGAATTTCGCTGGAGCCTCACTTCGAGGTTAACAAGGCATTTACAAACAATACCACACCTTTCCCACTGTTGTGTGTTGTCACATCGCGACAAATGCACACAACGACTTTGTTGGTGTTGCTAGTGTACAGCAACAAACCAAACAGTTTAACCGTGCCTGCGTCTACAACTTCAGTAGTGTTGGCGGTTTATTTGGGATACCATTTGTATTTTGTTTTTGCAAAATAGTCAGGCTGAATCCCAGTTTGTTGTTTTTATAAAAAAAAACAACTATTTATTAGTGGGGAATGTATGGCATTGTTTGCCGAGGGGTAAGGCAGGGAAGACTATAGTTTCGGATCACGCCACTGATCCTCATCAGTTCCCTTAGTTTTTTGTTGGGATATTCTCCCCAGAAGCTATTGCTTCTATACAAAAAACCTTTCATACCCAAATGTCTCTTGTAACAAAGCGAAGTACTTAGCTGACCAACGACATAAACTGCATGAGAATTTCGCTGGAGCCTCACTTCGAGGTTAACAAGGCATTTACAAACAATACCACACCTTTCCCACTGTTGTGTGTTGTCACATCGCGACAAATGCACACAACGACTTTGTTGGTGTTGCTAGTGTACAGCAACAAACCAAACAGTTTAACCGTGCCTGCGTCTACAACTTCAGTAGTGTTGGCGGTTTATTTGGGATACCATTTGTATTTTGTTTTTGCAAAATAGTCAGGCTGAATCCCAGTTTGTTGTTTTTATAAAAAAAAAACAACTATTTATTAGTGGGGAATGTATGGCATTGTTTGCCGAGGGGTAAGGCAGGGAAGACTATAGTTTCGGATCACGCCACTGATCCTCATCAGTTCCCTTAGTTTTTTGTTGGGATATTCTCCCCAGAAGCTATTGCTTCTATACAAAAAACCTTTCATACCCAAATGTCTCTTGTAACAAAGCGGGAAAGGTGTGGTATTGTTTGTAAATGCCTTGTTAACCTCGAAGTGAGGCTCCAGCGAAATTCTCATGCAGTTTATGTCGTTGGTCAGCTAAGTACTTCGCTTTGTTACAAGAGACATTTGGGTATGAAATGTTTTTTGTATAGAAGCAATAGCTTCTGGGGAGAATATCCCAACAAAAAACTAAGGGAACTGATGAGGATCAGTGGCGTGATCCGAAACTATAGTCTTCCCTGCCTTACCCCTCGGCAAACAATGCCATACATTCCCCACTAATAAATAGTTGTTTTTTTTTTTATAAAAACAACAAACTGGGATTCAGCCTGACTATTTTGCAAAAACAAAATACAAATGGTATCCCAAATAAACCGCCAACACTACTGAAGTTGTAGACGCAGGCACGGTTAAACTGTTTGGTTTGTTGCTGTACACTAGCAACACCAACAAAGTCGTTGTGTGCATTTGTCGCGATGTGACAACACACAACAGTGGGAAAGGTGTGGTATTGTTTGTAAATGCCTTGTTAACCTCGAAGTGAGGCTCCAGCGAAATTCTCATGCAGTTTATGTCGTTGGTCAGCTAAGTACTTCGCTTTGTTACAAGAGACATTTGGGTATGAAAGGTTTTTTGTATAGAAGCAATAGCTTCTGGGGAGAATATCCCAACAAAAAACTAAGGGAACTGATGAGGATCAGTGGCGTGATCCGAAACTATAGTCTTCCCTGCCTTACCCCTCGGCAAACAATGCCATACATTCCCCACTAATAAATAGTTGTTTTTTTTATAAAAACAACAAACTGGGATTCAGCCTGACTATTTTGCAAAAACAAAATACAAATGGTATCCCAAATAAACCGCCAACACTACTGAAGTTGTAGACGCAGGCACGGTTAAACTGTTTGGTTTGTTGCTGTACACTAGCAACACCAACAAAGTCGTTGTGTGCATTTGTCGCGATGTGACAACACACAACAGTGGGAAAGGTGTGGTATTGTTTGTAAATGCCTTGTTAACCTCGAAGTGAGGCTCCAGCGAAATTCTCATGCAGTTTATGTCGTTGGTCAGCTAAGTACTTCGCTTTGTTACAAGAGACATTTGGGTATGAAAGGTTTTTTGTATAGAAGCAATAGCTTCTGGGGAGAATATCCCAACAAAAAACTAAGGGAACTGATGAGGATCAGTGGCGTGATCCGAAACTATAGTCTTCCCTGCCTTACCCCTCGGCAAACAATGCCATACATTCCCCACTAATAAATAGTTGTTTTTTTTTTTTTTTTATAAAAACAACAAACTGGGATTCAGCCTGACTATTTTGCAAAAACAAAATACAAATGGTATCCCAAATAAACCGCCAACACTACTGAAATTCTCTCAATTGTTAGAGATGGGACAAAATTCTTGGTGATTCAGAGGATGATTCGAATTGAACAACGTACAAAAGTAGGTGTTCACTCAGACAATTTTGTATGGGGAACTATGTAATTACTTCATAATTAAGGGTCGAACAACGAATGAGAGAGCGAACAACGCTCGTCTGTACATGGTATAAGTTTCTTGTCCTGAATTACTCCCAGATACTTAATATTGATATGGCTATCGCTTTGTTTTGGAAGATGGGCTCTTCATACTGACCTATTTTTGTCTTTCTAGTGAAAAGACTTATCTCCGTTTTGTCCGGATTTACGTTTAAGCCCCTCGGTTTTGCCCAATCGTAGGCGATTTTTAGCACCGTTTCGGCTTTCCTGCATAGTGAGTTAGGATTCTTTCCCCTAAGAGGTATTATAACGTCATCTGCATAACCCTGGCTTCCTGTCAGGCTTTCGGTGTGTTCCTGAACCTTAAGCATGCATTAAAGAGTGCGGCTAGATGTGATAAAATACCGCCTCTTTTTGTAATAACACGGGGAAGACGTGACCCGGTCCTGCCGCTCTCAATGGTGAGAAGCTTTTTAAGGCGTCTAACACCATTGGCTTGTCAATAATAGGTTCCTCTGATCTCACTTCCCTATCTGTCATGACATCGTCCATTGTCGATGTGATCGATGGGAGGTGAGCATTGTTTCTATCCTATTACCCTTATCGTCTACCATAGTTTCGGGTTGGGTGTGGGTCTTGGATAGAAATTTCTTGATTTTTGAAATGTTGCTGACGCTGTCTATCTGTTCGCAGAACAGCTTCCAGGAGTTGCGTTTGGCGGTTCTTGTCAATTTATTGTATTCTTTCCGTATACAATACTACAGAATACTGTATATTTGTTCTGTTCTGTTGTAAAGCTTTCGGACCTCTTTTCCTTTGTTTCGAATCTCCCCTGTCATCCAGGGTTTTTCAAAGGCAGATCTCCGTTTTCGAAGAGGACAACATTCTTCGAAAGACTTTACAATTACTTCCGTTAATTTGTTGACGTTCCTGTCTATGTCATTCATATCTAGGCATTCATAATTGGATTGACCTAAACCCTCCTTGACTAGTCTCCCAAACTTTATCCAGTTAGTTTTAAAATTAGTACTCTTCTGAGACTCTCCACTCCTGGACCTCATCTATTAAGTTTGCTGAACATATTGTTATATCCAATACCTCCTCTCTAATTCTGTTAATAAATGTAGTTTTATTGCCTATGTTAAGGGTTATCAGATCGTTGTATTCAAATAATCTAGAAGGGCTTGCCTCGTTTGTTAGTATTTGTACTGCCCCACGCAATATGATGTGAGTTTGCATCACCACCAATTAGTACTTCGATACCTGTTTCCTGTGCTTTCTTCACCAGTCGCTGCAGCTCCGCTGTTGGTGGTGGTATCGGCGAGTCGAACGGGAGATACACTGAAGCCAGGTAAATGTTAACACTCCCCTGTTTCAGTACAGTGGCGTCCGATGTTGACAACTCTGGGGTGAAGATAAAGCATACATTTTGTGACATATTTGCATAAGAGTTGGCAATTTATATGGCTTAATCCAGAGATCCAGGGTTGCCGTCTCGCTCCGATGGAGGTTAATCTAGATGACTTCTATCAGTTGTCCTCCACTAACCGGTTTTCTTGGGATCTGTGATCTTCACCTCGGCTCCCTCCTTTTTGTTGCTGGTTTTTTCCTCTCGCTGTTTTCCTTGGCTTCATCGTCTCCAATCCTTGCCTTCCTGATTTTGAAGTACACAGCATTGGACACGTAGAGCCCCTTGCCCTTCGTCTTAGCCAGACTTGCCATTGAAGACCTGTCCAAGCCTAACACAAGGAGAGTCCCTTCCTCCTTCTCCTCCCTGTGGAAGAATTCCCATGCGTTCCGAAATCGCTGCCTCTAACGAAGACTGTAGCCTTTTGTAGTTGAGGAATGTCTTTTTTTCTCCCCAGCTTGAGTCTCATTTTTATCTATATGTCCAATCCTTGCCACTAACTTCCTAAGGGCTTTTATGCTTTTTGGATTTTCAAATTCCAGCATTAGATAGTCCCCTTTGAAAGTGCAGCTATCCTGTTCAATCCCCTCCTTGTCGTAGGTACTCCATAATCTTGGTGTTGACCTTACCATATGTTGCTGTCATCTTCCTCTTTCGCAAATTCCGGTTGGTCCGTTTGGGATTCCCGGTCTTTGCGGAAGATTCCGACCCAGCACTCGTCTTTCTGATATCAGAGCCAGTTTCGTCTGCCCTCGTCAGTGGATTCTCGTGGCAGTCTCCTTTGACGCTGGTTTGACTCAGTTTTCTCTTATTATCGGTCGACGGGAAGCTCTTTTTCTTTATGGCGGATTTGACAGTCGCCTGCTCATCCGGAGACCTTATGCTCTTCGCCGCTTCCGCAGAAGTGGAGGGAAGGTCAGGCTTATCCTTTTGATCCTCTCGCTCTTTTTGTTCATCCGGTTCATTCTGACCAACTTCCGCCTTTGTGCCCCAGACAACTGCTTCATCCTGGTTGTGAGTTTGGTGATATCTTTACTCACCTCCTCTATCATATTGTCTGATTATCATAATCAGACTCAGAGTTCGAAGTTCAGTCCCCTCCTGTCTCTGAAGGCTGGGTCGAGATTGCTCTTCCCCTGTGGTTCCTCAACTTCGAGTTGGTGTTGCACGAAGGCTGAGTGCTTGTAGCTATACCTTCAACTAAAGATGCCAAGACAACCACATCTGACGGGGCGTGACTCGTATGCAGATCAAAGACACCCGCCGATATTGAGTTATTTAAGCTCTGCACAGTAACTTGAATTCTTTTTTCTTCTTTATCCATCTTTTATTTTTTGTTTCAGGGGAATACCCCCATAATTAGTTTTTGTCTGCGGGGACAGAAGTCATGGAGGTAGGTGATCAAACTATTCCATTACTTGCAGCATACACTGGTTGTAATAGATTAGTATCAGTTGATATCAAATTCTTATTTTTTTTTAATAAATAGTGTAAATTCGCGTTAGTTTAGATGAAAAATAAATTCCATATAATCTACATATGGGCAATATTGCCAATTTTTTAATATTCCTTTCCAAAAAATCGACTTTTTTGTTTTCGTAGTACATCAATGATTTTTAGTACACATATAGAGAAAAATATCCTGACTCCGATCAAATTTTTGGTTCGCGATCAAATTTTTGGTTGATGCGCGCAAAAGTTATCAGGGTTTCAATTTGAGAAAAATAATAAAAATATACGAGATTACGATATTATTTTCATTATATTCATATATTCATGGCAATGCATCCACCTAAAAATTAATTTAGAAATATCTACATAATCTAAATGCCGCGATAAATCAAATGATATCACAAATCACAAAGAAATTTAAGAAAAAAATGTTGGGGTTATTCTTCTATTTTACTCGAATTTCACCGAAATATTGACATATATAAAAATAATCACTTCTCGTGTAGAAGTATACACCTTGCGGATTATAGCAAGACCCTTCCGATAAATATTGGGGTTCTATAAATATGAATAAATCTTAAAATAAAACTATATTGTGAAATAAACATCGTGTAATCTCCAAAAGCATTTGATGCGCATGCGGTTTCCATGAAATACTAAAGGATATCTTCCAATCCATACATGTTTTGCGAAATTTCATTTAACATCTAAGATGACCTAAACGTTGCATTGATGTACCCAAAAACTCGTAAAACGCGAATAATTTCCGAAAACTCCATATGCCATAAACGCGCATCCGATTTCGGTGTGAACCCTAAAAAAAATGTGGTCCATTAAGAACCATGGATGACCCAGCTCACTCTATTTTTGAGATAAATTGGATACATCTCTCTTTGGGCTGAATTTTTTGAAGTTCTGGGAGAGGGAGAGGGGGGCACCTTTGAACGTGGGGCACCTTTGAACAGCGCTCATAAAATCTTGGTTTAATATTTTTCCGACCCGCAACCACATTTTTGTATATGGCAATCTTGTTCTCTATATGCGTAAACCACTTTGGCTTGCTTTTTCACTTGTCGAAAAATTGTGCATGGGTGACCATGTTTTCTGAGTGTCATTGTAAACTTTTTTCATTTGGTTGTAAGCAGGAAGAATTCTGTGATAGTTTTCTTTCGTCAAACAAATTTGTTGCATTCCAACTATCATTTCAAACATAACTAATGTAATTTCTTTCATATATATTTATTACAAAAAAAAGTTATTTAAAATTTCCGTAAAATGCCATGGGTGGGGCACCTTTGAACATGCCCATTAAATTCGAGTAAAAAAATGAGTTTTTAACTTTTGGATTCGATTTCTCAAAATTTCAAATGGGCTAATAAGATTACGAAATTAACGGTATTTTTCACCATATTAATTTTTGTTTTTAAGTAATTTTATGTTTTAATAACTTTTGATCTAAATTTTTTAAATTTTGAACATTTTTTATATATTTTTTAATGAATTAATGCATTTCTGATATATATGAATAAAATACATATATATTTGAACAGAAAGACTGTAAAAAACCATGCCGTTCAAAAATAAAAGCTTTGTTCAAAGGTACGCCCCTAAAAAGTTTTAAACACTTTGACTTCCTCCATTGAAACATAATAAAATATGTATATCAAGCTTAAAGTATGTCATATGTATATTCATTTTAAAGGTTACATATGTACCTATTAGTTAAAATTTATAAGAAACCAAAAATTATAAAATAAAAAATTTTATAAGGCTTGAAAGCAAAAAGTGTTCAAAGGTGCCCCCCTCTCCCCTACTATGCATAATTTGTATATCCTTCTCCACACTGCGGTACAGGGTAGTATGCGTTTGTGCATATGTTTGTAACAGGCAAAAGGAAACGAGATAGATCTGAGTCGATTTATGCATGTCCGTCCGTCCATCTGTCCATGTTAAATTGTAAACAATGTACAGGTCGCATTTATGTTCCGAATTCGATGAAATTTGACACAGCTCATTTGTTTGTGTCAAGGACGAACCCTATAGTAGCTCCCATATATAGTTTCGTCCGATTTTCAGTAAATGGTGTACCGCAGCCCCAAAATTTGTCGATTGACACAAAATTTTGCACAATGTACTGAAGTTAGTATAACCTACTGTGTGGAAAGTTTCGCTAAAATCGGTTCAGATTTAAATATAGCTCCCATATACATATAATTTCGTCCGATTTTCAATAAATGGTGCACCAAAGCACAACGAACTGAGGTAGGTATAACCTACTGTGTGGAAAGTTTCGCTGAAATCGGTTCATATTTCAGTAAATTTGGCGCACACCAAAGCCCAAAAATATGGCGCAGGGGCCAAACAGAACGACTTGTTGTATTGGTTTCTATATATTCTGACATTATAGCCCACAAAGTAGAGGAGTATTTTTTCTTTGTTGACAAATGATACCCTACTTTGTATAATTCTACCATGGGCATAGCTACCTAAATTCAAAATTTGTGTATTGCCATGTAGGGGAACACTTTTTCCTTTCAAGCCTCATACAATTTTATTTTATAATTTTTGTTTTTTTACAAATTTTAACTAATAGGTGCAAATGTAACATTTAAACTGAATATACATATGACATACTTTAAGTTCGATTTAAATGTTTTATTACTGTTATACTGGACCAAGGCATTTTTGAACGGCATTGTTTTTTTTTACAGTGATTATGTTCTAATATTTATATATTTTATTCATACATATCAGAAATGCTTTTATTTATTAACTTAACTTATGCTACGTTTACATTTAATCGGATTTCGTTAACCCAGTGGGTTTAAATTGTCAATCCTTTTGCATATATGTCAAATAAATCCTCATAAAGTAGGTTAACCCGGTAAAAATTCTAATGTATATGCCGTTTTAGTCTTATTAACCCATTTGAAATTTACAGAAATCGAAGTCTGTGACATTTTACGGAAATTATTTTTTTTTAGTAAGTATGGGAGAGGGGGGCACCTTTGAACACTTTTTTCTTTCAAGCCTCATAAATTTTTTTCTTTTATAATTTTTGGTTTCTTATAAGTTTTAACTTATGTAACCTTTAAAATGAATATACATATGACATACTTTAAGCTTGATATACATATTTTATTACTGTTTTAATGGAGGAAGTCAAAGTGTTCAAAACTGCCCCCCAGGGGCGTACCTTTGAACAAAGCTTGGTATTTTTGAACGGCATGGTTTTTTACAGTGCTTATGTTCAAATATATATGTATTGTATTCATATATATCAGAAATGCATTTATTTATTAAAAATATATATAAAAATATTCGAAAATTAAAAAATTCTGATTTAAATTTATTAAAAGATAAAATGACTTAAAAACAAAAATTTATATGGTGCAAAATACAGCTAATTCGGTAATCTTATTAGCCAATTTGAAATTTTTGAGAAATCGAAGCCAAAAGGTAAAAACTCCGTTTTTTAATGGAGTTTACTGGGTATGTTCAAAAGTGCCCCACCTGTGGTATTTTTCGGAAATTTACATGGTATAATAATTTTGTTGTACAAAAAACGAAAATATATATGAAATTTGGAAAAGTGTCAACTCATTTGACAGAAAAATGTAAATAAACAAACAAATTATCATCAAATTATTTTTATTTTGAAAATGAAATATTTTGCAACAAAAATTGAAAAACATTGAAAATCTATCAAATTTATATTTCTATCTATTCCATATCTTTCCTATAATTGAGCCATTGCCATATATATGTGTAACATATATGAAAATGCTGGGAATAGCGAGTTATTCCAAAAGATTTGCTTCCTAAAAGTTTCCCAGCAGGCAGATTGAGTAAATTGAATACAGGAGCACATTTAATAAAGAACATTTTTAAATTGTATGCGTTCCCAATTTTCCTGTTGGGTGATTTTTAAAAACATAATTTGTCTAATTCATATTGACACTAGTATTACGTTGGAATTAAATCAGCTGGGATTTGCTGTTACCTTTTATAATTGTACCATGGGAAATTTATAATAACTTTTTTTGTAGAAAATATATATGAAAGAAAATACATTAGTTACGTTTGAAATAATTGTTGGAATGCAAAAAAATTGTTTAACGAAAGAAAACTACCACTGAATTCTTCCTGTGCCCTTACAACCAAAAGAATAAAAGTTTACAATGACACTGCGAAAACATGGTCACCCATGCACAATTTGTCGACAACTGAAGAAGCTAGCCAAAGTGGTTTACACAGATAGAGAATAAGATTGCCATATACAAATATGTGGTCGCGGGTCGGAAAATTTTTAAACCAAGATTTTAAAGGTGCCCCCCTCTCCCCTAATATATATGAAAGAAAATACGTTATTAATTTTTGAAACGACTGTCGGAACTCAAAAAAAAAAAACGAACAAAAATGAACACTGAATTCTTCCTGCTCCCTTCCAAAAATAAATAAATGTTTACAAAGGCACTGCGAAAACAGCTAAAAATGTTCACTCATCTACATTTTGTCGACAACTGAAAAAGCTAGCCAAACTTAAGGCGCGTTTAGACTACAGCTTTTATCGTGATAAAGTGCATTATCTCGATTTAATTGCTAAATCGAGCTGAATTTACCTCGATTTACCATACAAAATTAAATCCACTCAATATATCGATTAACTCGAAATCCTATGCTAAGTCAATATAGTTTCAAATACAACCCTGTCTTTGTCCCAAAAATAAACATTTCTCCTTAAGGTATGCTTTAAGATTAGTTAATATTCAAATAACTGCCGAACAGAAATATGTCAGCCGTTAAAAAATTTTATTGTTTGCATTTATAATAAATTTTCCTACAATTTAGAAGAACAAAGGTTGTTATGCATTTCTGACCTAGTGGAGAGCAATTCCTAATAAAATTATAAAAATATTTAATAAAAATTTCCACAAAAATCAGAAGAGCAGTGAAATGTGTATATATACGAAAACAGATACCTGCTGACAAATCCACTTAATGTCATTTTATTCTAGTCTAAACAGTTAGGATAAAAGGCAAAGTCTAAATGTGCCTTTAATGGGCATTGAATACTATAACCGCTGAAACACCTTTGTGTTGTCAAAACCCATATTTTGAAACCGGTAATGCAATCACAATATCAACCAAATCTCTTATTGTGATTTGAATATTTAGGATTAGTGCATTGTACAATGTCAGCGCCATCTATATTTGACTTTTTGAACTATGTGCCAGCTCACAACTATATAAATATTGTAGCCTAAAAGTATGCATTACATTTTTATTTGTGGTTGTGTAGTTGTGTAGAAATATTTTCTCTACATTTCTACATTTTTTAACACTGACAACAGTATCTATATTCCGCTTTGCTAGAAGTGTTCAGGCTCTTAGGCCTGAATGAATTGATAATAAATATAAATATGAGTCAATAAATATAAATATTCCAATGCACTGGATCTGTGAATAGGCCATCCAACAATTATTTGAATATATCCAGACAGGGCTGTATTGCTAACTCAAGGCCAGCGGGATTTTCTAGCTTTTATTGACATAATCCGCAAGTAGACTACTTGAGTCATTGGCAATGACTTTGTCAGAAAATAAAATTCACAGATTTACTACAAATATGAATCATAAAAGTAAAAATGTGTTTATTTTTACAATTCCTTGTTCATTATAAAAGTATTATATATTTTCGATTGGGTTCAGTTTATCAGCTTAGGTTTTCAAAATTTGTAAAAGTTTCGAAAAATAGTTTTGCTTTTCTGGATGATCGGTACTGAGCACCTGGATAGTCTCTATCAAGTGATCATTCATTTCAATTTGTTTTTGCATTTGACTGAGAATTGTTGCCTCGGAGCGTGGCAATTTAAAGGGTTGTGTCGAACCATTTAGACGGCGATACGATTTGGCCCGATTTTGTTTGCGCACAATATTTTCCAGGTTCTGATGTTTATGTAAGAGGCCAACTTCAATATCATTTTTTAATTTATTATTTTCGTCGGTTGCTTGTTCGATTTGAGCTCTCAGTCGTTTGATTTCATCCTCGAGACATTGGTAATTGTTTTTGAGTTGTCCTATTTGCTGATCGGAAAGATGGCTTATTTCCGCTTGCATTTGTTTTAGTTTATTACGCAAATCGTTGATTTTATACTGAATCGTGGTTGTGTTTTGGCGAACCTTGGAGGGCTTTGTCTGTTCTAGGGTCTGTTTGTTCCATGCTGTTGCCGATATATGCTCCCGATGCATGACACAGTGATCGAGGTCTTGAATCAGTTTCTCTTGGGCTCTCTTCAGCTGTTGGTGTCGGATTTGCATGCGATGAATTTCCGTTCGCATTGTTCCCAACTCACTGTCCAGGGCTGCCTCTTCCTTTCGCCAACGCAGGGTTTCTTCAATGAGCTTATATTTGGTTTCCCATGACAGCGATTCCCGGTGCTTGTCTAGGACCAAATCTTTGTAGTGTTCGATTTCATTTTGCAGTTCATTGATGTCATCCTCAAGTTGTAAAACACTAAATTCCTGATCCTTTGACACAAAATAGGTACAAATATGTATTAGTATGTGAGTCGCAAGAATATCATACGATCGAGTCTACTACATCAGCATTTGTTGACCAACCTTCAGTTTGTCCACAAGTTCGCCGTGCTCCTGTTCACATTCGTTTTCTACCGTTTCGTGTTTCTGACGCTTCTGGGCAACCTTGGCATTCAACAATTCCAATTTCGATTGATAGATTTGTATTTCCCTGGAAAGTTCTCGGGTATTGATTTCTGTTTTCTCCAAATCTTGGTCCAATTTTAAGGATTTTTGCTTAATAATCGACAGTTCTGTAGGTGGAGGAATGTGAGAAATATAGTTAGTTAGTTGATATAAAAATTGTGATATTTCATTGATTTAGTTACGCTTTCTGGTGATTTGAATCTGATTCATTTGGACATTCCTTTTTTGAGTGAGATTTACAAAATGATTCTGCAACATTATCCAAAATTGTTGATAGTCCCTGATTTGCTGATCCAAAGTTTGTATTGATTTTTCCCTTTGTTTTATCTGTAGAAAATGAAGAAAAACAGACATTATCGCCAGTATATTTGTGGTTTTTGTAAAGCAAATTCAATAATTGGTTGGACATTATCAGTATGATGGCCCTCCCTCAGACTTTAATATAATGAATACAATTTTAAAAGATATATTCTATGAATCTCTCCTACACCCATCGATCCAACCATTAACGAAAAATAATTTCATATCCGTATGTTACCTTCATTTCAGTTGGACTTATTTCTTGTCCCTCATTGGAACGAAGCAGTTCATCCAATTGATTGTTTAACTTATCCATGCGTTTCATTTTGACTTCAATCTGGGTCTCCAATTGTTTCAATTCCACGGTCATGCAATCGGCTTTATGCTCCAATGCAACGAGTTTTTCGTTGAGCTTCTCATTCTCTTGGCTGGTTCGGAAATTATTTGCTTTGTAACGTTCCATTTCTAGAAGCGTTTCCGCCAGTTGGCTTTGGGCCTGAGCCAAATTCAGTTCCATGATACGCCGTTCTTCTTGTGAGTTATTCAGTAGCTTTAGACGATATTCACTGGCCTTGTCGGTTATCAATTGTTCCTGTGCCAATTTTAGAATATTCTCTTCGGTCAGATACTTTTGGTTGTTGAGCTTGTCAATTTTCAATTGTATTCGACGTATTTCCGTGTCTAAATTTGCACCTTCGATCTTGGCTTCTTTTAGATCCTTTTCGGTTTGTTCGAGAAGAATTGGTATTTCAATGAGTTTTTCTTCTAGGCCGTTTAAAATATCAGACTGCGTTTTGCCTGGGGAATGAAATAAATTGACGATATAAAATATTATCAGATTTTTTTTAGCTATTCCCCCTTTTATAAATCTCTCTTTCGATGATACAGAATTTTAACTTATCAAGTCAAAAATAGAAGCGTTTAATGTGGGCCAAACGATCGGGACTTTTATATGGGGCTTTGCCGTAATAGCAATAATTTAAAATATGAAAATATCTGAATATTAACCAATACAAAATTCCGAGGTACTTATGATCAATATTGATATGGAAATTATGTATCTTATGAGAATCCGACATCTAGGCTCCCCAAAATACCGAAATTTTTCGATTGAAAAAGGCGCCAAAAATACCGGATACCTTTACCTTTCTATGTGCCAAAGGTCTATCTTAAATATTGCTATGTCTATCGTGATTTCAATTTACAGAGTGGGCTCCTGGGAAAGTTTTCGAGGTGTTGCAAACCCTTGGAGCACCAATGTATTAAAAGAAAATCCTAAAAAAGTGCATATCAATTTTATCTACTTTAAAATAAATATTTGACGACAACACGTTTAAATCTTTTTGCGTGTAATCGGGTTATATCTAAAGAGTAATTTCGGACCACAAAGGATTAATAATATAAATAATATCTTACAATCACTATTGTCTAAATGTCACCTAGCACTAATATACAACACTCACATTCTCCTCGCAGTAGCGTATAATCGTCGGACAATCGTTTCTTAAATGTTTCCAATTTATCATTAAGTTCCAATTCTTTTCGTATTTGCTTTTTGATAGCCTGAATACCGGCAGTATTTAATTTGATAGCTTCCTTTTCTTTGCTAAAAAAACCCAAAGAAGAGTAAAGCCAATCAGAGTATTCTCAATTATTCATAAAATAAGTGAAGACGATTTTCTTACTTAATAGCCTCCTGCACCTGATAGAGTATACGATCTCTAAGGGATATTGCAACAATAACTTCCGACCAAGCCTGCGTTAGACGTTTGTGTTCGGTTTCCAGTGCTTCCAGGTCAGCATTGGCATTGGCCACACTCATATTGAGCACATTCATAACTTCTTCCATGTCTTTGACTTCATTTGTCACAATTTCCAATTCTTTTTCGCTCTTTCGCACTTCGACGTCCAAATGGTAGAAGAGCAGATCGGATTTCTTCTTTTCCTCGGACAACTGTTGTTGCAGCTGGGCATCTCGGCTAACAATGCGTTTGGCATTTTTTACTTCGTCCTCAACATCATCGGCCCACTTGCGGATATTTCTTTCCAATTCTTGCATATTTTCCAATTCAGACATCCGCTTGTTGTACTGCGTCTTCTGCTCCTTGGTGATTAGCGCCTTCCTATCGAACTCCTCTTTGAGATGGCGCACAGCCTCCTCCTCTTGGTGACGTTTTTGGACGTTTTCCTCTATCTGTTGGGTAAACTCCTCCAATTGTTCGTTTTGACGTTCTATTTCCTCCTGCATATCGTATAATGTTGATCCTTGTTCTTCGCGTTGCTGCTCCTTCTGTTTGACCGAATATTTGATTTCTTCGATTTCATTGATAAGCTTATCCCGCGTACGAAGGAGATATTCCTTAAGAGTCTGTTGGAACTTTTGCAGAAGTGGATGATCGGGAGGCAACAGGGCTAAGGACAATTCGTCTTCTGCAGATTTTGTCTCAGAATATTTCTCCTTATCGGATCTTTCAGATTCAAACGGAACATTATTCTCTTTATTTCCCTTGGTGTTTGCATCATCTTGCTCTTTATTATCAAAATTAGGTTTGGTAAAAGACATGTTTTTTATTTAAACAAATTTTTCGGTTTTATATTTTTTGTTAAGTTAAATAAGTGAATGAATTAACAAAACCTATCGATTGATAAACTTATTGACAATTGATAGATTTAAATCCTGGCAAGTCAGCGAAGTTGGTTGTCATTGGAGACATTTGTCCATATTTATTTATGTGACACAAACAAAATGTATCCGTTCCAGCGTTGTAGCAAACATACGATTTTGCCAAATCATCCCTTGCACTTGGGGAAACACCTGCGTTTTATTTATGCGCACCTTGGGCTGATTTCGAAATGCATTTCTGGTTACGTAGCACATAGGGGAAGTATATCTTACAATCAGATTCAACTTTGTTGGTATTGTTCGTTAAAGGCAATATATATATGTATATACCAAGTATGTGTGCCGATTTTAATGAAAAGATTTAATATAACTGTTTCGTCTCCAAATGATTCAGGGAAATATGTACATACTGGGAATATTTGGGTTAATATGCAAGAATTGGAAACAATACTAAATATATACAGCCTGGGAAAAATATGACTTACAAACTCCTTGGTTTTGAAAAATATGTCATTTATTTTTGTTTTGAATCAGAAAACATTTATAAACATAAATAAAGGTTTGGTCGTAAGTCACTCGAATTCGTTCGTTTGGAATTTTACAAAAACAGGATGATAATGTTTTTTAGAACATGCAATAATCTTCTATTAGTCGGAAAGGTTTTCCATCCATTTCCCCCAAGGCCAAAAAAATATTATTGACAATGACATATGGCCTGTTCCCGTACTGCAAGAATGTACTACTTTTTACTACGATAACGAATTTTCCTTTATGATATCAATGAAAATAGTAAAATAGTAAAATGTCCTAATCAAGGTTTATTCATAAGGTTAACAAGCAGGCGAATTCAAAGTCTTCATTGATTCTATAAATAGGAAAAAATCTTAAAATAAAACTACATTATGATATATACATTGTAAATTGCGCAATCCTAAAAATAATTTGGCGTCCTAAAAATAATTTTTGAGATAAATTGGGTACATCTCTGTTTCGGTTGGATTTTTTAAGTTCTATTTTCGCAAAAGTTCAAAATCCGTATCAGGTCATTTATTGAAACGGAAATTATCCACAGAAAATGCAATAAAATACGTGATATTTTCAAAAACATTTTTTTTTTGCCAAATTTCGCGTTTTTTGGCAGGCCAGTTCTCACCGTTCTAGTAGATGAATTTTCACGAAGAAACTTGAAAAAAATTAAAAACGCTTATAATCTAGCTTCAAAATGTCAGTATAATTTAAAGGTAGATGCAGATAAATTTTCGAAAAACGGTACATAAAGAACGTACTTCTCATTCTGTGTCCTTCTAGTTGTAGATTAGTACAAAGGCCGGAAATGAATTAGGGATAAGTAAATCCATTAATCGATGAATCGACTTTTTGTATTGAAAAGTGTAAATAGCGACTTTTGATCTTTGAAGAAATCGCAAAGTCGACTTTTCAATATCGACTTTCGATCTTTTTCATAAATACTTGGTTTATTATCTCAAATCCCAAATTGTTCAAAAATTACACATTCTAGAATTCAATTTAATCTGCTGACAACAATTAATTAAAATACTTACATTTTTAGTCGATTTTGCATTAGTCGGTAAAAGTCGAAAATCGATTTTGAACAGGTTTGTCAAAATCGAAAGATCGAAAAGTCGACTTTTTAGTCAAAGGCAAAAATCGAAAAGTCTAAAAATCTACTTTTGCTCTCGATTACGTATCCCTAAAATGAATGGCCTGGGTTGCCTCACCCAGTTTTACCCATTTTTATATCCGTCACCACACTGTGGTACAGGGTATTATGTCTTTGTGCATATGTTTGTAGCAGGCAAAAGAAAATGAGATAGAACCATGGTTCCTTTTGAGAATATGCATAGAATAACTTTCTGAGTCGATTTATGCATGTCCGTCCGTCTGTAGATGTTAAATTGTAAACAAAGTACAGGTCGCATTAATGATCCGATTTGAATGAAATGTGGCACAAGTCACTTATTTGGCCCAAGGACGAACCCTATGGAATTGAAGAAAATCGGGTCAGATTTAAGGTAAATGGGGCACCAAAATCCCTATATATCCTTCGATTTGAACGAATTTTGACATAGGGTACCGAATTAGGTCCAGAATAATGTGTGGTAAGTTTCGTGAAAATCGGTTCAGATTTAAATTTAGCTCCCGTATATAGATTCGTCCGATTTTATGTAAATGGTGCACCAAAATCCCTATATATCTTTCGATTTGAACGAAATTTGACATAGGGTACCGAATTAGGTCCAGGATAATGTGTGCTAAGTTTCGTGAAAATCGGTCCAGATATATATATATATATATACATATGTATATATATATTTCTTCTTGTTTTTTTTTACTGCGAAATGTCCCAAACGCAAAGACATCATAAATTCTTTTCGGAAACCTTGAGTTTCCCTTCAGTACGGTTTTATTGGAATGCATTTATTTGGAAGTTTTATTTGCTCACGGCAATAAAGAACTAACTGACTATACAACTAACTTAAGTACTAAATAACCTGTAACATTTTTTGTTCGTCCTCTAACTTAACAATCTATTGGTTTATCTGCAGCAGCAATTAAAAGTCGTTCATCTTCAAAAATGTAATATTTCTCTGTGTCGGGATAGAGTCCCGTAGCTAATTCTTCCACCTCGGTGTGACCCACAGCCTCGTTAAACACATCAAACGAGCGTAGGCTCTTTGCAATTATTGACCTTTGCTCTCGCAGTTTGTCCTCTTGGTGATCGACATTCTGAATATGACACATCGGTGTACTGGCGGCCACACCAACTAGCGCCATTGTATCTCCGGTATGGACCACAACATCAACGTCGTGTTTCTTTGTCCAGCTCATAATCCAAGAGACTACGAAAAAGCAAGCAGCATTCATTGGAAATGATCGAATCATGGTCGAAGTCATACCGCGGAAGAAGAACCGCCATCCGTCATTGTTGTAGCCCTGCCGTATGCAGTCCATATATCCTCTGTATTTGGGATTTTTAGCATCGTCCGCTTGGATGCAGGTCTTTATTACGTCTATGGGATATGTTGCTAACCATGAACATATGCCGGCCAGACCTCCCGCACAGAGACCATAAAGGACATTCGGTTGACTTTGTTGGCGCATCATATATTCGTAGCTCACGAAATAACTGGCAAAACCTAGAAGTCAGAAGAAGACAAATTAATTTCGACTTAATTCTATCAAAACGCAGTCAATAACCACTCACCTGGAATGTCTCTGGCAGCGGTGAACATTAAACCTCTCATGGTGCCGCGCAAACCTTCATACTTCACTATGTACCTCAGGTACTCGAGTGGCCCCTTGAATTTTTTCCCCGGTGATGATTCGTTTTGTAATTGAAGTCGCGTCTTGGCCAACTCCATGGGCGAACACACAATACTTTGGAATAGGCCAGCAATGCCACCGGCCAGGGCATGTGAGGTCAAGGAGTCGGGATCAGTTCTCGATCGCTGAACATTGCCGTAGATACCGAATACAATGGCATTTACGAAGCCAATGCCACCCATTGGACTTGTAATGCCACGGTATAATCCGCTGAATTTATCCTGCGCCACAATGGTGCGCATACAATGCCATGTTCCCTTGTATTTGGGATTTTTGGGATCCTGTGTTTGTAAATGAACTTTGACCGTGTCCAAAGGATGTCCCACCAGAACACCGGCACAACCTTAAAAGAACGAAGGAAAAACCCATATTTGAAGATATTGCAAATAGGGATGAAGACAACTGTGTCTGTTTACCTCCGATACAGCCAGCCAAGAAGTCTAAAGCCATTTTTCGATTCCAAAAATTATCGGTTGTTTTTATTTTATGTTTGTTATTTTCCTCGTCTCCAATATGGACTGGGTCTAACTTTATCTGAAAATAATAATACAAAATCCTTATTAGTTTGAGTTAATGGAATTGTTTTTTTAGGTTAATGCCTGTTGCAAGTTGAAAGTTTGAGATGACAAGGTTAAGACGACGTGTGTAACCATATACGTTAGCGTATGTTTTTGAGCACTTTTGCTCATCGATGATACAAGTACAGTAATGATTCTGTAAAGGCGGAAGAAGATAGAATTAATATACGGAAGAAGACAATCATTGTGGACGAGTTGTAGGGCAAACTTTCGTCTTTTCAGACGAGTAGAAGTTTGCTGTAAAACTATTTGAATGGATATTACAAGCAATACATAGACAAATTATGGCACTCCGTTCTTTTTGATAGTAAAAGAGAGTTAATTATCAAAAATTATCCTCATGCACAAACTTTTCCCAAAAACTATGGGAATTTTTTTAAACTTGAAACGCGACAAAATAAAAATAAAACAAGATAAACTGGAAGCCAAAATTAAGACTTTTTTGAGTAAGAACATTTCACTTTTGGAAATAAAAGAAAGTAGTCCAAAAATAAATAATAGTTTAAATGAATTAGAGCTTCCTAGCTAAAATTTTTTCCGAGGGCTCTAATTTCAGAATTTCCAAGCTTTCTGATTTTTTTTAGAAATTGGTCTATTTTTCTGAAATATTCGTAGAAATTCGGTCCAATTTTTACGAATATTTCAGAAAAATAGACCAATTTCTAAAAAAATCACTTTTTACCGAAAATCTGCACACTTTTTTAACTTGAATCGGACCTTTTCTCTTTAGGCGTAAAAAAATAATTGTGTTTTGAAATGAAAAAAAAAATAAAGAAATCAGGGCACCGGGCACTGTTCTATAT
This sequence comes from Musca vetustissima, assembly GCF_032173495.1. Taxonomy (NCBI): domain Eukaryota; kingdom Metazoa; phylum Arthropoda; class Insecta; order Diptera; family Muscidae; genus Musca; species Musca vetustissima. Next base: position 81,159 of record NW_026882574.1, read on the forward strand.
TTTTAGTTGTTGTTCAAGTTTTAAAAAATTTTTACCAATAAAAAGTGATTTTAAATTCCTTAGAAGTTGACACACCTTAGAATATTTTCTTACAGGTGAGAGAAATAAAAATCCATACAAATTTCAAGATCTTATGTTATATTTTTAAATCTATTTTTTTAAATATAGATATGGCGACTGCTGCAAGTACAATATAAATTATAAAAATAAAAGCAAAGCATATTCTAAATAATTATTAATTTATTGTTATTTTGAAATCATACAAGTGTTTTTGTGTGTATACAAAGAAAAATTAAAAATAAATAAAATAAACCAAACAAATAAATAATGAAATTGAAACATTTATTTTCTTTAGAATTTATTTTTCATAAAATCTTAATTTTTATATTCGGAAATTGAACCGATTTTTCTAGAAAATTTAAAATTTCTTTCGAATTCCGACCGATTTTTGGCTGGAAATTATAGCATTTTTTTTCCAAATTTCTTTCGAAAGACTTTCCGATTTCGGTGATAACCTCTATACAAATTTTGTACCGAAATTGAAACGAATCGGCAATTTGTTAAGAGGTTCGGAAAAAATGTTTGCTGGGTTATATCTGCGCCTAACTTTATGCCCTATAAATGGAAACTGGCAACACCTTTAACTATTTTTATACCCTTCACCACACTGTGGTACAGGGTATTATGTCTTTGTGCATATGTTTGTAACAGGCAAAAATAATCGAGATAGACCCATGGTTCCTTTGAGAATATGCATAGAATCACTTTCTGAGTCGACTTATGCATGTCCGTCCGTCCGTCTGTCCGTCTGTCCGTCTGTAGATGTAAAATTGTAAACAAAGTACAGGTCGCATTTATGATCCGAATTGGATGAAATTTGGCACAGCTCATTTGTTTGGCCCAAGGACGAACCCTATTGAAATTGGGAAAAATCGGTTCAGATTTAGATATAGCTCCCATATATATTTTCGTCCGATTTAATGTAAACGGTCCCTATATATCTTTCGATTTGCACGAAATTGGGCACAGCGTAATGAATCAGGTCTAGAATGATGTGTGTAAAATTTCATAAAAATCGGTTCAGATTTAGATATAGCTCCCATATATATCTTCGTCCGATTTAAGGTAAATTGTGTACCAAAGTCCCTATATATCTTTCGATTTGCACGAAATTTGGCACAGCGTAATGAATAAGGTCTAGACTGATGTATGCCAAGTTTCGTGAAAATCGGTTCAGATTTAGATATAGCTCCCATATATATGTTCGTCCGATTTAAGGTAAATGGTGTACCAAAGTCCCTATATACCATTCGATTTGCACGAAAATTGGCACAGCGTAATGAATCAGGTCTAGAATGATGTGTGTAAAATTTCATAAAAATCGGTTCAGATTTAGATATAGCTCCCTTATATATCTTCGTCCGATTTAAGGTAAATTGTGTACCAAAGCCCCTATATATCTTTCGATTTGCACGAAATTTGGCACAGCGTAATGAATAAGGTCTAGACTGATGTATGCCAAGTTTCGTGAAAATCGGTTCAGATTTAGATATAGCTCCCATATATATCTTCGTCCGATTTGAGGTAAATGGTGTACCAAAGTCCCTATATACCATTCGATTTGCACGAAAATTGGCACAGCGTAATGAATTAGGTCTAGAATGATGTGTGTAAAATTTCATAAAAATCGGTTCAGATTTAGATATAGCTCCCATATATATCTTCGTCCGATTTAAGGTAAATTGTGTACCAAAGTCCCTATATATCTTTCGATTTGCACGAAATTTGGCACAGCGTAATGAATAAGGTCTAGACTGATGTATGCCAAGTTTCGTGAAAATCGGTTCAGATTTAGATATAGCTCCCATATATATCTTCGTCCGATTTAAGGTAATTGGTGTACCAAAGACCCTATATATCTTTCGATTTGCACGAAATTGGGCACAGCGTAATGAATCAGGTCTAGAATGATGTGTGTAAAATTTCATAAAAATCGGTTCAGATTTAGATATAGCTCCCTTATATATCTTCGTCCGATTTAAGGTAAATTGTGTACCAAAGCCCCTATATATCTTTCGATTTGCACGAAATTTGGCACAGCGTAATGAATAAGGTCTAGAATGATGTATGTCAAGTTTCGTGAAAATCGGTTCAGATTTAGATATAGCTCCCATATATATCTTCGTCCGATTTAAGGTAAATTGTGTACCAAAGCCCCTATATATCTTTCGATTTGCTCGAAATTTGGCACAGCGTAATGAATGAGGTCTAGAATGATGTATGCTAAGTTTCGTGAAAATCGGTTCAGATTCAGATATAGCTTCCATATATATATATATATATTCGTCCGATTTAAGGTAAATTGTGTACAAAAGTCCCTATATATCTTTCGATTTGCACGAAATTTGGCATAGCGTACTAAATAAAGTTTAGAATGATGTGTGCAAAGTTTCGTGGCAATCAGTACAAATTTAGATTTAGCTCCCAAATATAGCTTCGCCCGATTTTAGGTAAATAGTCCACTAAAGTCCCTGGAAATCTTTTGGTATAGCGTACTGAATTAAGTCTAGAATGATGTGTGCAAAGTTTCGTGACAATCGGTCCAGATTTAGATATAGCTCCCATATATATTTTCATCCGATTTAAGGTAATTGGTGTACCAAAGACCCTATATATCTTTCGATTTGCACGAAATTGGGCATAGTGTACTGACATTTGAAACAGTAATAATTTGTGCTAAGTTTCATGAAAATCGGTTTAGATTTAGATATAGCTCCCATATATATTTTCGCCCGATTGTAGGTAATTGGTGCACCAAAGTCCCTGGAAATCTTTTCATTTGCACGAATTTTGGCATAGCGTACTGAATTAAGTCTAGAATGATGTTGCAAAGTTTCGTGAAAATCGGTTCAGATTTAGATATAGCTCCCATATATATTTTCGTCCGATTTTATGTAATTGGTGCACCAAAGTCCCTATATATCTTTCGATTTGCACGAATTTTGGTATAGGGTACGTTGGTTAGCTAAGTACTTCGCGTTGTTACAAGAGACATTTGGGTTTGAAAGGTTTTTTGTATAGAAGCAATAGCTTCTGGGGAGAATATCCCAACAGAAAACTAAGGGAACTTATGAGGATCAGTGGCGGGATCCGAAACTATAGTCTTCCCTGCCTTACCCCTCGGCAACCAATGCCATACATTCCTCACTAATAAATAGTTCTTTTTTATAAAAACACAATACAAATGGTATCCCAAATAAACCGCCAACACTACTGAAGTACTGAATTAAGTCTAAAATGATGTTGCTAAACTGGATACATATGTAGAATATACCCAAAGTGGTGAAGGGTATCATATAGTCGGCCCAGCCCGACTTTACTACTTTCCTTACTGGTTTAATAATATAATAATCTCGGCATCAACTTGTAAAGCAGGAACATAATCTCTCAAAAAAAAAAAAAAAAAAAAAAAAAAAAACGCAGTTAATTTTTTTATCTGTGAAGTAATCGTATGCAGCATTTCATTAGATTTTATGATTTGTGTATACCTACATTGTGATTTAGCATTTTTCCTGTCTTTTTGCAGTTTTTACAATTTCTGGTAACACTAATTGCCACATGTACGTTAAATGCAGAGTACACAAATAAAATATGAAATAAAATATTATGAAAATTAAGAGTATTTTAGTGTTACTATACCGGAGTATAACTACAATTCTGGGATAGTCGAGGTCGGTTTTTGACAATTTATTAAAAATCAATTCATAAAATAACCATGAACATTTCATTGATTCTAAAATTGATTCAGAAACTGATATATTAAACAATATTATATGTTTTTTTTTACAACTGTAAACATTGTGTGCTTTTATTTACTTTACATTTTTTGGGTCACACGTGATTAGCTTCGTCACGCTTCCTGCTTTCAGTCGAAAATAAACTATAATTCGAAAGATTAAATCTAGCTTTACGTCTGGCACATGACAACACGTTTCACGTGATTGCTCACAACTACATACTAAAGTGTTTTAAATTGAAGATTAGGCTAATAAATTAAAACAAAAATTATTCGATTATATATAAACTAATTATGCAATAATATTATTGAATCTACATAGGCGATGTGAAAAATATAATCTATTTAAATTAGAACACATGAGGTCAGAATTGTGGAGCGGGACAAATTTTGTATACGATTACTAATAATATATCAACAATTCATGTAAATGATGTAAAGTAAAAATATTATTGTATTTTACATCGCAAAGCCGACACTGTTTTTTATTGATGAATATATACCTAAATATAATTTCATATACCAATGGGATTAAATTGTTTTAAAAAGAGAGTAGTGATACTCTCTTCAGTCTAGTCGACATATCTTTGCTAATGTTGATTACTTTTCTGCAACCGAAATTTTAGGTCAGACACTGATTATTTTAATTGAACTTTATGAGATTGACTTTCGAATAATTAGAAATATTATTCGAAAAAATCTGCCATTAATTTCTGATATGAAAAAAAAAACATTCACATAAATAAATGTTTATAGTAACCATGGCGATATAAGAAGTTTGAATACATTTGAATGAAATAAGAAAAAACGTAGCGAAGTCTTTTTCTATATCAAATTTGCCTTGCAGAAAATAGGAGAAGAGAACGCCATTTTCGGTAAACATATGCAAATGTTGTACAATATAGTAATTACTGGAGATTTGAGAACACAACTATTCGCCTGCGTACTCCAAAGTATTCTCTGCTGAGAATTTAAACATTCCAGTTAAATCTGATCGTTAAATAAATAATTTTTAAAATATTTTACAGAATATTCTGCTCTTAGCTGGACATTCTAGTCAGATAACGACCGTAAACTTTGGTTAAAACTGGTTAAGGAATGGTTTGAAGTTCTCCCTTGTCCTGCGCAATTCCCCGATCTTAGCTAAATCCAGAACTTGTTGGACATAATTAACTCAACAATTAACTACAAATTGTCACACAAAAAATATTTATTTGAAGCCGGAAAAATGGTCTGGGAAGTAATATCACCTGAAAGGATGTGCGAGTTTCCTCCATAATAAAAGTAGTACCCAACAAAATATTGATTTTTTCCTGTCATTAAATTGGGGATGCTTTAGTTTTGTACGCTTATATTTCAATACTGCATACACCGGTGGCCAAAACTAAAACAACTGAAATTGCAAACATAATAAATGACCTGCAACTTATTTTAAAAATAACTAATAGTTAAAGTTTTCTTGTTCAGAAATAACTAGGTAATTTATTCACTTAAAATATATATATATATATATATATATATATAAACGTAAAATTTGTTTTGAAATAAAAAAAAATATTCCATGGAAAACTTAATTGACCCAATTTTTGCTTGGATTTTGCTGTAGGGTAAATTTCGGATGATTATGGTGGCCATTATAAAACCCTGATTTTTGAGTCCCGTAAACAATCTTTGACATGTTTTGGTGTATGTTTGGAGGTTATTGTCAAGGAGGTTATTGAAACGTCTAAACAAGCTGTATATTTTCTTCACCGAAGGAAATTGTAGCGTTTTCCAACACATTTGTATAAACAATCCGATCCTTTACTTCATAAACCTCGTAAATGTATCGAACTGCACAAAAAGAAATACAGTTCAATACCATTCCATGCTTACTAGTACCATTGCAATACTGTGACATGAGTCATTCACTTTGTGGAATTTCTCAAGTCTGAGTCTTTAATATTGAACTTTAATTTATTCGAGAGCAGTATTTATTTCTCCACTGAGTCGAATTCCAATTAATATGAGTTGTTGCGAAAGGCAATTTGACTTTCCGATTGTTTTCAGAAATAAAATATCTTTCTTAATAGTTTCTGGGCATGTAGGTCTGTTACCATGCTGCTGCATGTAGATCTACTCGTCCACGCTCTGTTCTTGAGGTTATATCACAAAATTCGGTAACTCTTAAATGGGTGTAATACAGGAGGTGATGCAAATGTGGTATACCCATTTGTTTTTAGATTGCCAAATTTTTATTATTTATCCGATTTGAAATTGAAATTTTACACTTAACATGCTACATGTGTTGTCTTTCCATGTATCAATTTGAAAATAATATTATTCTAGCAATTTAAGTGATATTTGAGAAAATATTTGAAATCCCATAAAAAGTGATTTTAAAAAAAGTGCAGGTAATGTGGTATACCACATGATGTTAATGTGGTATAGTATAATTTTCACTTCCAATTGATATCTTATATAATTTATTGTTTTTAATGAATGCGAATTAGCTCGAGATTTATGTCTGTTAAGATTTTTAACGGATAGATTGAGTGCAACTTTAATTTTTATTATATAATAATGTCTACACATGGCAATATTTAATTTTTGTATGGAGAAGTTGTTAAAACTCATAGCCTTTGTTTTTCATCCTTGTGATTCATGGAAGACTATCGTAGAGTACGAATGTTTCACATAGTAACGAGATTTTGTCTAGTGCTGGCCTTTTTCATGCAGAATCAAGGTATACCACATTACCTACACTTGTGTTTACTGAAGAAATGTCTAGTTTTTTTTTTCCTAAATTGGTGATTATGTGGTGCAATCGCGCATATTATTTGATTTTTAGTTCATATTAATTATTATAATGCTTTAGTAATAACGATTAAATTACATCCGTAAAACAAAAAATATTTTTCAACTTCAACCGAAAAGGAGTCAATTTCATGAAAATTTTTATTTTTGGTACTGATTCTCAATTGTGATTTAAATAAATTAAACCTGTCATTGCTATCTTATTTTTTTTTTTGAGAACAGCAAACTATAGAACATGTTTCAGTTATTCAAAAATTTTCAGTTTACAAAAAAGTGACTATACCACATTACCAACCTATACCATATTTGCATCACTTCCTCTAGGTGTAGAAACCAAAACATAGTAATTAGAGCTCACATGTTTTACTGTAGATTTGCAAAAATTTAGACAATTCCCTTATCCACAAATTATTATTTAGTTCATAATGAATTTTGCTTTGATGCTTTTGTTTTTTAAGTGAATAAAGTAAACTTTATTTTTGAAAAAGTTATGCGCCATTTATTAAACATACAATTTTAGTTACTTTAGTTTTGGCCACCAGTGTATGTATATAGACTTTGATATAAAATTAGTTGCTTTGAAAAATTCCGTACGGAAGCTGAGTTAGAATGCCTCTCTAATAATGGACTTGTTTCTCAACACGATGTTTAAGGATTCAATCCAAAATTTAATTGAAAAATATTTAAATTTGAAACCCCATCCGGTTGCATGCTTTATATGGCGGTAGTACTTGATTTCACATACAGTAAAATCTCGAAAATCCGGACCGGATTATATTTTATAATTTTTTTTTTATAAAAATTGTAGGATGACACGAAACTACAGTTAGAATTATGAGCAGTGAATGCCTTCCTTATCAGTGTAGTATTTTTGCATGACGTTTTCATGGAGGAGGTCACACGAAACTTTATATATTTTAGTGAAAATTGCACATATTATTTTTAAAGTTCATATTTTTGCAATGCTTAATTTTATTTATTAATAAAAAAAAAAATTATCAATCAAATCTATACAATTTAAAAACCTCGATTATTTGAAAAATTTGACAATCCGGATTGTGGTCTAGAAGCAATTGTCCGTCCGGGTTAGCGAGATTTTACATACATATTTCTAAATATGTCTGATTTTTTTGGATTATATCGCGTCAAGGCAATGTATATAGTGGAAATAAACAATTTATTTATTTTGATATTAAAACTTACGTAGTTTTTATTGGGGTTTTCAAATATTTTTCTTTATTTTCTTTTTCACTGATTCGATGATGAAATGAACGTTAGATTGCAATTTGTTTCGGTAGTTATGGCTGATTTGGATCTTTTGTCTACCCAGTAGTACAAATGCCACTGAACACAATTAGAAAATAGACCGAATTTACAATCAAATGCATAGTGTTGGACTGCACCATTCGTGAAACAGACTCGATTCTTGATCTTGTTCGTTGCGCACACACTTTATAAATTTGTCACTGTCACTTTTTGAACGGCCAAAACTAACACGTTTTCTATCAAAATTTCAATAAGCGTTACGTTATAAATCGAAATCTTAGAAATCGAAATCTCCGAAAATTCTCGCAACTTTTTTTGTCGACAACGGTTCACCGAAGACTAAATCTCAACCTAAGATAGATGGCCGTTGTCAATCGCTGTGTGATAGAACAATTTTAAAATCGGCTCTTAGAATTGTTGTCGCAAAAATTTCTACCGTTTCTATTCGACAAACTCAAACGACTATAAATTGAGATTGCTGAAAACTCACAATATGATTCTAAAAACTTAAAAGAAAACAAAACAAAATAACAAAAGCCGTAATAACATAGCAGAGATAAGGAGGATTCACTACTACAACGCATTCAGGAAAAAATGCGAATGCCGAACATGGTGTTAGCTTGAAGAACCAAGCTGGGTCTATGATTGCTCACCACCCCACTCCCCTATCGCTTCGTATTGTCTCACGCCCATTGATTCGGCTACCAATACATTCCGTGTACCCTCGTATCATCGGTGACAACCCGAAGTGCGATTTGTAAGGTTATCAGCAAATTGATACACTGCGCAAAATATTCGCCGAAACCTGAATCCATCCATGCCAAGATATATCTTGTTCTTGGTATTGATTTGCAGAGTTTTCATTATTGAACGATTCTTCATAGTCGTGTTTTCTTTGGTTGCTGCACTGTTACAATCATGTTGGGACGCGTAATGGAAAAGCACTTGTAACTCGTTAAAAGTGGAAAATTATATGTGAACTTTCGATGCGATTGATAAGTATGCAATGGGAAAATGATTCCGTTACAGCGGTGACGTTTGTTGTCTTGTGGCTGTTGGCGTTCATTGATTTTAGCTAATCGCCGATTGTAATCAATGAGAAATCTGAATATTTGACCTTTACCTTTTCAATGCTACAGAAGAGCCAGAGCGCGGGATTGGACGTCATAGTTCCTTGATGCGTACGCACTAACGTATTAGAATCTTGGAAAATAAGTTCAAAATAAAGTTTATGTTATTTTTATTTATTACTTAAAATGACAATAACAAACGTTATCGCTGCGTTGACAGTTAGGGTAGCTAAATGTTTGCAATGAAATATTAAATAATGTTTATGTTCTTCTTTCTAATTACAATAAATATAGATACGTTATTGGCGATCATTCGTACACTAACAGTACATTTTTTTAAATGCAAGTTTTGGGGCGAGGAAATGTCAGCAAGCGTTTTGACACCATATGCCAGCAGCATTAGTTTGAAGATGTTTTTGGAAAATTTATTAACATAAATCCAATCCATGCAGGTATACATATCAAAGATCAAGCCTACGCCAAGTCAGTAACCAAAAGAGTACCAAGTTCTGTCGAATGTGAAGGTTTTGCGAAGCAATCCAGAATCAAATAATAAAACTTGGCTAAAGTCATTTTTACACGTAACATGGCGTCAGCGTACATTGTCTAGTGAAACTGTTCTTTTACGCTTCAGCATTTTGCAATGCTGAAATAATGGGATTTTGATGGATCCTAAGCAACATTTTGAGCGTTTCTCGGCCCGAACAAGAAACAAAACACCCGGTATATTAAACGGGCTCAACCACTCTTTGTAATGAAAAACGTACCTTTGACGACAAGTTTTTTCTACGCAGAATAACTGCGATAAAATTTTCAATTTGTTTAAAATGTTCCCAAAATACGCACATTTCTTAACAAATGTGGTGAAAAGCAATTGTTTATTAAAATAAAATTAGTGCGGTGTATAAATTTTGTTGTGCGCGTTTAAAAATTGAAAAAAATAAATCAAAATTTTTTCAAAGATATTTTCGCCACAACCACAAGTTTTGACAGAAAATATAGATACAGGGTTGTGTATTTCCTGAAATTCGCCTTCTGGATGAATTTTAGATATGGCTCAATGTTTATTCATAAGCAAGGACTATATAAGGTCGGCCAGTAAGCGAATTCATAGAGAAAACTTAAGTTTAACGTCAAACTATTTATTTCGCCTTTATATAAACACAACAGAATTTATAATTTATTAAGACAATTCACTTGAAAATGTTCTTTGAAATCTTGAAATAGTCCCAATGTGCTTCACAAATTCGATATAAATTAAAATTGAATTGAATTTTGGCAAAATATTAATATTTTCGTTTTGACGTCTAACATAATTTTGTATGTATGTATAGGTTTCGAAATATGATTTGACAGCAAACTTTATACTTACCTGTGCTTACTGGCCGAACTTATATAGGCCTTGTTCATAAGGTTAACAGGGAGGCGAATTCGAAGCCTTCATTAACTGTCAAATTTATTGTTTGAAGAATAAATAAAGAAAAATATTTTTATTGGAACCAAAATATATGTGCATATTACAATCCAAGGTAGATGTATTAGGTAGTCGCATCGACCCAGTTGATTGTAACATTGAATGTCAAAACAAATTGTTGTAATTTTTAATTCGCCTTAAAAAATTAATTAATTTTTGTAAATAAAATTGAAGTTTCGTGATTTTTTTCCAATTTTACTTCGAAAGAACAAAAATATCTAAAAATGAGCAGGAATTTTATATGAGGGCTACATACATCAAAACTGGAAAGATTTTCGCGAAAGGTGTTTTAATTTACAAGAAATGATTCAACCAATCAGAACAAAATGTTTGTATACCCTACACATCTATGTTAAAAGTATGGATTGCCTCAAGAGTTTGTAGATGCACGACTCATTTCTTGTAGTTTGGGCTGTAACATGCCCAAGCTACAAGAAATGAGGCTGAACGAAAGGGCTGTGACAAATGGAATATACACTCCACTTTATGATGGAGGGAGTAAAACATTTGAAAATTGACACTATATGGAACTTCTCCACATGAACATGAACTATATATATATGGTATATGAACTAAGGATTTTGATTCATCACCATTTGTGACATCTTTGAACTTTATGCGCTTCATAGCGATCGGCCCGATATTGGAGTGTGTGTACCACCTCTGTGTACATACATTAATACAATTGCAGTCTTTAATCTATATCTTTCAGAACATACAATTCAAAGTTAACGATTATTCAAATAAAATCTATTTGACGCCCTAAATATTGAACTATTATTATGAAAACAGTTATATTAATTCGTAGGCCAGATCCCCATCTCCGTAATTTCCTGAGTTTGGGTCACAATTGTGGCCTCTAAACATAAACCGGACACTACCAAAACCAATAGAAGTAGACTTATGCCAGAACCGTATATACATACAACATTTCCAGAATTCATCAAGGGAAATTACTGAATCGTTTATTCAAAATAGTGCTAATTTTGTGTTTTCAGAAGATAATTTTTTCAATCACCATTTGATTTGGATCATGATAATCAGATTACAAATTATAATGGACAGACGAATATATGATAAACGATATAGAAAAAAAATTGAGTCTAGGAGTAGTGCAGCTACAAACTCTTGAGGCAACACATAGTTTTAACATAGATATGTATGTAGGGTATTAAACCATTTTGTTCTGATTGGTTGAATCAAATTTGAAATGTCAAGGCGAGTTGAATTTTATTTGCCTTGTTTACAAATGTAGACATATTATGTTCCCAAAAAAGTTGCTTTGTTGTAGTAATTCGCCGATGCGACTACCTAATATATGTGCCTTGTTACAATCATTACGTTTTCTTGAAAGAAATTTTGAGTTTGTATCCTGTTCTGGTTGGTATTGGTATTTCGCGATTAAAATGTTGACAGCAAGAGAAGACTAAGGCATGGCATGGCTGTTATGAGAAATTATTCCACATATAATGCCTTCAGTGCTAACTTCTATTAACTCCGTAGGACTTGGTACAATCATACATTTTTATATTTACAATAACATTTTTGAATAACAAATTTTAGCGCCGTTATGAATTCTACACTTGTGAAGCCATTTTAAACACAGCATACATTTCATCATCGCTTTTCCCAAATTTTCGTTTTGGTAATTAATTGACTTGAGCGGCTGATGTTCGAATTTCGTCGACATTAAAAATAGTTGAGATAAAACTTAAAAATTACATAATTCGCCATTCCATTAGATGCATTCATGTCTCCGACGCCTGAATTCATGACATCATCTTGCTGCCGTTCGTCGACTTCTTGAAGTTTGTGGTCATCGTAGTTAGTCCGGAATTTATTGTACCATGCTAAAATAGAAGTTGAAGTAAAAGTGTGATTATTTTCTTATTATTTATTTAGAGTTATAGTAAATATACATTATACTGTATTTCATTAACTCAGTGCACTTAAATTACGTATCAAAATATAAAGTTGAAAATTTTCAACATTGACAATGCGTATTTTGGAATTTTTGTTTTTTGAAAATAGGATTTCAGTCATTGAAAAAATTTAGTTTCTATAAAAGTAAAAATTTTTCGATCAATAAAAAATGTTTTCCATCCATCCATTTTCGCCGTTTTCAATTGGCACAGATGCAAAAAAGTCTTTGCGCAGATGGACGTCTGACAAACCCTAAAAGAAGGTGAGTATTTTTGTACGGAGCGCAATAAATTAGTCCTTAAATTTTCACCATAGAGTATTGACTCTTGACGTTTCCCACATCACAAGGACCTATGGGGCACAGCTACCAACTGATTACAATTTTTTCTCAAGGTGGCTTATTCAATCAAATCAAAATACATATTTTGTGTATGTGTGTGTATTGTTTTGAATACAATCTCAAATAAATTCAAAATAAATTGAAATATGTATATTCAAGTTTAATTGAAATGAAAATGAATTTTCTAACACGTTCGTCTGGAAGTAATTACTTTGTTATGGATGAAACAAATATTTAATGGTATCCCCTACTGGATTTTGGGAAGAAATCATAACCTTTCATTCATTTTTCGCGTTTTTAGATTTGTGTTGAAAAAATGTCAAATAAACACAAGCACTTGTTGCGTATATTTATTTTATTTTTGGCAGAAGAGGCCACACGTGCATAGTTGCTTTTTTGTTATTCACCTCAAGCTGCCCTACTTTGTATTATTGTACTGTCGAGACTTTCGATGTAAGGAATAATTGGCGAATTTATGAAACATTCTTAAAAGTGGACCAAGCGATTGTTGTGAGTCATAATGCACACGAAATATAAATTTCAGAAATTTGTAATGAATTTTTTCTATCATTTCAATACCCCAAATCGTGGTCCTATATTTATAACGCATGGAAGTGTGCAACATGTGTATTAAAAAAAAAATGAAATTTAAATGTCAACGTTTTATGTGGGGCTATACCTAAAGTACGACCAATATTAATAATATATCGTGTAGGAATTATTGAATAATTGGAGTTATCTTTATATGAGGGGCTATGCCTAATTGAGGACGATATACCCCAATTTCGAACCTAACATTTACGTTTTGTATAAAAATGTCTTTCTTCACGCTAAATATTAAAAGTACCGAAAATTTATAGGTATCATTAAATTAAAATGTTGACCCTTTGAGGAGGAGGTACCAATGGGTCCCATCTTCCTACTTGATCTAGGCTTGGTAAAGATAATAGGTTATGCAAGGTTTAGTTCACATCGGACATTCCATTCGCCTGATATTGGATTTATAAATATTGAACATTTTAACACTTTTTGGGGGAGGTACCAGAAGGAGGGACCAATGGGTCCCATCTTCCTACTTGATCTAGGCTTGGTAAATATAATAGGTTGTGCAAGGTTTGGTTGAAATTGGACATTCCATTCGCCTGATATTGCATTTATAAATATTGAAAATTTTGACAATGTGTGGACAGATTTGGTACCCAATAAGAACACAAAGTGCGAATTCGGTTGAAAAATACGCTTAAGAACCCCAAAATACTGAAAATTGGGGGCTGCCAGAAAGAGTGGACCTATATTTACATTTTTTGTGGTACCCAATGTGCTAAATTTCAGCTAATTCGGTTGAAAAAAGCGTTATATGGTAGAACCCAATGTACCAAATTTCTGCGAATTTAGTTGAAATACGCGATCAAGAACTCCAAAATACCGAAAATTAGGGGGGACCCTTATATGGGAGCTATGTCTAAACTATGACAGATATAGCCCAAATTTACCTGCCTGCACATTAAAGACAACTCTATGCAAAATTTTGGTGACCTATTTCAATTCGTTTAGATGTTAGTGTGATTACAATAGACAGCCGGAAAGACAGACATGTTTAAATCGTCATTTTACGCTGATCAAGAACATATATGCCTTATAGGATCGGGAATGATTCATTCGATGAGTTACAAACAGGAAAACAAAGTTAATCTACCTTCCATACTATAGTGGTGGGAAGAAAAAGCGTTCTAAAAGTACAATTATTGTTTTGATTTTGTAACAGAAATTATTATAAAATTTGGCGTTGTCATAAACGTATCCTAATAAGGTTAATATGTATTTTTATTTGATAGAACGAGCTACATTGATAAAAAAATTAATCAGTTGGTAGCTATGCCCAGCCTTGTAACAATTATGCCATGATATGCTACCTTTGCCAAAACGTAAAACGGTATTAAATTTATTTAATTGGAAAATTTGATACCCTATGAAAATCCAAAATATCAAATTACAGTCAATTCGGTTTAATAACGAGCCCAAAGTCGCAAAGCACCTAATAATGATTGCATTTCGGGTGGAAAAGGTGTCTAAAGTCACCTAGGAGTAATAGCAATGTTTGTACAAAATTTCAAATCTCTATCATCAAATTTTCAAGCTCCATCGTGATTTCAACAGACGAACATAGCTAAATTGACGTGGAATTTTATTCGGATCAAGAATATACATACAGTCGAATTCGGTTCAGCGAAAACACGTAATGTCAGTAATTTTGTTTCTCTTATGCAGAATTTTCAATTAAAGGGACTTTGGATAAGCGAAACTCGTTGCGCTTAAACGAAGCTTTCAATCAATATATGAACCCATGAAACCCATATATGAAATTAATTGAGTAGGAACTTACTTTTCTGTTGACATTTTGTTTGTATGGTTGGAAAAATGTGCACATTCATTTTAGAAATTGCACATATAAAAATTTATTGAATTTCGTCGATGTTACAAAAATGCAAATTTTTCTCTGTGTTTTTCCAACAAAAAAGTCTTTCTCTTATACGGATTTTCAATTAACCGGTTTTTCATTTAAGCGAAGTAAAATGTTTGAAAATTCATCCGAAATATTAGTTTATACTTTTTGGTTTCAATTACCGATTTTTTCGATAAACCGTTGTTCGCTTATCCGAATTTGACTGTATATGGGCAATATTGCCAATTTTTTATCATAGCTGAAGCGGAGGTTCACCCCTTTATAACTCGGGAATTACTTAAGTATATGCAAAAAAGTGAATAGTTTTGGGTTAATTGATCTGTCGTTGCAAACTGTTCATGATATTGACCTCCAAACTTTAACTTTACTTTAAGGGGACCCCCCCATTCTCAGGGTCAATTTTTTTTTTGATTTAATTCGATTCTACACTAATTCAAGAATGTCTCTACAAAATTTCAAGTGAAAATCTCAAGAACTCTTGAAGATATAGCCGATTTATTGTGTCAGCATCAAGTGACGGCTTTCTCAAACTTTAAACACGTTTTTCTCTTTTGCGAATGGCGGGCACGATAACTCAAAAACTATTAACCCAATCGATTCCAAATTTTTACACGTTTCTCTGTGAGTGTATAGCTATCGTATGAACTAGGATAAAGCCAATCGGTGAAGATCTTCCTTATTTTTTAACTTGGTTAACTCGGCGATTTTCCAAAAATATTTTTTCAAAGGTCCGCCATTTTGTTAATTTTAGAGCGAAGTCAATAATCCTAGTTCATACGAGAGCCAGACATGTACTCTTTCTAACACCGTTGAAATTTTCGGATTCCGATGTTCCAGTGAGGAGTTATCATGCCCGCCATCAAAAATAAGGACTTTTCTTTAATTACAAAAAACAACAACAAAGCAATAACAAAATTTTTTTGTAAATTATTTTTCTTCTTTTTTAAATCTTCAAATATATATGTGCAAAGTTACAAACCTTAACAAGCATTGGTATTGATTTACCAGCCCATTGAAAATCTTGAAAAATTAAAATCGAGAATGGGTGGGGTTCCCTTAATGTAAAAAAAATGTGTAAAAACAGGTTGAGACGACCCACTTTTTTAGGTTCTCTATCGATTTATGACTAAGCTACTCATTTCACTGTCTTCGTGTCAAAGTAAAACTAGAAGCCAACAAAATGGGGACTACGCCCCTTATGTATCATCTTTCAAAATTTTAACTGCATCTACCTTTAAATGATGCTGACATTTTGAAGCTCGATTTTGAGTGTTTTTCGAATTTTACTTCTAGCTTTAATACGCATACAGGAATTTCTAAAAATCGATTATAAGATTATTCTAGTCGCGAATCTGAGTAATTTGATATATATTTTGGGTATGTTGTATGCACAGCTTCAAAGTTATACTCATCCGAAGGTGAAAATTTTGTGCGATCTAATTTCTAAAAAAACCTATTTTTCGGACCAAATTTTTAGATCTGTCAACTGAATGATATGGGTACCCGCGACCAATAAGGTTTTTTACGTTTCGGATGATATAAAATCTTCTTCGTGAAAATCCATCAACTAGAACGGCGGGAACTGGCCTTCCAAAAACACGAAATTTGGCAAAAAATGTTTTTGAAAATATCGCGGATTTAATTGCGTTTTCTGTGGATCATTTCCGCTTCAATAAATGAACTCATACGGATTTTGTTCTTTTTCGAAAGATGTACCCAATTTATCTCAAAAATAGTGTGAGCTGGCACATCCATGGTTCTTAATGGACCACATTGAAATCGGTATAGATCGATGTATTTTTTTAGGGTGCACACCGAAATCGGATGCGCGTTAATGGCATATTGAGTTTTCGGAAATTATTCGCGTTTTACGATTTTTTGGGTACTTCAATGCAACATGTGGCACATCTTAGCCGTCAAATGAAATTTCGCAAAATATATATGGATTGGAAGATAAACTTTAGTACTTCCTGGAAACCGCATGCGCATCAAATGATTTTGAGAATTACGCGATTTAGACGCAATTTAAAATGTATATTTCATAATATTATTTTATTTTAAGATTTATTCCTATTGATAGAACCCTAAGATTTATCGGAAGGGTCTTGATATAATCCACAAGGTGTATACTTATACACAAGAAGTGATTATTTTTATATATGTCAATTTTTCGGCAAAATTCGGGTAAAATAATAGAAGAATAACCCCAACATTTTTTTCTGAAATTTCTTGTATAAAATTAAAAAAATAAATATGATGACATTATTTTTTCGAACCAAAAACAAATATTCTTCCTCAATATCTTGTTTTGTTGTCGTTGTAATTTACAAACCGCTACACGGACTTGTGTGATTTTGATATCATTTGATTCATCATGGTGTTTAGATTATGTAGATATTTTTAAATTTATTTTCAGGTGTGTGTATGTCATGAATATAATGAAAATATTGATGTAATCTGCTATATTTTTTATTTTTCTCATATTTCGCGAAGATGTGCAGCTTTATCGCGATTATTATAATATATTCATATTCTTACTTTACGGAGGAAGATATATATCAACGTTTTTGGTCAATATAATAAACGTCGTAATTTTAAGATTTTTTTCTTATGCCCAAAATTAAAACCTCGATAACTTTTGCGCGCATCAACCTAAAGTTTGATCGCGAACGGTTTCGGAGTCAGAACATTTTTCTCTATATGTGTACCAAAAATAATTGATGTGCCACAAAAACAAAAAAACAGATTTTTTGAAAATGGAATATTAAAAAATTGGCAATATTGCCCATTTATCAAATAAAACTAATGGGTCGATTATGGAAAGCGACCAAACTCCAGTTGCGAGTTCAACTGGCAACGCAATTGAAATAAAACTTAACATTATGAATATCAACTTTTCTCAGTTGCTGTCGATAATACGGTTTTGACATTTCTACAACTAGAAATATTGTAAACAAACAAAAAATGAATAAAATATTTCAGAAAAACTAATTATATGTGAATTATGTTCAAGGTGTGTCATTTATTAGGAGGCATTTAAGAGATAAATCTATTAGAACTACCATCAGTTCTGTGAGTAGATGCTGACGTTTAGAGAATGTTCAATCAACTGCTCACATTAGCTTGAAGGCGTATTTTCGACTACCAAAAGATGCCGTTGTGTACATAGATGAAGCCTTAAACCCTGATTTTCGAAAAGCCGGGCGGTCAAGAGCAATTCCTCACCTATTAAAAATGTGTGCAGCTCTGATGTTTTTTGTGGAGGGAAGTTTTCAAAAGTCCCATAGTAATGACTTCAACCTTGGCATGGCTCAACCCACAATGTCGGTGGTTTTCGCCGAAGTTATCCGGCTAATAGAGGAAAAACTGTGTAAAATTTGGATTGTATTAAAATTAACGGAGGAGGAAAAAGGGAAGAACAATTTTTTTTATTGACGATACACACGTACATATTATGGACCCAAAAGAAGATGTTCGCGACTTTCTGTCATTCATTTGAAATGCGGGTTTGTCGGCCATAGCAGTAAAGGTCTTCTGAAATGGCCTTCCACACATCATCGATAGTGGCTTCGGTTTGACGTAGCACGCCGGCTGCTACATTTGGGTGAACTTCCATCCGGGCAAAAAGGACCTCAAATTGTTCTTTTGTAGTAATATTAGCCATTATGGGAAGCATAAAAAGTTCAGTTATTATAAACAGCAACCAGAAATAAATGGTTGCCGACAAATTCTATTTGAAGCAACTGAAGTTGACAACAGTTGCCATCCATAATTCAAATTTGGCAACTGGCAACGCCATCCTTAATCGACCCATAAATATCGTTTGCGAAAATTTTTTTCACTGAGTGGGCAAAAATCGACTAACTTATCCCTATATTAGAAATTTCAGTTCGAAATATCGAATTTGATTTGGCATCGCAGTTTTAAAATACCATTGACTTAAAATTGTACGGAACCGAACGGAATGAGTCCATACACATGTCATTCTTCAACCTATGATAAAATGATAAATTTAATTTCAGACAGATTTAGAGTCGTTTGTTTACAATTGTACAACAATTTAAAGTAAACATTACATACGCAATTCGCTGTGCTCTTTTAGCCTGTTACAAACATATGCACAAAGACATAATACCCTGTACAACAGTGTGGTGAAGGGTATAACGATTTGTGGTAGACTTTGTTATTTTTCTATATAAGCAGCACAAAGTGTAATGGCCGCGGCAAAAAAAAATCTTCAAGAAATGGGTATATTTTTTTGATGCTCAAATTTTTGAATATTTAAATTAACGGTTATTATAAAAGTGTTTATTTTGGTTGCTGTGGGTGTTAAAAACTAGGATGCACTGTTGTTTGTGTATATATTGAGATCTCATGGTGTTTACCACAACTGTAGTACTTAGTTCATCTAATTTGTAAAGCTAATTGTGAAATTAGTGGAGTAGAAAAAAAAAAAAACTTTTAAAAAGTTTCGCATTTTTTTTGAGAGAGTCTGTTTTCCCGTACTGCAAAAATCTATTAATTTTTATTGTTTTTCTCGATATCACCAAGGTCGAAATTACATGTAAGGTCCGATCTATGTTGTTTTTCTTTATTAGCTTAATAGGCTTAATTAGAAGTAAAATGCCAATCTTCATATATCTTCTTGTATGCCAAAAGAGTGAAATTTCCATCCATCTACGATAATCCCTTTTATTTTTGGCCGCTGTTAATATGAACATGCGGCATAGTGCAGCATCGCTTATTTTGTACACAGTGCATATGTGTATAGGAATTTTTTAAATATCCACCACCAATATTTATTTCTTCCTAATGTTATATAATCTTAGTCCGTGTGAATATTTTTTCCATTGAATACAGTTATACAATAGTATTGATGTTAGAGGTTCGACCACGCGTCGATCATGACAGTTTGAGGAAAATGAATAGCCTCTCTCTCAGACTACGGACGGATATTTAAATTATTATTGTTGGCTGTATTTAAGGTTGTTTTGTTGTTTTCACCTACCCACATACATACACACATTTGTACATCTCATGGTGCGAAACAAAACCAAGATCTATTATTTGATTTATTTTTTTTTTTTTTTTGTTATGATTCAACAAACTTTCGAAACACATATTTACTATGATATGAGTAAATATATTTGTGAGGATGTTGGTGGTGATGATCTTATCGTAGCAAATATGTTGTTTAAATATGGACCAATATTTTGATATCCCCATTTGAATATTAGTGTGTAGAAATGTACGATTTTTGAATATCCGGAGAACACTTTCTAAAAGTACCGCAACAAAACCACTCGCATTCGGCAATAATCGAAGTTGTTGTAATTTTACATACATTCGTAAATGGTGCGCTTACAAATTCCAGCTATTAATAATAAAAAAAGAAAAATGTGTGTGGATAAATGTATGCCTGCATTTGTAAATGCTAGTTGGGAAGCGGGTTTGGTCTTCAGAATCAAATTTCCATCAATACAGAAAAAAGTGTCAATATTTACATAATCGTCGGTCTTCATTGGCTGGCAAATGCAGCAGGCGGCGACGGTTATGAATACTAATTACAATTTATTTGTTTACCCACCTCTTAGACCGAACGAACGAAAAAGAAAGTGATGTGACGAAACATACAAACAGAGTGACATTGAGGGAGGGCGATCGATCGAATGCAGGTACGGACGGAGAGTTTTAGGCTAGGCGACATTGTTGAATCAAGCATGACCACTGACGTTGAGCCAACAGTTAAGTAGTTCACCCTCAAGCCTTTTCTTTCGTACCAACGCTTATGGGTGAGCCGAAGATGAAGGTGATAAACAGCTCTAATTTTAGCATGTCTTCAGCATTATTATTATTTTTTTAATGACAGATTATATGGCATAACTCATTTACATAATCATATCGTTCACATTTTTTGTTTGTTTTCAATATTCTCTCCAAAATAACGGAATTCGTTTTATTACAAACTATATTAACACAATAAAATTATAAATAAATAAATAAATTAATAGTTGAATAAGTTACTTAAATAATATTGCAGCTAAACTAAAAAATAAATTAGAAAAACACTTCGATTTCCTCAATCCGATGGAAATGTTCTATTCGAGCGTCCGGAATAAGGATATCGACTTGTAGAATTTATTTGAATCTGCGTTACAGGCCACCGTCATCGAATAAATTGTCGCCTTCCACGATGCCTTCCAGATCGACGAGGTTAAATAAACCACCGAGGCCACCCTCGTCACCACCGCCGCCGCCCAAACCTCCAAAACCGAAGAAATCACTGTCTGCATTTGGAGGCACAAAGGCACCATTAAACAAACCCTCCAAACGTTCTTCCACACCCATGGTCGTGGCCAGGCCATAGATTAAACGCATCACCACCAATCGGATAAAGTCGGGGGCTGTGGTCTCCTTGCCAGATCCCAAAATCAGCTGCCTTGGTGCGTTATATTCACTCTTAGGAGGCGAGATTAGCGGTAAACTGTTGGGTTTAGCAATGACCTTGGCATTAGCAACAAAAACCGCCAAGCACATCAGCAATGTGGTTGTAACCGTTAGTCGATGCAGCATGATGGGAAATGTGTGCTTTCAACGCTTACGACTGTCGGTATGCACGATGTGAGTTCAAGAGTATGAAGTGATTGATCGATCAATGGATTTGAATCGAAGTAATCCCAATGTTTGATGACTGCTTGCAGAATACTGACAGTTGCTTCGGGCTATTCGAATGGCGTATGCGTAACGCAGTATTTCTTTCTTCTTTAATTTTTACTAGTTCCGTCCGCAGTGCTCTCTCAACTTTGAGTGTTACAATCCAACTGATCGTTGTCTTCGTTTGGGCCCCAACCTGTAGTCTTGTGTGTGCGTCTTAGCGGATTTTTGTCTGGATGGTTGGTTAGTGAGGTAGGTTTAGTTGGCAATTACAAACTGAGGTGCGTCACTCACTCACTCACTCACTCACCCATTCATTCATTCACATTGTGTGTTGGCCAGCTAACTGCTGGCTGCAATCGTTCAGCATGTACCCATTGCCAGCTACTCTTTGTTCCCTCTTGACCGACAGCTATTGTCGTTGTGTTTGTTATTGTTTTCGTTTCGACAAGTAGTTTAACGACTTTCGTATTGTCGAATGGGAATTTCTTCGATGGCTTACGCGTTGGGAGATGAGCAAGCTGGCGAGTCAGCAGCACCTTGAGATGAAAAGATCAACGCTTAAGAAAAAAATGTGTAATTTGTTTATGCAATCTCATCTGCCCGTGTTTGGCAAGCATTTAGTTGTCGTCGGTCATTTCCAGTCGAAAATAGCCGTCGACTTGTGTTGGCAGATTAGTGATTATAGTTAAGTTAATGTTGTAACTGGAGGCTAATTTGATTATGGATGTCAAATGCGTTCATATAATTATATAGGTATGCATCTATGGTCATTACTCATATCAGCTCAACAAATATTGAAATTGTTGAAGGAGTCATTTCAATCAATCACCAGGTACTTATTCTTTTTATCATTTGTTGATTTTACTGTTTTTTTTTTTTTTTGAGAATATTAATACAAAATCAATATATGTATGTAAAGTAAATATTAAATATAAAATTAAATTTACAGAATCGAACTACTAGAATAGTAAAGTAGTAATAAATGCATTAAATTTGGTCTGTCCGAATATGTCATACAGTATGTATAAAGAGACATAAATTTAGTGGTATCTAATTAGAACCATGGTACAATTATTCAATTTTTTTCATATTATTGGCTTGATATTCCACAGTCGTATATAAAATGTGGGACTGTGTGTGTGTAATATTTTGAAGAATTAAAAAAAAGTATTCTAAAATCAATTTCAGTAGTGTTGGCAGGTTATTTGGGATACCATTTGTATTTTGTTTTTGCAAAATAGTCAGGCTTAATCCCAGTTTGTTGTTTTTATAAAAAACTACTATTTATTAGTGGGGAATGTATGGCATTGTCCGCCGAGGGGTAAGGCAGGGAAGACTATAGTTTCGCATCTCGCCACTGATCCTCATCAGTTCCCTTAGTTTTTTGTTGGGATATTCTCCCCAGAAGCTATTAATAGCTTTTTTACAAAAAACCCTTTCAAACCCAAATGTCTCTTGTGACAATTCGAAGTTCTTACGTTACCAGAGATACGACCCCAATGAGAAGTTCGTTTCGTTGGCGCCTGACTTCGTGGTCAACAAGGCATTTACAGACAACTACAATACATTTCCCACTGCTATGTGTCGTCACTTTGTGACGATTGCACATAACGTTGTTGTTGGTATTGCTAGTTAAAGCAATAAACCAAACAGTATGACCGTGCCTCGTCTACAAATCAATTTATTTGCCTATGAAATGTACAACATTGGTAAGAGGAAATTTATGATTTGTGCATGAATCAATATCTAAATCATATTTCCAAATCGACTTTGAAAAGAAAACCTGACATTCCATTCATTCTTCGCGTTTTTACTAAAATTTTAAAATATATGTCAAATAAACAGAACAACTTGTTGCATTTGTTTTTATACCCTTCACCACACTGTGGTACAGGGTATTATGTCTATGTGCATATGTTTGTAACAGGCAAAAGGATTTGAGATAGACACATGGTTCCTTTCGAGAATGTGCATAGAATCAGAATGATGTGTGCCGAGTTTCGTGTAAATCGGTTCAGATTTAGACATAGCTCCCATATATATTTTCGTCCGATTTTATGTAAATTGTGCACTAAAGACACAAAGTTTGACCGACTGACACATAAAAGTTACTACAACCTTTCGTGTGTCAAGTTTTCTTGAAATCGGTTCTGAGTTACGTATAGCTCCAATATATACTTTCGTACGATTCTATGTAAATGGGACACTAAAGACCAAACAGCGCGTGTAAAGTTTGCTTTAAATCTATTTATAAATGTTACCAAAGGTTGCATAATGGCATGCGTAGAGATTGATGGTAGTCTGTTTGCATATATATATATATATATGCATATATATATGTTTGCATATATATATATATATAGAGATCTCATATTAAGTTCGTTCAATTTCACGTCTATGTTCCTTCGAAAAGAATACAAATGCGTAATACACCCATATGTATTACGTACATATGCGTAATACACCCAAAGTGGTGAAGAGTACCCCTAAGTCGGCCCAGTCTGACTTTACTACTTCCCTTACTGGTTTCATTCTAACATTATAGCCCACAACGTAGAGGTGTATTTTTGTCTTTTTTGACAAAAGATACGCTACCTTGTATAATTTACCATAACTGGAACTACAGTTATGTCGGATATGTGAATGTCGGGGTAGCTCGTATTTTCGAATTTGTTAACATTTTCGATTCGACCAGCTTATTTACCTCTAATTCCCTGAACTGAACATTTGAACATTTTTTCTTTAGTTTGGCTACAATATGTAGAGAAGATTTTCTTTTAGGGGGTATTTTGCAAGGATTAAACAAGTACGATATTACGGACACATATGTTAAAAAAATTAGGTTAGACCTTCAAAATACAAAAAAATGGATGATACCTTTATATGATGCCAAGAGGTGTTTTTAAATCCGATATGCCTACTTACATTGACATAGTTTTAAAAATACGACTAGATACACCGATAAATGGGACCATTATCTGAAAGATCAGAAATGTGAAACTAAAAACCTGTGTTCAATGCCAAAAATCCTCGGACTATTAGCAGCGTATGTGCAATATTTTAATGCTTCATCTTTGATATTGCGATCACTATCGTGATTTAAACAAAACCGACATAGCATTTTGCTGTGATATTGCAAATAAAAAACGGATGTTTTCGAAAAACATTTTGACCTTCGAATCGGGATGATAATCATTTATTTCATGATTTGGTTTTAAAAAGAACATAAGGAGCAATACTGAAATACTGCTAGGTAATCATGGCGAAAGGATAAAGACTTCGCGAATCTTCATCGTTTCCATCCAGATTTGGGACTGAGTGTAAATTAACGTTAAAACATTTAAACTAATAGGAATTAATACATTTTAAACATACACAACTTTATTTTAACAAAGTACTATCTTTATCTTAAAAAAATAAATCAATATTGTCAACCCTTTTTAATATGGAATTCATATATCAATTTCAAATAAAATGGAAAATAAATTCCATAAAATTTTATGTACGTCGATGGGCATATTTTCAATAAATTAAACAAAATTTATTTTCAAAAGCTGAACGTAGTCTCTAAATTTAACCATGGTTGTTACTTCAAAATATTAATAAATATAAATGATTTAGCCATTTTTGCCACTGAACACATGATATGCGTACATTTTAAAGGAAGTAATTTCCTTTTAAATTTTGAAAGTTGAATCCTGTCAAAGCCAAATTTATGAAAAAATTGGAAACATATGACTGTATAATTATGCAATGCAAACAAATCCTAAAAAGAACAAAAACTTGCTAATAAGGTCGACATACATTTTCTCAAACCTCTTTAGAAAGTAAATCTACTTGTGTTATTCCTACTATTGTCTTGTCATTGTACTGAATTGCAAATAATATTCTCAAAAAAAAAACTTAATTGGATTTCTTAAGACGGAATAATGAAACGAAATATGAAAACAAAAAAACTGATAGCGTTGCCGATGCTAATGACGTCCGCTCATTTTATTTAGTATTATCAATGAAATTTAGAAGCAATTTATGGATTTTATTTTTTGTATTTTCTACCCAAAATAATATAATTTCTGAGTCAACGGCATTTATTAAAAATTGACCTCTTTGAATATTTTTGCCCTGAGAAAGATTATTTATATACTTTGTTATTGTATGGCTACTTCTTAGATGGTTCTAATTGAAAAAATATACAATTAATATTTAAATCATGTTACAATAATTAAACGTGTCATATAAATTTGTATGATGGTGTAGGATTCCATTCATTGGTGGCTTCTTATTATGCTTTGTCCGAAAACAAAGAATAATATATTAGTCAATATATTGGACATTAATTTTTTGTATTCTCAATACGGTCAAACACTGCATTTTATTGGTCCAAATATATTAACGTTGATTTAAAAAAACCGAACCTTGCATATGTGCAGGAAGTTAAATACATGTATAAGTGCTACCCAAACACGCTTTGCGTATTAAAATATATAGTTGTAATTTTTCAACATTGACGTTTTCGTTTTTTTTTTCATTTGACCACTATTAAATATAGAAACAACGGCTCTGAATGGCTTTAACATGGCGAATCCCAGGCTTATCTTGGTCCCTCTTTCATCTCAATTGTGGACACTGACCTCCCCGCGGTGCCACCTGGGGAGCTATTCCCATCACCCGATGAAATAGTGAGCTAACATGTGCCGCGAGTTCACCCATAAGAACTATAAAAAAATGGGTTGAGGCGTCGGGTTAGTTGCCCACTCTAAAACCCAACCTACTATGAAAAAGCAAAGAAAAAGAAAACCATACCCCCCTAATGTTGACGACCCCCGCAAACGTATAAAGGACCACGATCTGCGAATCTGCACTTGGAATGTGACCACGTTGTACAGAACAGGGGCAGTGTTCGCTTTGGCGGATATACTCAAGAAGTACAAAGCCGATATTATTGCCTTACAGGAAATGCGATGGAAAGGGACAGGCGTAAGTAAATCAGACGATTACGCCCTGTATTATAGCTGCCATGAAACGAGACATGAATTTGGCTGCGGATTTATGGTTAACAGGAGAATAAAAGACCTTGTCTCCAGATTCACTCCAGTAGATGAGCGAATTGCTATAATTCGTATAAAAGCAAAGTTCTTTTACATCAGTCTAATTTGCGCCCATGCTCCGACCGAAGAAAAAGATGAACAGACCAAAGACATATTTTACGAGCGCCTAGAAACAGCATATGACCGTTGCCCTGGCCACGACATTAAAATTCTGCTAGGAGATTTTAATGCAAAAATCGGAAGGGAAAATATCTTTGGCCCCACCGTCGGAAAATTCAGCCTTCATGAAGAAACATCCGACAACGGCATGAGGTTGATTGACTTCGCGGCAGCAAAAAACATGGTAGTTAGCAGCACCAGATTCAAGCATCTCGATATACACAAGGCCACCTGGCTTTCTCCTGATCAAGTAACGAGAAATCAAATTGATCATGTTGTGATAGACGGAAGGCATTCATCCAGTGTTTTAGACGTCCGATCGATCCGAGGAGCGAATATCGATTCGGACCATTACCTTGTGGCAGCCAAGGTACGCACCCGTCTTAATGTTGCAGCAAAGGTGCGATCTAATACAACACGGAAACTCGACGTCGAAAAGCTGCAAACACAACAGGTAGCCGAGGCCTACTCCGCTCAACTTACCCATCTGCTTGAAGAAAGCACTTCTTGTCCCGATAATAGTATAGAAGCACAATGGCAAAGAATTGCCCACTCCCTACAAACTGCAGCAAAAAGAACAATTGGGTACCAAAAACCACCACCAAGAAACCCATGGTACGATCAGGAGTGTCGTAATGCTACTGATGTGAAAAACGCAGCGTATAGGGCAACCCTGCAGACAGTAGCAACACGTAACGTGATGGAGAATTATCGGGAGAAAAGGAGAGAGGAGAAACGTGTTTTCAGAAAAAAGAAGAAAGAACAAGAAAAACGTGAGCGTGAGCAAATCGAGATGTACAGGAGTCAGAATGAAGTCCGGAAATTTTACCAACGAGTAAAACACCAAACCGAAGGCTTTGGTGCAGGCACATCCTCCTGTAGAGATGAAGAAGGAAACCTGGTGACAGATACAGACAGCGTGTTGAGGATCTGGAAGGAGCATTTCGAAAAGCTACTAGTATCAAATAGTGGCGATGAAGAAGATACCCCAGAACCAATAAGAGATGATGGTGTAGAGTGTATACCACCTAGCCAAGATGAGGTCATAAAAGTAATTAATCGGCTCAAGAACAACAAAGCAGCAGGAGCCGATGGGTTACCAGCCGAACTATTCAAGACTGGTGGCCAGATGCTGGTCAGGAGCATGCACCAGCTGATTAACACAATTTGGCTAGATGAATGCATGCCCAATGATTGGAACCTCAGCATCCTGTGTCCCGTGCACAAAAAAGGAGACAAGACGATATGTGCCAACTATAGAGGAATAAGTCTCCTTCCCATCGCATATAAAGTGCTATCCAGTGTGCTGTGTGAACGATTGAAGCCAATGGTCAATGACATCATCGGACCATACCAATGCGGCTTCAGACCTGGCAAATCCACCATTGACCAGATTTTCACTCTGCGCCAAATCCTGGAAAAGACCCACGAAAAACACATCGACACATACCACCTATTTGTCGACTATAAAGCCGCATTCGACAGCCCTATCCGTTCAGAGGTGTTTAAAGCCATGTCTGCGTTCGGCATTCCTGCAAAATTAATACGGCTATGCAGGATAACTTTAAGTGGCACAAGGTCAGCCGTTAAAGTAGGAAAGGACCTATCGGAGCCCTTCAATACCGAACGAGGATTCAGACAAGGTGACAGTTTGTCGTGTGATCTTTTTAATATCCTACTGGAAAAGGTCATACGAGACGCCAAGGTGAACAGAAATGGCACTCTGTACACCAAACAACATCAGTTACTCGCCTACGCCGATGACATCGATATAATAGGTCGAACATTGCGAGCGGTAACATCCACCTTTGAACAAATTGAAAAGGAGTCTGCCAAGGTAGGTCTGGCAGTAAACGGCGAGAAGACCAAGCTGATGGTATCAACGCGCAAGACGTCCAGTAGACTCGGACCAACTGTGGAACTTGAGAACTACAGCTTCGAGGTAGTTAAAGACTTTATATACCTTGGTACCGCCATAAATAAAACGAATAATATCAGTTTTGAAATTCGGAGAAGGATTGTGATGGCCAACAGATGCTACTATGGTCTAAGTAAGCAGTTTAGAAACAAGGCCACCTCTCGCCAGACCAAACTCACACTTTACAAATCGCTGATACTACCCGTGCTATTATATGGATCAGAAGCATGGGTACTTGCGCAAGCAGATGAGGCAGCGCTTGGGGTGTTTGAGAGAAAAATTCTCGGAAAGATCTACGGGCCGATCTGCGTCGACGGTGAATATCGGCGTCGAATGAACCACGAGCTCTACAATTTATACGCGGACATCGACATAGTCAGTCGTATTGAGCTGCAGCGACTACGGTGGCTAGGCCATGTTGTGCGGATGAATGAAGATGCCCCAGCTCAAAAGGCATATAAAAATGAGCCTACTGATGGTTCCCGTAGAAGGGGAAGGCCACGAATTAGATGGAAAGGCCAAGTAGAAAACAACATCTTGGAACGTGGTCTTCCAAATTGGTGGACTTGCGCACAAGACCGAAGCGCTTGGAAATCTTTTTTAAGCTCGGCTTATGGAACAACCGTTCTGTAACAAGCCAGCTAAGTAAAGTAAGTAAGAATGGCTATAAATATATAAATGGTACATGGTACAATTATACAAGGTAACTGCAAAACTACAACAAATAAAATTCAACAACAACCACATAGAAAATGGTTTTTTTTATGTAACACAACCCAATTTTTTTAAATTTTTTTTAGTTATATAGCTACTTACAAATCGACCTAGTTACTTCATATCCCAAAATGGTACAAAAAGTACACAGTTTGATTCATTTATCAATTGAAAAAAATGTTATAGGAATATCATTCCAATTCAATAGTTACTGGTAATGCTAAGAGAAATGAATCAACTACCGATGGATATAGAAAAAATCAATGTTTTTCCCTTACAAAAAAAAAACTATTGCAAAAAAAAAAAAAAAAAAAAAAAAAAAAAAAACAGCAAGTGTTGTTGTTCAACAAAAGATACAACAACCACATAGAAATTTGTTTTTGTAAGTTATACTAGTGTCGACGCCATTTGACAGAAAAATGTAAACAAACAAATTATCAACAAATTTGAAATTTTTGAAATTTATTTTGAAAATGTAATATTTTCGAATCCTCAAAATAAAATTGAAAAACATGAATGATAATTTATCAAATTTATATTTCTATCGCTTCCATATCTTTCGTATAATTGAGCCATTACCGCTAATATGTGTAACACATATGAAAATGCTGGAAATTTCGAGTTATTCCATGAGAAAAGATTTGCTTCCTTAATTCCCAATTTTCCTGTTTGGTGATTTTTAAAAACATAATTTGTCATATTCATATTGACACTAGTATTACGTTGGAATCAAATGAGCTGGGTTTTGCTGTTATCTTTTATTATTGTACCATGAAAAAAAATATATAACAATTGTTTTGTCAGTTTTGAAATTTTTTTTTTTGTAATTTTGTTAATTTTGAAACCAATTGTCGGTTTAAATTCGCTATTATTCAAAAATAACAGTCACATACAGTGAGTGTAATAAGTATTTTGCCTCAATACGAATTTGACAAAATTCCAATATATACGTCAAAAGCCAGCATACTAAAGATGTAAATTGAATTATGTGTGATGGAATATGTTTGTGGACATGTTTAGATCTTATTTCTGCAAGAATCACTGCGAAAGACCTATTGGTCTCGAAGATATTGGCTAAAATCTATTACAACCCAATAATGTTTATTACAAAAAAGTATTTTGCTTTTATTAGAAAAAATCATTAACCTCGCACGTTTGGTCTTTCTTTAACTACCATTAAGGATATCCATATATTATAAGCGATTCGGAGACGATTCCAACAAACCGCGTAATTTTTTCGAGAGTATTTTTTTACATTTAACTTCAATACATTCTCCAGCAATATTTTATGTCACATTTAGTCATTTCTCGTCCTAATATCGAAATAAGGGTGTAAAATATAGTCGTGGCGGCTTCAAAACATCCCAAAAATGTTTAGAGCTATAAAAAAGAAGGTTTTGCAAAATATAATGCGAGAACAGGACGTTCAGAACTATTAAATCTAAAACTCGACAAACAAATTATTTAAAAAAATATTGCGACCAAAAGTGTGAGGTGTAATGATTGTTTCTAATAAAATAATAAAAAGCAAAATACTTTTCTGTGATAAACATTTTTGGGTTGTTATAGATTTTAGCCGATATCATCGAGACCAATAGGTCTTTCGCAGTGATTCTTGCAGAAATAAGATCTAAACATGTCGTCAAACCTATTCCATCACACATAATTCAATTTACATCTTTAGAATGCTGGCTTTTGACATATATATTATAATTTTGTCAAATTCGTATTGAGGCAAAATACTTATTACACTCACTGTGTGTATTGAAGGAAATGCTGTCCAACTCGCTTTAATATCGTAATGATGTAACAGGCATCATAAGTTTTAAAATGGAGGTAAAATAAATATGAATCTTAGTCTTCTACGGAATTATATTATTTTACAGGTTTTTTTTTATAAATATACATCTTTTAGAAATCTCGTACATTCCGAAGGACTGTCTAGAGATATTCAATGGATAGATATAGCAGGCCCTCCAAACATGTACATCGATCTTCTATGTATGATAGCCTTCTCCAAATATCAAGGTGTATTTAATAAGGTGTAAGTGACAATCATATGGTTTCAAACCTTTTTTTATTGTTTGTAAAGTAAATTGTCAAAAATATTTGTCAACGTTTCATTTCGATTTAAAATATTGTCTTTTGTTTTCGATTATTATTTTTTATTAATAAAAGAGCAATAATAATGAATTTATAGGGACGGAATATTTGTTAATGCCCCAAGTGACGACAAGGAAGCGTAAGCTTAAATCAGTTCTAAATCCGGCCGCTGATTTGTTCCACATATTTGCCGCAAGTACAACGATTATGCTCGATTTAATACCAAAAGGAGATTGTTAAAGAAAAGGAAATAAGCCTCTGAATCCCCTGTTTCCCTCAAAATCAAGGAAATGGTGTTATATAGCTTGTATTAGAATTTGTCCATTAGTTTTCTACAAACGCCTGGCAAAATACAATTTTTTTACAATTTAAAATGAGATTCTGTTGCGTAGTCTATTGATAGATTGCATACGGGTTTGTGGTGTTTGACCGGGGATTTATGTCCTACCAAGAAGCCACTTCTTCAAAAATTATATTTTAATTTAAAATATAAGCAAAATCCCCAAGGAACCAAGGCTTACATGTGGGACACTTTTCAAAATTATTCGACCTGAAGAAATGTATAATTGTTTTTATTTACTTTTGTCAAAACCTATTTGTCAGCATGACAATTTAATTTCTATAACAACAATGTTGTTTTTGTAAAATGTTTGTTGTTGTATCTGATGCATACACCTTATTAAATACACCTTGCCAAATATATTATAGTAAAAATGTCAAATAAATATATGTATGTATACAGAATAACTTTCATACAAAAATATTTTCAAAACTGTTATAAAAGCTAATTTTATATATGTACATATGTAACTAGACATTTCACCTAACAAATGTATCTACCCACTTAGATGACTACTATTCACTACTCAAAGTACTATCATTATACCCTTCACCACAGTGTGGTACAGGGTATTATGCCTTTGTGCATATGTTTGTAACAGGCAAAAATAATCGAGATAGACCCATGGTTCCTTTTGAGAATATGCATTGAATCACTTTCTGAGCCGATTTATGCATGTCCGTCCGTCCATGTATTTTTGTAAACAAATTATAGGTCGCATTTATGATCCGATTTGGATGAAATTTCGCACAGGTCACTTAATTGGCTCAAGGACGAACCCTATTGAAAATGGGAAAAATCGGTTCAGATTTAGATATAGCTCCCATATATATTTTCGTCCGATTTAAGGTAAATGGTGTACCAAAGTCCCTATATATCTTTCGATTTGTACGAAATTCGGCATAGAGTACTGAATTAGGTCCAGAATGATGTGTGCCAAGTTTCGAGAAAATCGGGTCAGATTTAGATATAGCCCCCATATATAGTTTCGTCCGATTTAAGGTAAATGGTGCACCAAAGTCCCTATATATTTTTCGATTTGCACGAAATTTGGCATAGAGTACTGAATTAGGTCCAGAATGATGTGTGCCAAGTTTCGAGAAAATCGGGTCAGATTTAGATATAGCCCCCATATATAGTTTCGTCCGATTTAAGGTAAATGGTGCACCAAAGTCCCTATATATCTTTCGATTTGCACGAAATTTGGCACAGCGTAATGAATTAGGTCTAGAACGATGATTAGATATAGCTTCTATATCCAAATGAAAAATTTAGTGTCGGCTGCAGAATTACATGTTTATGTATCCAATTTCATTTTACTGGTCTTTTAAAAATGCGACGTCTGTTAGGATTCATCTGTTGAATATACCCAAAGTGGTGAAGGGTATCATATAGTCAGCCCCGTCCGATTTTACTACTTTCCTTACTGGTTTTTTGACTACCTAAATGGCTGGTTACTGGTAACGCAGGCAGGGGACAATTGACTTCTCCAATGACATCCCCATGTTAAATTCACCAGTCTAGGGCATGATGTGGTAACTAGTGGTAGTTACAGGTAAGTAGTAAAATTACTAGTTAATCACCAGTTCCTCGAACTACTGGGTAGTGTCAATTTGATATGTAGGAAAATGTTAACAAATAAACCTTGATACAAAATATAAATAAATTTGATTTATTTTAAAAATATAATATTTTTGAATTTTCAGAATAAAATAAAAACGTGAATGAGAATCTAGCAAATTTATAATTCTTCCAGATCTTTCCTTCAAATGAGTTTTGTCATACATATGTAGAGGTAACTTACACAAAAAATTGAATTTTTTCCTTTCAAAAGTATTTGCTGTTTAAATTTTTTCCATCAGGAAATTGAAGTAAATTGTAAACCAAATGGCAACGAACTTCTGTTGCGATTTCTTTGATTTGAAAATAATTGTTAATGGCCGATTAGTACTATTTAAAATTAATTTAATTCATTGTTGTAAAACGAATTCAGAACAAAATTAAATGCCGATACTATATTTTTCCATATTCTGCAGATTTGACAATATAGCAAAGATACATAAATCTGAAACATTTTACAAAATGGTGTTGTATTTTTTCCAGGTTCCTATATATTGTAAAGCTCAAATTACTTAATTCAAATATAATGTGAACAAAATTTTCCTGCTCAGTCGTTCTACATAAATCAGATATGTCATATCGAAATTGACAAGAGTATTACTATACAATCAAATCAGCTGGGTATTGCAGTTACCTTCTATAATTGTACCATGGTCTATAATATATAAATTATTAGAGCTGACATGGTTTTACTGGCCATTCACATAACGTTTCTAAATATTCGGTTTTTGGGTAGACACTTTTTCAACCAACTTGGATTTTGATTTATATTTTAGGTAAAAAATCTCTCTACCAAAAAGTATAAATATTGGATGCTCCCATATAAAGGCATGCTGCAGTACTAAAAAATTACCATGATATGGTATAGCCCCCATATGATGGAACCCCCTAATTTTTGTTATCAAAAGGGTTTTGGACTCGTTTTCAACCTAGTTGTCCCTCTTTCATGATTCCGTGGTGGATGCCCAAAAAACTCAAAACTGCGAATAAAAATAATTTGGCGGGTAATGTGGACCAGTATGTGTGGGTAATGTGGACCAGTAAGTTAAAAGGTACGTTGTGGATTGTTTGTGATAAATTTCAATTAATTGCAATCTTGGGTAACAATGAATGCAAAAATATATGGGTTCATATTTTGGGTACCCCATATTTGTGGGGGCTTCACTATCCAACCGAAGCAGCTGAATTTCGCATATCTAGTTTTCAGAGGATAGAATACCTCCTCGCAGAAATGTTTTTAATATGCGCCCACGTTGCACAGTGTCATGACCGCGGCCAAAAATGGTCAAAACCAAGTACCACGGAGGACAAATTTTTTGATGAGGATTGATAGAAAATACTCCAATTATAATAAATATGAAATTTTACATCGATATGTCGAGTAGTTTTGTCTCTACAAAGGTTCAAATCTGATAATTATTTATAAACTGATTTTTTACCATATTTTCGAAAAATGGGTGTGTTTTTCTGATGCTCAAATATTTGAATATTCAAATTAACGGTTATTATAAAAGTGTTTATTTTGGTTGCTGTGGATGTAAAAACTAGGATTCACTTTAGTTTGTATTTATATAGATATCATATGGTGTATACAGTCGTCCACACTTGTAGTACTTAGTTCATCAAATTTGTAAAACAAATTTTGAAATTAGTGGAGCAGAAAAAAAAAGTTTTAAAAAGGTTAGCTCTATTTTTTTTTTTAATTTGAGTGGTGAAAAGTGTGTTATTTAAGGAATAAAAAATTAGCTGCGGAGTCCTGCGGTCCTAAGAGTTATTTAACTTTTTTGGTGACCACCTCACGAAATGCTTAGAAGCGAATGGTCAAATATGTTATGTATACAATTAAATAAGTTGTTGAGGGTCAAATAGGAAGGAGAAAATGGATTCAGAACATAGTAATAATACAATATTTTACATAAAATATGCAATTAAGTGGTAAAAACGTTATTCGAAGCGGAGATATGGGAGAATTAGTTTTAAAATATAGATTTTAAATAAATTTTCAGTCAGTTTGAAGACTGATCATTTGAGACATAATCCTATAATATTAATTTAGAGGTCGCACATGAATTACCTTTGTGGAAAGTTCATACAGAAAAATATTTGTTCATGGCATGGGATACGCAATATGCAGTACAATACCTTTTGAGCGACTTTCACAAGATGCTAACAAGTCATGCCAACAAATAATTAGTAGCAGCCCGAACTTATGTTAAAGCCGAGTTAAATAAGGATTTTATTTAGTATTTTATATTACAAACCGACCTTGTAATATCCTTAAACAGCCATAAAGCAAAGGCCCGAGATTATAATGTGGATGATACTAAATCGTACATTTGGGAAGACAATATTTTATATATATATATATATATATATATATCTGATGCGTGTTTTGAAAATGTTGTGAATGATAAAAAAGTAATTTAATAGTTATTAAATGATATCAAATATTTTTTATCTCATATATATAAAAATTACGAGTTTGTTCGTGATCGCTAAACTTAAAAACTACTGCACCGATTTTTACCAAATTGTATATACAGCCTCTATGGGGCATGAAGAGTGTTTCTGTGTAGTTTGAAGTTCATCTGACAGATGGCGCAATATTTAGCATATACATAAAGTTTGGTCAAAATCGGTGTAGTAGTTCTTGAGTTACGATGAAAAACACAAAAAAACTAAATATTGCGCCACCCGTCGGACGAACTTCGAACTACGCAGACACACTCCTCACATCCCAAAGGTGCAGTAGTTTTTGAGTTTACACGTAATTTATATATATATATATATATATATATGTGTAGAGATTTGGGAAGTATATATATCTAAATTCGAATCCTACATGGAGATAATTGAGCATTAGATGCTCTAGGTGTCTAACTTCTATGTGCCTTTATCGTTCCTCAAATATATTTTTCATGATGTAAAAAATGTTTCCATTGAGTACGACTGCACCAATTTGACTCACATTTTCCTACGGTTATTTTTAATTGCTGTGGGAAGAGTTTTGCCAAAGAAAATGTTGAGAAAAACATAAAAAAGTCGGAGATTGAAGTAATCGAATGTTGTGTTACCTACACCTTTAGTAACTCGAGAACGTCTGCACCAACTTTAATGATTCCAAGGACGTATGAATCGTATGTGATCAAATTGGGAATAGTAATTACGCCATCCATACTAAATTATCTTTTGAGGTGAGAGTAATTAGATCAAAACTTGATCTTCTCCTGAAAATTGTTTGGTGGAGAAACCTAAATTGATGCAATTTTGATAAGGCAAAACAATGTTTGCCGGATCTGCTAGTATTATAATAAAAATAACAAAAATAAAACTACTATACTTAATTTAGCTGCATATAACGATTTTATAGTACAGAAAGTTAAATTTTTAGGGACTTTTGATATGGTAGGTATCTGAAATATGGTCCAACAACTAAATTACAACACCTATTACTGTATTCGCCCAAATTTGATGTAATATGGACGAAGACATGAAATTTTTCG
This sequence comes from Musca vetustissima, assembly GCF_032173495.1. Taxonomy (NCBI): domain Eukaryota; kingdom Metazoa; phylum Arthropoda; class Insecta; order Diptera; family Muscidae; genus Musca; species Musca vetustissima. Next base: position 118,350 of record NW_026882574.1, read on the forward strand.
TGGAATTTGGATGAATATAAACAATTTATAGGTCAAAAAATCGGATTTTCAAGACCCTTTGTATGGGAGGTATATCAAATCTTGGTCTGGTCTACCCAGTTTTTGGACCGTTGCTTTATAGACATGAGTAAATGTAAATTGCCAATTTTCATTGAATTTGGTTGAATATTAAAGATTTTATAGCCCAAAATAGTAAAATGTTCAAGACCCTTTGTATGGGAGGTATATGAAATCTTGGTCCGATTTACCCAGTTTTTGGTCAGTTGCTTTATAGGCCTAATTAAATGTAAATTGCCAATTTTCATTGAATTGTTTGAATATTAAAGATTTTATAGGCCAAAAAGGGTGACATTTTCAAGACCTATTATATGGGAGGTATACCAAATCTTAGTTCGACCTACCCAATTTTTTGTCAGTTGATCTTTAGGCCAAGCACATGTACCAAATTTCAGTAACTTACGATAACTCAATATTTATAAATCCTGATATTGGATTTATAAATATTGAAAATGTTTACCCTCTCTGGGGGAGGTACCAGAAGGAGTGAATCAATGGGTTTTACTTCAAACTTAATCTAGGCTTGGTAAAGGTAATAAGTTGAGCAAAGTTTGTTTAAATCGGACATTCCATTAGCCTGATATTGGATTTATAAGTATTGGAAATTTTGACTCTGTGTGGGGAGGTACCAGAAGGAGTGGACCAATGGGTCCCATCTTGTACAAAGTTTCGTTAAAATCGTATAGTCCGTTTCCATGTTATCTTTTTACTCAACACAAGGACCACTTATGTTAGTACATTTTGAAATGGTAACGATATTATTCAGTATTCCCAACATAAATGGTCCCTTGTCAATTTTACTGCTTCATGTGATGGCAAGGTGATATTGGGTATAAAATAATTTTTGGGAAATCACCTTTCTACTACCTGATATCCTTTCTACTACCTGATAACTCGCGACTTATTTTTCTCAAAATATTTGTTTTCACTGCGCATCCATTTATCTCGTCCAAATACTACATTTAAAATGATCTATTTTTTTTATTAAAGTACAACATTTATTTGATAATAAAAATTTATGCAATATAACAAATCATTAGATTTAATAAAAATTATGTACGGTTTACGGTGGATAGTGAGGGAGCATGTTGGTTTGTTGGCTCCATGCCATACCATCTTATTTATCCAGTCGAACAATGATACTTTCGGCAGGTCCAATCTGGAAGTCACTGAAATATATCTTTTCACTGCTGTCGTGCAACATCGCGACACCACTGTAGAAGTTCGATGACATGTCTAAGGTTAGTCGTTTTTGGCCAAAGTTCGAGATTGAAGCAAACGCATTGCGGCGAGGATATATTCTCTCGATGATTAGTATGTCGTCGTCACTTCGTCTAATTGCGGTGTTGGGCAAGACCGTTTCCGTCTTACAGATTGCATTTTTGTAGATCGAAGGGGAGCGATCACGTAGCTGAATCATGCGAGAGACAACCGGTAAATAATCGAAATTCGCTGCCGGTGCTTTGGGCAGCCATGGTAGGGTTTCACGATTTGTGAATTGCTGGGTAGAATTCTCAGGCCACTGCATGGTGGACAAATGATGTAGGTGTTTGGTCTCGTTGTGTTCATTGAGCTGATCTTTTGCGGCCTGCAGACCAATTTCATCGCCATAGAAAATATTTGGTGTTCCAGGTAGCATGAGTTGCATTAGGAGGGCAGTCAGTGTAAAATTAGAATTCAAACCATCGCGTGTCAGACGGGCTTGGTCCACACCGGCGATAGACCACTGAACCCATACTCCGGGATCAGCAGGAGCAATTTCAGAGGTAAGTACTCTATTGATGCGTTCTTCCAAACTTTGGGCGCCATTGAAAACATTCAAGTGTACATCCACAAGATCGACGTGTTTCAGGAGGTTGCTTCGTTGGGGTTCCTCGACTTTATGCAATACTTCTTCGTTTATAATGAGGACTCGACTTTCACCTAGGATATCCTTCCATTCTGCCATGTGGTAATCAATGTCTTCCAATTCTACAAAATTCTCCAGACCCTTTATATAGAAACCATCGACGCCGAATTTTATCCAATGCTGCAATGCTTGGGTAATTACATTCGTTGTGATCACTGGTCTAGGAGTGGTCGTTGTCACAACAACCTCTTCGGATATGTTCAATGCCGTGCTGGCCAAAACCTTCACCGCACTAGCCCCATCGGATTTTCCCAACTCTTTTAAAAAGGGATACAAGGGTAAGTCCAAAACAAGTGACATGTTGCGCAAATGTAGAGCCTGGCTCAGTTGTTGTACATCGTCTACTGCTCCCAAAACTTTGGAGACCTCTGTAAGGCTAGTTATATTCACGAAATCTTCAGGATAATGAGTTGAAGGAAATATTGAATTCAGACGTATTGCCGAAACTCCCAGTGACTTGAGGTAGTCACTGCGTTTGGCAATGCCGCGCAAATCTCCAATGCCATCGTTGTCGGAATCTTGAAAACTGGCAGGAAATATTTCATAAAAGACACTGCCACGGTACCACATTGTCCTAAAATGCAAATCAATCAGACAGTCAGTAACATGAGAAATTATAAATTTTAAATTCATACAGAGACTCACTTTGGATTACAGGTTTTTGGCAGAGTAACAATCATGGCCACCACCACGGCGCACATGGCCAGCAAACTGGACATGAAAACAAAAAACGTACATTTCCGTATAAGAGGCCAATTCCACGATACAAACGACGGTGTGTCTTTGCCAAGCGGTATGTTGCCATTGGGTCCATGACCATTTGAATCCTAAAATAACAGAATAAAAGAGATCAGGTGGTTGTAAATAATGCCAATGGAAGATTTTGAAGAGAAGAGTTGTGATTAACCATATTTTGGGATTCCAAGATATTTTTTTAATTGAATTCGTTTGTCGTCCGACCTATCTTTCAGTTGTTTGGCTATTAAACTTGATGATGCTAATTGCAGCTTTCTTCAATAGTGGACTCGATAGAAACGTTAATCGAACGCAAATGCGGTAAATGTATGTATGTGTCTGCAGAACGAACGAACGAACGAGACGCGTCTTGTATAAATATAAACATTTCACACCTCTGAAAAGCTTTGGCTAAAGTTAGAGGAATTTTACAACAATGGAATTATCACCCTACAGTTGGTTTGGATAACTATTGTTAGGGTTGTGACTGCACTCAAGGCTGTAAAAACTTGTCAAAATTCATTTTGTAAAATAAATTTGACGAAAAACATGCAGGTGGTGTTTCTCATTACAGAGGCATTTTAATATTTAAAGCGCACCTAAGTGTCTATTGAATGAAAAACAGTAATGTACAGAAAATCAAAGGTCGGATTTCAAAACTATATTCTATAGAAGAATGAAACGTTTAACATTTCTTCGGTCCTGTTGCTATGATATCGTAAAATACCCTATTTGAAAATTTTGAGTGTTTAGAGAAACTTCGGATAATGTGGACTATGCGTCTAATGTGGACCACATCTTAGAAATTGTATAAAATATGACAATGCCGCCTTGATATATGTTTTCCTAATAGGTGAAAATAAACATCTAACATGATTTTGAATACATAATTTGAAAATTTAGTTAAGCTCTTATTGAAAACTGGGATTTCAACATTTTTTTTAGCACAAGAGTCAAACAATTTGTTTTCCTCAATTATAAAGAAGTTATCTGGTTCTTTATTTTCCACAACAAGTGTACGTCTAGCTGTAATGACAATTGGTGATTTTTTACTTTTATTTACTTTTTAAGCCGAAAATTATCGGGTAATGTGGACGGCCCACTATAAAGAACGGTATAGTTTCATGGGGACTAGTTCGAAAAAATGGGCCCATATTAAAAACATTTCTGCGAGAAGGTATTTTACCCTCTAAAAACTCGATATGCTCGATTATAGCCGCTTCGGTTAGATGGTGAAGCTAGGACCTTCAAAATACCGCAAATGGGGTGATACCCTTAAATGGGAGCTTTTCCTAAATATTAACCCGTATATTTTAGCTTTCATTGTTACCAAAAATTTAAATAATTATAAATTTATCACAAGCAATCCACAATCTGATTTTTAACTAACTTGTCCACATTACCCGCATATTCTGGACCACACTGCCCGCCATATTATTTATTTTGTAGTTTTTTTTACGTTATTGCATTAACTATATATATATATAACATATCTATTATATTGTGAAAACGATGTTTTCCTATTTTTTATCAAAAAATGAAAATGGTATTCCACGTTGCCCGTAGTTCCTCTAATGTCATATTGATGGTACAATAAAGAAGTTGGTCTCGTGCAATCATATGTTCAACAAAAATGCTATACCTTAATTGTCGAAAATATAATTTCTATTTGCTACTTAGATAAGTAGGAATAGTAAAATCTAGTAGATTCTTGCAGTACGGGAACAGACCATATATGGGGAACCTAGTAGAATATTTTAAGTTTTTACGAGCTGAGTAAAAAATTCAAAATTCAAAAATTGCATTACTCAGAATATAGTCTTGGTTCATTTAAACATCTAAAAGCATTATATAACCTCCTGCCCGGTGAAGAAATAGTAAAAGTTATTCAACTTGACGACCTGTAGTTTAATTACATTTTTTTGGCTATCGTATAGTTCTAGGCAAAAAAAAAAAAAAAACAAATTAATGCTCGTACATCCTGCTGCAGAAGGACGGTAGTTGAGGAAAAAAGACAAACTTCAAAATATACTTGCTTACGAATGCATTTATTGCCTGTTGTTCTTCATTGATGACCACCTGTGAGACCATGACATCGAACTTGTCCGGTAAATACAAATTAAAAAGTATAAAAGCAGGCCTAAAACAGTCTAAATTAATAATTATTCCCTTAAAACATTATACATGAAGTTTTCAATAAACAAATGGTATTGTTTTACCAGCGGAACCTGTTGACTCGTCGAAAAATAATTTATTCCATGTGATTAATCATCCGATTTGACTGATGACATGTAATCTCACAAATAACCTACACGAAGTTTTGAGTTACCAGCAAAAAATGCACGACGCCATAATTCAAAAATTCTATCTATGCAGAACTTTTCTATCTGTCCAAAAATCTTGTCCTCTAAACAATATTTTCATTTTAAACGTAACGAGTTCTATTAGCGTATATCGCCAATAGCTGTTATTGCATTTGGAAATGGTGTAACTGTTTTTTTTAACTTCCAAATGATTCCTCATTCGATTTGCCTGATGACATGTAATCCCACAAATTCTTGTTGCACATTGTGTTATTTATCTTCTACACAATATTTTCATTTTAAACGTATTAGACGCCAATGACTGTTATTGCATTTGGAAATGGTGTAACTGGTAATGTAAACACCATTATATAAATGCGCATCATCCAAAACGGTTTCAATATTTTGTAAACAAATATATTTCTGGACTCTTAAATAATTCGCCAAGTTTCTATAGATGTTTTAACTTTTTGCATCAATGCCATAATATTTACCTGTGCGGATGTGTTATTATTTTGCAAATGTTTGTAGGAGTGCTTATTGAAGAGGGTCGCTGAGGTCTCATCCGGTACACTCATACCAATGCCAGAGCTACTGCCAGATGATGAACTTGTCTCGACCTTGCCATCCTCGTTACACAAATTCGCCGAAGTATTGCTGTCGTTATCGTTGTCGATGCACGGCGTCAATGGGTGTGAGAATGTCATCGGTGTCGTCGAGCCATTGGTATTCGAGGACAGCAGTGGACAAATGGATGCCTCCTCCTCGGGCAGAAATGTGGACACCGACGGTGATTCTATCAATGTGCGTGGCAATTCCACGTCCAGTAATGCGGGGTCTGTAGAGATGCCCATTTTGTTCATATCACTATGGACTGGGCCAAAGGTTAACACACTGACTACCTTTTAATGTTTAGATTCTTGTTCTTTGTTCTGGTGTTATTTCGTTACTGCAACGTAAGACGGAAAAACATAACCACAATCGAACCAAATGAAAAAATTATGAAAATTCTCTACAATTTCAAAAGGAGGGAAATAGCGAGGCCGCAGTTCTTACTGCGAGTGGATATAAACTGATGAGCTCTGCAAATGAGAATTCGTTGAGCTCTCTGTGTGTTGGATTCGGTGTTCTGGAGGCAATGGGAACGATGTATTGCGAGGGGTGCCCGCTGTAAGAGGGTGGGTGCTGCTAGTGTTGGTTCGATGTGTTTATTTTTATCATCCGCAACAAACAAATAAATGAATTTCGTATTGAAATGCTTGTTTATGCGTTTTTTTTTTTTTTTGTTCGATTTTGTACTTTTGTGATTCGACTGCCTGCGATTCGATGGATGGTGACGATGGTGACTATTCTGCTCTTATTGAAACTGCAAACACCAACGAGTTGAACAAACAAATTAACGTTTCAATTGATTTCAATTAAATTGAAGTTCTCAAATTAATTTTCCACCGAATGTGGATATTTGTAGTTGGAAGAGTTTTCAGTGGTTCCAAATTGAATTTGGATGACAGCGAACAATCTATACGACTGAGAAGAATATTTGGAAATGGTAAGGTTTCGTATTTGTTGTTGGATATGAGAAGGAACGTGTGTGTCTGTGCTCGCTGTAGCCAAGGGACTACGGCGAATGCGCAATGAGAATTTTTGTTTGGATTCAGTATCCACTGTCAAGTGTAACATTTTTGTGATGAATATATGGAATCCGATTTTTATTTACGAAATGCTTGAAGGGTTGTATTTGCGATATAATACAAATTAGTGAAACCCTGTTAAGAATAATTAAATTGTCAGCTGAAGATTTTACAAATTTTTATATAAAACAGAAATTGTATTATTTTTTAATGTATGTTTCGAAAATATTAAAAACTAGCACTATTCTCTGGATCGAACTGGTCTTATTTTCATAATTGAAACTTTGTTATTGTCAAATAGGTGTAAACGTCGAAAACGTCATATACCTGTACAAAATGTAATAAATGTAGTAAACGTAATATATTTCAATATTATCACCATATACAGCTATTTCCATGAATATGTATTATTTTTCCATATATCTGACTATTCCTTACTAGAACTGATAAAAAATTTGAAACATTTGGTATGTTACCGTACTGCAAGAATCTACTATTTTTTACTACGATAACCATTTTTCCTTTATGATATCGAAATAAATTGTGAAAAATAGGAGATTGTTGCAGTACGGGAAAATATCAATTTTTGAGAAGAAAATTTTAAAATTTTTATATAGATTTAAGTAAAGCAAACACAATTTCCAAATTGATTTATGAAAATAGCAAAGTTTTGAGAGGGTTTCCGACGTTCCGACGATGTATTATACGTCGGAAATGCATGTCATTTACGCCACTGTTTCTGACGGACCATCTCTGTGATGCACTCACTATAGGCGCACTAGCAGGTTTCTGAGGCAACAAAAAACTTAACAATTTTACTTTTTTAAGTATTGGCTGGACAATAATAGAAAAAACACAAATGTTGTAAATTGTATTTTAGCAAATTTTAACAAAATATTTTTTTGATTTCTACTAATTCTGGCAATTTCTGCCTATTTTGGACCAATATTTTGCGTTTGTCTGTTTTTTGGACAACCGTAGGTATCTCCCAGGAGGAAAACGCAAGTTTCCCAAACTCGAAATGGAGAAAATATATCAGATAATATATTAAAACTCAACTTTTATAAAACGTTCTAAGAAGATCTAATGCCCATACGCAATGTAAACAAAAACTATTTAGAAAGTTTCAGTCGGTGTTGTCGACCTTGCTCTCAGCCTAATTCCAGCAATTAAAAATCATACAATGGTCATCCTCGCCCTTACAAACAAAACTAAAATAAAACCAGTAAGGATAGTTCAAAAGTCGGACGGGGCCGCCTATATGATACCCTTCACCACTTTGGGTACATACAAGAGATGCTCATATGGACAATATCCTTTAGATAGAAGAGACATATCATCTTTGGATGATCATTGAAATGGAATCTAACGAAATTAAAAAAAAAACTTAAAGATTTAAAAACTGCGTGATGTTGTAGGTGTTTGAACTAAATTAAAACAACCCATAAATATACAATCAGAAATCTATGAAAAATATAATTTTAATCATCGAGCAAAATATGTATAAAATCTAAATATAAATGGACGACTTTGATCAACCTTGGCATCCACCATTTGGTACTGCAACACTATGCGCTATCCAAAATTTATCTCGACACAAAATCCAATACACGTTATTCTAGGTTCGATTTCGTGCTTTGTGCACTAATTCGTCCTAAGCGGACAAACTTTAGTTATTTGGTACATCATTTTGATGAAATCGGATGAAAATATATATGGAATCTATATTTAAACCTGAAAAGTCTTCAATCTTCGGACTAAAGTATATATGTGAGCTATATCTAAATCTGAACCGATTTCAAACTTAACCAAATCATTCTAAATTCAATACACGCTACAAAATTTCGTGAATATAGAACAAACATAGACTACTCGGTGCGCTATCGGACGAAAATATATATGGAAGCTATATCTAAATCTGAAACGATTCAAACAAAACATCGCATACATCAATCTCGACCTAATTCAGTACTCTGTGCAAAATTTTGTTTCAATCGGACCAATATTGGGAGTTTTGTGCACCATTTAGCTCAAATCGGACGAAACTATATATATGGGAGCTATATCTAAATCTGAACCGATTCCAACAAAAAATCGCATAAATCAATCTGGACTTAATTCAGTACTCTGTGCAAAATGTTATTTCAATCGGACCAATATTGGGAGTTTGGTGCACCATTCACCTAAAATCGGACGAAACTATATATGGGAGATATATCTGAACACGAACCGATTTTCTCCAATTTCAATAGTGTTCGTCCTTGGGCTAAATAAGTGACATGTACCAAATTTCATCCAAATCGGATCATAAATGCGACCTGTACTTTGTTCACAAAAATAAATGGACGGACGAACGGACATGCGTAAATCGACTCAGAAAGTAATTCTATGCATATTCTCAGAAGGAATCATGGGTCTATCTCGATTCCTTTTGCCTGTTACAAACATGTTCACAAAGACATAATACCCTATACCACAGGGTATAAAAATTAAGGGTATAAAAATTAAAAAAAAATTATCAATATAGAAACACGTTTTGGTATATTCACCATATAACGATACCCTCAATTTTAGATAGTTGGAGATTTTTTTAATATGTCCATAAAACACACACAAAATAAGCAATTTCAGTTTTTTTTCTACAAGGTTAATGATTTGTTCGCCCTTTATCACAGAAACCATTCTCGTTGTAGACTTCTGTTTTTCTTTGCGTTAGCGCCATCTATATGTCATAAGGTGCACGAATGTTAACAACAGAATGTTGAATACATTACTAAAAGCTCAATAAGAACTAAATCGTGTAGAAGACGAATGCCAATGAAATGAATGAATAACTAAATAATAAAAATGCTCATCTTCATTTCAGAGAAATAAATATCTGCAGCTTCGATTCAAAAAATTACATATTGATTCTGTGTGACTTCATTTTCGAACGACAACCGCAAATCAGTTCTTCAGAGATCGTCTAAGCGATCGGTCGTTTCCTCCTGCCGTCTCATAAAATAGTGAGTTGAACCTAAGAAGATTCGTTACAAAAATAAATAATTTAATATTAACAAAGTATTGAGAATAAGCTTGAGTTTGAGTGCACACACACAAGCACGTACATATTTTTTTTTGTTTATTCATAAGGTTTCGATATTCAAGTTTATGAACTATAATTTTGGATGACCATAGAATGAATCCGGTTAATAAGCAACAACAACGACAAGACTCGTGTGAAACAATACGAAATCCCCACCCCCCACTAGTTGACTGTTGACTATTCAAGTTAAGGTTTGATTAAGTGTGGTTGTGCAGTTAATTGTGGTTTTGCCAATCCGTCAGCCGAGTCGAAATAGAAAAACCCGTTTTATTAACAAAAAAAAAGTGTTGTGTGTGTTTGTGATTTTTGAGGCAGTTTTTTTCTTTTGATGGGGGGCTTTTTGCAATTTTCAAGATCAGTATTTTTTGCAGTTCTTCGAATAGTAATTATCGAAAATAAATAAATATTTATTTTAGTAATTTATGCAATTACCATAATATGTACGACAAGATTTCGAAAAGTTTAAATAAAATTCATTAATTGGCATATGAAAAATAAAAAAAGAAAACAAATATTAAGTGACGCATTTTTCATTGCGGAAATAGTTTATGCGGATGATATGAAGAGCATAGTTAGTACCATGGAGATTTTACCGGTTTTTTTTTACAACTAAAATAAAACTAACCTGCGATTTCTGATTTCCTTCAGTCAGTCAGAAACGCATATCGATTATAACCAAAAACAGATATCGTTTTTTTTTTAAATATATACCCCCCGTAAGACGTTTTGTACACTAGAACTTTTACCGGGTTAACCTACTTTATGAGGATTTATTTGACATTATATGCAATGGAATTGAAAATTTAAAACTACTGGATTAATGAAATCCCGTGCAAAGTAAATGTACTGCAAGAACATTGATTTCAAACAGTGTACAGTACAGACCCTCTGGGTAATGATCAGGGCAGCGGTGTATAATTTATAGTTAACCGAATATAAATACTTTTATTTCTGAGATCACAAACTGAGCTGAAAATGCCGAAAATATATTAGGTCGCAGATATCTGTCTGTGAATTTGTTCAATAATATGAAGAACATATAATTTTGGTCAATCAATTTGTAACTCATAGAAATAACTATTCTAGACCCACAAATGCATTCATGATCAGTATACACAATTCCAAGTCGAGTCTGATTTTCAGCCGAAATAGATTTGTAGATCTGGGTTTATAGGGATTTTAAGTACACATGAATTAACAAATAAATTGGATTTTTTATCCCAAGTCGGAGTAATTTTATTTAGATCCTAGCAAAAGTTTCTAACTATGTATATTTTTATATAAACAAGCCAACACTGTCGTTTCATTTTTTGAAAAACTAGACTTTTTGGTCCAATTATGACACAAAAATTGGAGCACGAACTAAAAAAAGTTACCAGCTGTCAATAAATATTGTCTAACTTATTAAAAATAATAACTGAAAGCTTATGATGGTGGAAGAAAGACCTTAGCTGGGGGTTCGAATTATTAGATAAGGTTTATGTTTAAATCAGGTTTTAAGTTTTTTTTTTTTTTGACTTGGGTTGGTTTTTCAAATAATACTCACTGCTTATCACGTGAACTACTCGAAATATTGATTTTCACTCTTCAACAATATTTTACCCCTTAAGAGGATCTACAAATTTTATTTTGTATTGTGTAATCAAACAAGACAGGAAAATTCTAAATTCCTGTTACTTTTTGAACAATTCTCGTATTGCTAACCAGAATTTCAAATAACTCTCCTTGTTACTTAACCAATATACCACATTATACACAGTTAATTGTTTTTATTTTAATTTTTTTTTTAATTTTTAATACGCAGATTTTATTAAACACGTGCTCCATTGTTATTTATTGAATTGTATGTGCATTTGTATACAAATATATTGTGAAAATGGTTTTTGTTAAGATCAGCTATAGTATTATAATATAAAATTAATAACTAAAGTGGTATTAAAATATACATTTAAAAACTTAAAAAACATTCTCAACTAAAAAATATAATAATCGATTTGACAAGTAAAGAGTCTGGGGTTTCCTGCATTTGTTTAAATTACCCATTTATACGAACAATTTCGCCATCGTCAATTTGATATAATTTTAAAAACTTCCTAATTAACAATTCCACGCAGTGGGAGAATTTTATCAAAAGACAAGTGTGAATGTAGTTTTTTAAGGTTGGTTACAATGTATGCATTTTTCAAAATTAATTGACAACGATGGATAACTTCTCAAATATTCGAATTGATTTTACATTCATAATAACTATTCTCTTGTGAGATTTATACAAATTTATTTGGAAACTACCTGTAAATATTATCAACACAGTAATTATTTATAAAAGCAATTAACAAATGAGTGTCTATATCGGAATTTTATTTACTTACTGCTTATGCCCGTGTGTGTTTATATATGACACAAAGAGAAATAAAAATATTCAAAAACTCACGTTTTAATATTAGGGTAACTGCAGTGTAATATATGAACATAGAATATGTTCTATTATATATAGTAAATATTTTTTCCTTTTACATATTTCATACAAATGTAAAATATCCGGTACCAATGTCTAATGTCCAGTATAATTGGGATGTTCTGTGCTCACTTAGCTTAAATATTAATATAATCTTTTTAAATTTATAATATATTTTCTGAATAATAAAGAATAGCTCCGTTATGCGTTCAACATTATAAAATGTAATACATATTAAAAAGGAATTTTAAAAACAACATAAATAAAGGAGTTAATCGATGAGTGTACTTTATTGACATTTTACAAGCTGTATTTAATTTCACCCAGTATTTTTTTTGCCTTCGTACTTTTGCCGTGCATAATAAAACTTTTGCACGTACAAGCTGTTTCGGCGATTTTATTTTTTTGAATTGATTCTATAAACCATTCAATGGCGATGCCTTCGTTCTGAAAAAAAAATATTTATTTAAAAATAAATTGTTTCTCAAAAGACTGTTCACGTTTCCATACATATATTATATAATCGATATCAGTAAATATTTTTGGTGAAATTTCTTTTATCTCTATATATATTTTTCTGTATATTAAAAATGAAAATAATAAACTTTCGCTGCTAAAAATAAAAAAAATCAAAATGTATCATAATCTTATAATTAATATATAAGACATGCGCATAATATGGAGAACTCGAGAGTAACTTCATTAGCATTTGTCTCAATTTTTTATTATAATCGCATTGAAGCCGCATACAATTTCCATAACATCTTGTAGATCGATGCATTTTATTTATAAAAAGTCATAATTCTTAAGTTGTCAGTAATCTTAATAATGAGACGCGCCTTTTAGTAAAAAAAAAACATACACCCACACACATCGAAGCGTATTTTACAATTGTTGTTGCTTTTTTTTTTCAAAAATTTCACTCCGTAGACATTTACCGTTCATTTCAGAACTTTCAATATATTATATTATACGAAAAATATGTGTTTTCAATTTCTACTTTACTAATTTAAAAAGTTTTGCCAGAAACACAAACTAAATTATCAATTTTTTAAAAAGAAATATTTTTGTTTATATTTTTGGGGATTTTTCCAAAATCATATTTTATAAAATAGGTCAAACTGAAGATTGCACGTTTAAATTATTTGTTCCCTTTTTCGTTTCGGCTTATCAAATATTTGAAATTGGGACAAATGTTCCAAAATAGAATATTATATGTGTGTATATAAAACGACAAATTCTGTTAAAATATGAGACAAATATGTATGTATATAAAATTACCTAAAAGAAAAAAATAAAAATAATAAAATAAAACGAAGCAAAAAGTGTTGATCACATAAATACTTCTATAATCGTATTCAATAAAATTTTATAAATGTAAATGACACCAATGATACCAATTCAGGCATGCGTCTTTTGTTTGGTGGACAGCAATGAGCAAATGAGTAAAATCACCCGAGAACATGATGCCCAGGTATATGTGCGACAATAGGACTTTCGTTACTATATTGTATATATAGTGGTGTTCACGTAATTAAAACAACATTTACTATGGCAAACATTTTGATAAATTTTACAGTTTTTTTTTTTTAAATTTTTTATCAGCAAATTTAATGAGTTAAAAAAATATTTTCAAAAAACTGCAGTAAAGTAAAAGATCACACAAGGTTTTAATTATGTGGCCACTTTAAAGGCGATGTTTTTTCATAAAAATCGTTATTTATGGAAAAATTGCATGCAATTATTTTCAATACTCACACTAAATCTCTGGATTTCCTAAATAATACAGAATTTCTAGAAGTGTAGGAATTGGTTTCCCTTTTTTTTTTGAAGTTAAGTGTCCACTGACAAGTTACTTTGCTGAATATTGGGCGAACTTGCTGCAAGAAATTGCCAATGTGCTCACACATTTGTCACGAATTACAGTATAAAATATCTTGTGGCCAAATCAAATTGGTAACATTTTCTATTTAAAAAGAAACAAATTTTCGCACATGAGTTACCGCTCTTTTGTGACTTTTATCTCAAAAGATAGTGGCCATATGGGCGCGGCCACTTAGAGGACTTTCGGAGGCAAAATAAATGTTGAATAAATCAAACGGAGTTATATTTTTTACAATTCACCCTTAACACTTTGTTTAATTTGAATGGTACCAAAAAAATGAGAACCCCGGGTTTTAAAGCCACAAAAGTGTGGTCACTCACGCGATTTCAAATATAAATGATTTTAGACATCATTGCTAATAATAAGAAAACTCTGCGAGTTGTGTGAACATAAGTAAAGCTTTAATTTATTTTAAACTTACATACTAAAATACAAAACATAGCATACTAACTTCTGTGTATGCCGGGATTGTGTGAACATATTGAACAGTAAATTTTCTTTTCGTACATAAGAAATATAAAGCCAAATTTTGATAGTTTAAAAATGCAAATATAAGCGCTTTTAAACTTTCAAATTTTTGCCTGTCTTTTTTTTGCGAAGGATTCTTCTGAGTCACATACGCGACATTTTTGATTTTGCAGTTTTTATTTCAGCAGCATTTTCATTTATAGTCATTAAAATAGTGGTGATCTTTTTTTGTACAAATAATTAAACTTTGGTTTATTTTTTTTTCGGAACTTCTCATACATAGAATTCTCTTTTCACACTGTTCGTATAAATACTCCTCCGATTTTGAACAAAAAAGATTCAGTAAATCTGAGAATAGGTTATAATCCATTATCAGACCATATTTAAAAAAAATTATCTCGGAAACGGCTGAAAAATCAGTATACGAGTTTATGGTACATATGTCCTCCAACCCAAATCATCTAAAAATATTTAAAGTGAAATTATCAGCTGTTGTAACTAAATCAGATCAGAAATTGCGACAGGAGTTCCCAGATGTGAAATCCCATATAATATTACAAAATTTTTAAATTTTATTTTCTAGAACACATATGTATGTACATTTGTAAATTTTTTAAAAGAAATAAAATAGGCAAACTTAATACTCAGCTGTGCTTACGGTCCGACCTCGGTTTAGAATGAGAAAATGTGAAATTAGGTTAGGTTAAAAAATGCTGCCAAAATATCAAATAATATGGGCCTATACCGAAATTGTGACGATATGTTGCAATGCAATGAGAAATGCAATCATAACTCCACCTTATGGTTTAGGCTATTAGGGTATTAAAACCGTTGCATAGGTCATTCGCCATAACCGGACCTACATATATTGAAAGTTGTGTACTGTTTCCCTTGAAAACCATAATTGGCAGACAATTTTGCTAAAATGTGACTAGCACTCTCATCCAACCAAAAATTGGGTTAAACCATTGCATATACCAAAACGAAAACCAGTTAATAAACATTATATTGGAAGATATTCAAAAATATATAAATAAATAAGTAATAATAAAAATATAAAAGTGTACGGTTCCATTTTTTAGGGACTATACACAAACCTGAACCAGTATTGTTTGTTTCAGTAAGGTCTTAAACACATTTGGTTCAAATGTAAAAAAGTTACATGACCATAAAAAATTGTCGGATTGTATCGTTGAATGGGGTTAATTTCCAAACTTGAACAGATTGATAAGTGTTCCGAGCTCGGCAAGTATAAGACACATAGGCAGTGCAAGTTGCTACAAGCCAAAAATGAATTTTCTTGGTACCCGACAACACTCATTTAAAACAAAATTGTTGGTCTATATTGTAACAGCATATATATATATATATATATATATTGTTTACATTCGAACATTACTCTATGTTCTTAAAATGCTAGATTGATAAGTTTAGTAGGGGCTGCGATGCGCCACGTGTTCGATTTTCAATTGTTTACTCTCAATTTCCATAATCCGGAAAATCCCACAATTATCAATTTATTTATATTTGTTTTTCTTTATGGGAATTGCATTTTTCGCGTTACAATTCCATATGCCAATAAATATGGCAATGTTGGAAACTGTATTATCCCAACGTATTCAGCATATTATTACAACAAAAAATTCAGTCATTTTGAAAACACATTGGGCACAATACCAAAACAACAAGGCTGCACTGTAATAAATTTAGTGACCTTAAATGACATGACGACTAATAGTTATTTTACAAAACAAAATTCTCTGCTGATGATAACCGCACTCACCCCAGTTTTAAATCGAAACATGCTTATCACTAATTCATTGTCAAACATTTAAATGTTGAAATTATCTGTGATTGTACGTGTAAAATTTGAAGACAAAAAAAAAACGACGACAAATTCTAATTTCATTCGATTTCTTTACAGAAAAAGTCTCGAAGTATGGCTTTTAAGGTGACCAGCTTTGTGTTGGTCTTAGTGCTGTTGGCCGTCGGCACCCAAGGACAGGGATTGTCTTTGGAGGATTTAATTAACAATGTCTTTACCCCCAAGCCAGACACATCAACATCGACTGTTTTCCAACCAACACCGGCACCTGTTACCCAAGTGACCCCAACACAAGCCAATAGAGTAGATACCAGTTCATCCAGTGGCGGCGCATACAAATCTTGTGGCCTTGACAAGGAATGTGTTCCGCGCCATCTGTGTGTGGATGGTGCCATTAGCACATCTGGTGAGGGTTTCATTGATATTCGCATTGACGATTCCGTCTGTGCGTACAATGAACTCTGCTGTGATCTGCCAAACAAGGTAAGCTAGTTGCTTGACAACCTACTCGTCCTCCTCGGCCTTGGTGTTGTACTGAATAAGTACCAATATCTTGTTTTTGTTGTTGTTTTTAGAGAGACCAACCTGTGATTCCCCCTCTACCACCTGTAGTGCATGGTGGTTGTGGTTGGCGCAACAAGGATGGTGTAGGATACAGAATTACCGGTGATAATGACAATGAATCTCAATTCGCTGAATTCCCTTGGATGGTGGC
This sequence comes from Musca vetustissima, assembly GCF_032173495.1. Classification (NCBI taxonomy): domain Eukaryota; kingdom Metazoa; phylum Arthropoda; class Insecta; order Diptera; family Muscidae; genus Musca; species Musca vetustissima. The sequence continues at coordinate 135,418 of NW_026882574.1, forward strand.
AATTCTGCGCACAGAGGATGCTGCCGGTGAAATTATCCATTTGTATGACTGTGGCGGCTCATTGATTGCCAACAATGTGGTCTTGACTGCCTCTCACTGTGTCATTAACCGCGAAGCCAATCAGTTAGTCGTACGTGGCGGTGAATGGGATACCCAGAACACAAATGAGATTTTGCCCCATGTGGACAAGCGTGTGCGTGAAATCATAAGACACGAAAAGTATAACAAGGGTGCCCTCTACAACGATGTGGCTCTGCTCATTCTTGAGGAGCCATTCGAATGGCAAGAAAACATTCGTCCCATCTGCCTGCCCGAGCCCAATGCTAACTTTGATTACAGCCGCTGCTATGCTACCGGATGGGGTAAGGATAAATTTAACCGCGATGGCCAATACCAGGTGATTTTGAAGAAAATCGATTTGCCCGTTGTGCCAAACGACAGGTGCCAAGCCAATTTGAGGCAGACTCGTTTGGGCATGTACTTTAATTTGCACGAAAGTTTCATCTGTGCTGGCGGAGAGAAGGGAAAAGATACCTGCAAGGGCGATGGCGGCTCTCCGTTGGTTTGTCCCATTCCCGGCAATAATGATCGTTACTACCAGGCTGGTATTGTGGCATGGGGTGTCGGTTGTGCAGAAGAAAATATTCCCGGTGTATATGCAAATGTACCCTATTTGCGTCCATGGATTTCGGAGAAACTTTCTGCCCGCGGTATTCCATTCGGAGATTTCACTCCCTAAGTGCATTTATATGATATGAAATTCATTTGTAATACTCGAGCGGATAATATGTCTAAAATAAATAAAAACTATATTTTTAAAAGTCCAAGTCAAATTAAAAATAAATTACGATGACTGAAAATTGTCATTCATGGTATGATTGAGCTGCATGCACATTAGAATCTTCATCTACTGGATTTACTTAATACAGTACAATCTAAATGTACTAAGATACCAAAATTACATTTGGCAATTTATACAAAAAATAACAAATTCTGTAAAATCAATCTAAATAGGGATCAAGTCGTCTAATGGAACGATACGATGCATCTTCCGATATGATCTAGATTTATTAGAATTTTGTTTTGTGCGAAGTTTGGGTCAATTTGAAATGTGGAACTTTTTTAGTGAGGTATTAGAAGGAAGGAACACATTAAATATTCCTGCTGAGTCATTCTACAAAAATCAAATATGTCATATCGGACTTGACACGAGTGTTACGCATATTAAAAGCGCCCATGTTTTGGACTCGTCCTTATAAAAAGGTCCCTCTTTTTTATAGTGGTCCGAGAGTTATGATGCGCACAAGAGTTATGATGCGCACAATCTAGCCAGACAGGAGTTTCTCAGACTAATAGACGTTACAGCATTAAGACTGAGGTTATTAAAATAGAGTTTATCTGTATAAGGCATTTTCTATGAGTATTCTGATCATAGAAAATTTATAAATATTGAATTGGAATGAGCTTTTTAAAAAATGTTTTATTGCAACTTCTAAAATAGAAACCAGTGAGCGGAGCAGTATAGTCGGACGGGGCCGACCATACGATACCCTACACAACTACCACGGATGTTAATTCCGATCCTGAGCAATATTTCGTGATATTTGCATCCTCTTGCCCGATTAGAGGTAAACAGCACCTCTTCCTCATACTGACATATTTTCCGAATATTACGAGTATTCAGTATACCTATTGTCCAGATTCCCTTCACCGTGGGTAGGTTGTGATGTTCGGCTTTCATTTGTGGTCTATAGATTGACTCGAAAATACCTCATGGATAATCAGCGCTATAGTTCCGATCTCTAGAGTGATAATGGGTTACTAAATAATATACGAATACGGAGATACCTGTAAATATTTAGGTGTAACTCCCACATCCGAGCACATACAACAATATAAATGATATTAATTTGAAGGTCAACCACTCATCTGGATATAATATCAACTTCTCGGGTATATGTCCTTCAGGGGTAAATATATACGCTATAGAATACAAATTTTGTCATTTTTCACACAGAAGTCAGGGTCCATTTGACCCGCTAAATATTGACCGCAGGCATGTTGAAAACAGGCATGCTTATTCTTTGGCCTGATCTCCTTCTCCATGTAAAATTTCATGATGTTCGTGTCATTATTGCGGCCTCAGAAGCGACGAGAAAAACCGACAAAAATTTAGTATTTGGTCCAAATTTCGTGAAGATTGGTCCATAACTGTGGCCTGTATCGTGTTTACAAATTATAATGGACAGACGGACGGACGGACGGACACACATTTTAATTGATTTTAATTGTGGTTCCTATGATATTTTAAATGTTGTCCTCCTTAGCCTCCATAGGTTGCACAATAACAGTTGTATACCAGTGAAGAATATATTGTAACTTGTATGGAATAAACCCCGCAACTACAAACAAATCTGCTCTTAAAAAGGGATGTTGTAGGCGGTGACAAAGGTCGAACCTTGATACGATACGTTGGAATTAAATTCGTAGATGGAATTTCGCTATGACATCGATATAAATACTAGAGTAACTTCGGATAATGTGGACTATGCGTCTAATGTGGACCACCCCCCATATCTATGAAAATGCTTGAAATATGTCAATGCCGCCTGATAAATGTTTTCATAATTAGTGAAAACAAACATCAAACTTGGTATTTAATAAATAAAAAATTGAAGATCTAGTAGTAGAAAATGGAGCTCTGATTGTAAAAGTGTGATTTGAGCAATTTTTAGCACAACAGTCGAATGTTTTTTGCAAAATAGTCAAACACTTTGTTGTTCTCGAATATAAAGAAGTTATGTGGTTGTTCTGTTTTCATTAACAAAAATATTCGTTTAGCTGTAATTACAATCGGTGATTTTTGATTTTTATTCATTTTTGAAGCCGATAATTATTTTTAAATGAAAATATTCAACGTCGGGTAATGTAGACCTCTATTAAAAAAGTGGGACCTTTTTATAAGGACGAGTCCAAAGCATGGGCGCATTTAATATGCGAGCAGGTATTCTATTATCTGAAATGATATCATCTCAATATGCGACATTGCAGGTGCTTTAGTTGGTTATTGAGGCAAGGACCTTCAAAATATCGCAAATGGAGAGGTACCCTTAAATGGGGGCTATTCCAAAACATGAATCCATATATTTTTGCATTCATTGTTATCCAAGAGTGCCATAAATTGAAACTTATCACAACCAATTCACAACCTTTAACTTACTGATCCTCATTACCCACACATACTGGTCCACATTACCCCGCCAAGTTATTTGTATTTGCAGTTTAGAGTTTTTTTTTTTAATTTAATGCAATAACATTTTTATAGACAAATATGTTAATATTTGATCTGGAATATAATTAGACAATAAAACTAATATATTGTGAAAACATTTGTTTTTATTTCTTACCGTTGATACGCCCACAATATCAAAAAAAATGAACCTTTTAATAGTAAAGCTAGGATCATTTCAAAATCGCTCTTCGAGCACAAAAAAAGTTCCGTTCCAGAAACTAAAATAATCTACTAATTTTAAAAGTTTTGCAACTTATACTCGAAAACCGGTCCTGAACCCACAAAACCGGTGAACCTTTCAACCAAATTTAATTTGTAAACTTTTTACTCGAGAAATTTGGTCGAGTAAAAATGGCAACCAGAAATGATTGGCCGTTGTGTTGATTTTAAAGTATTCCCATCTAATTTTGACTTTTTTACTAGATTTGCGACTCCGAACTTTTTTGTTGTCTTCTTGAATTCTACACACTTTTTGTTTTAAAAGAGCTAGGGGGTTTCTTCAAGCATAATACGCTTTCAGATTGTGGCGGTCCCGATCGTTTCAAGATTTTCAAGTTGGAAAATGTGTCATCGTGTAATCAATACGAACGTTTCATTTTTTATTTTGATGTTAGATATCATGAAATAATCGTAATAAAAAACTATTTTGAAATTACATCATAGAGTTGTTTTTATTCTATGTTTTTTTTTTATTTATTTCTGTTTCATTATTAAATTAATGTTAATGTTAATTCAATTATGTCTTATAAACTAGTTGGTGTTCTTTTTGCCAGAGATGTTTGACTCTTAGCATTTCTTATAAATAAAACATTTTCATATATAATTGTTTAAGTGTTACATATTATTATATATATTTATTTTGTATTTGCCCATGTGTATAATTTGGATGCAAAGATCGTCCACTGTTTATTTATGAACAAATATATTTCCAAATCAAAATTTATTAGAAAAAAAGAGAACAAAAATGAATTATAATGTGTATACTATTCATAAAATACATATGTACATAATTCAAAATATGTTTGCCAATAATTAAACATAGTTTCAATACATCCAATTGTAACGACAATTAGATTACGCTTAGATTTTAGTTCAATTACATCTCATAACTAAAATGTGTACATTTTTGCATAATTGTAAATATTAAATTAAAGAAATTTGTATTTAGTATTTTAATATGAGTTGCATGTTTTTTGTTTTGCTTTTTTTATTAATGAACGTTTCAATGTTTGTGGTAATCATAATTACTGAGGAATATAATTTTTATGAATTGCTTTAGTTAAACACATTCATAAATTTAAAATATATATTTTTGATATATTTATTTTATTCGGCAACGGTAATGAGATTCATCATTCATTTATACAAGCATAATAAACATTAATTAACGATTAAGAACAAAAACAACAAATAACAAAATCTATTTACACACGAACATTATGAGGTTAAACATTGATTTACAAATGTTCGGAAATCAATAAATTATGAAGAGGATTACAAATGGAAGCACAGTTAAATTTCTAACAGCATACCTAAGAATACCAAACAAATTCCAAATGAATGCAGCGACATCCGCTAGTCGCACTGCTTGACTATAGCACATTTGTCACGCTTTCAACTGGCATATTGTTTGACATTCGAAAATATGCCACATATTATATACTTATTTTAAATTTTCTTATTTTTTGCCGTAGTTGTCGTTTCTATTCTACATATGTATATGTATTTTTTTTTATTTTTTCAAAAATGACTTTTAAAATTAAGAAATATGTTAGTATGTTTAGCAGAAAGTACTTAAATATTAGACTTAAATTTGATTGTTTATAAACTATCTATCAAGGCAATATTTGATTGATATAAAATGTCTCATTTTTCGATTTAAATATATATATATATATATATATTTGAATTTTACAATTTTGTGTTAATGAATATTAATTTTCTTTTAATATACATATGTGTGTATGTATGTCAACATTGAAGCGTTTTTTGTTTGTTTATTAATGTTTTCATATTTTTATAGTAATATTGTTGCTTAGTTATTGTTTTTTTTTATTATTGCAATAAAATATAATAATATCAATAGATTTCAGTATTGAATAGGTTAAATTTTATTTCTAACATACAGACATGTAAGTAAACTTATGCATATGGAGATGATAGTGATGGTGATAATCACGATGGCGTAATGGGATCCATGAAAATCAATCCAGTAATGGATACGCATCACATTGCTTTATTCGGTTTCTCCTCCTGAAAAAAAATGTTTTTCTTCCTGCAGATAACATGGGCACTGACTGTATTGAAATTCGTTTTTCATAAACTTTCAAATCGAATGTTTAATTTATTAAAAAAAGCATGTTTAATTAGGGATTTTTTTTTATTATAACGAACACGACGACAAGTTTTTTTTTTCAAGACCATTCGAATAATTTACTATAAATTGTTACTAACACATTGATGATTACCATTCGAAAAACGTTGATATTCTGTGCGTAATAGTTGCAGAAAATAAATATCTAGAACACTATGGGTCAATAAATTCAAACATAAAAATCCGGTATTACATTTTTTAATTTAATTTGATAAATTCATTTCAAATTTAAAACAATTTGCTTAGTTTGTACACATATCTATAAATGCACTTGGAAGTAATTATGAATACCTCCAGCTTAATTAATATATTAATTTAAAAATATGTTATTTGTCATTAGAATGTTTATTACAATTGAAAACATTTTAGTTACAAATAAAATATTTTATAAATGAACTCATTTCCGAATAAACTCGTTTTTCTTTGTATCCAAGCACTATTAATTGTACATGGAATTACTTAGGGGAATTGGAATGGAGTAATTGTTCCATAAACCATATTTTGGTTGTTTTCCCAATTTGGGATGCTATTTTTCACTTGGCCTTTGAATTGTTGAAATGACCTTTCTTTAAAAAAATGATGACCATACCAAAACGATATCTTTTAAAACGCAATGATGAGATTAAAACCAAAACTTTAATTTGTCACTTGCGAAAGAACTTCAGTAAATATTTGCTGAAGCCTTTAAAGCGTTTTCCAATTTTATTCTTACAGTCCTTTTTATAACTCCCGATAGCTTTCTTCTCTTTTCTATTGCCAAATGAGTTTGTTCACTACTCTAAATTAATTTATTTCTGTAGATTATAATAAATTTAGAAAAAAACCTTAAAGCAAATTACAAAATAAAATGAAATGAAATGAAACGCAGACTTCCTCTGCAAATTCTACCGTAACAATAATTACTCTTATTTTCCATTTATTCATATTATTTTTATTTATTGATATCATAATACGTGTAACGTGGACCTTTTGTGTACAATGTTGTTGATCATTGTACAAAAAAAAGCCCCACGTTAATTTTACTTTCGGTATTGCAATTTGTTTTAAGTAAAGAAATAGAAAATTCAAATAAAGCTCAATAAAAATTTGTCTATATCCAGATTCAGATTTTGTTAATGTTTTTTGTTTTATAATATAAATACTCTTATACCAATTGCCCCTAAATGTATGCAAAGGTATACAACATTTAAAAATTGTGTAACACAGGGTGCCTCAACTATAGCAGATGAATGATAGATAATTTTTGAAAATTTAAATGTAAAATCGAACATTTTCACAATGTGAAAAATCAAATTGTTGCTAAAGCATAATAAACAATACCCTGATACAATCTGAAGGCGCGTTCAGGCTAAGTCTTCTAAATCGACTCGATTTGTTAATCGAGGTACCAAAAAGTAGTAGTAAAAAAAAACACATTTGATTTGTCAGCTGTTATTTGTTAATGTATACATACGCATTTCATGGGTATCAGTATTTCTGTGGGTATCAGAATTTCTGTGGCAATTTTTCAATCAATATTTTCAATATGTTGATGGGACTCCCCATTAGATCAAAAATGCATAAAATAATGCATAAATAATAATATTAATTATAAAACTAGCGGGCCGGCAAACGTTGTCTTGCCTAGCAATATAGTTGATGTATAATGCGAAGTGTTGTGTTTATAAGTTCAAAGACATTAACCAACGGTTAGGAGAAGATTTGATATTTCTCGCGTCAACATGTTCATATCAACATGTCCCTATTATTATTATTTTCAAGAAAATAATCTAGGGCATGAATCTTAGAATCAGAACTCTATTCCGACTGTCTTCTGATTTTCATCCTTGCATTTGTCCCAAAATTTACGTGGATTTTATAGAAAACAGTGTACATACAATGATCGCGTGTACATTCAATGATATATTCTCAATTATTTTTTGTATTCTCACAAAAAAGTTTCAATACAATATCAATCCAATTGAAAAAAAGAAAAATATTTTGAAAATGTTCAATAATTGTCAAATGAAGGTTTATTGGATTGACTCGCTACCAATTCTAGCCCAAAATATCTCAAAAATCAACTACGACGTGGTGCAATCAAAAATAGCTTGATAAAAAATTCCTGGAAATGCAACTATGCTTCATAATATTCTTTTTTTGCAAATTTTCCGTGGTTTTCGATTTTTTCTCACCTTTTAAACTTTCTAGACTAAGATCAGAAAAATCCGTTCAGCCGTTCTCGAGTTTATGTACATATACATATGTATATACAATAGCTTTTTCAAGGCAATGACAATCCAATTGAGAATATTCCATAAATGACAATTACTTAAATATGTCCAAGAAGAACTACGAAGAGATGAAATCATAAAGGTGCGATATAAAATGTGTGGAAATTCTAATATCCTTCAAAATATATTTTGCAACATTTTCGCGGATTTTTCTCAAAATTTTCTTTCATTAAAACCTTTCCACTTCAATTACAAATAACTAACAGAAATTTTAAGTCAACTCGGTCCAGCCGTTTTTTTTTTAAATAATTTTTGCAAGATTATCGCGGATTTTTCTTAAAAATTTCTTTCACAAAAACCTTCCCACTGCAATTACCGACAACTGAAAGAAACTTGGAGTCAAATCGGTCCAGCCGTTCTCAATTGATGAATTAGTATACAATTTTTGGCACCATTTTTATATATATAGATTATAAATTCTCAATTTTCCTTCAGTTGCTATATAGACAACTATTTTGAATTGTATCGTATTTTCGAGCATTTTGTATGACAAATCCAGGTAAATTGTGCCCGATTTAATTGCTAAATCCCGATAATGGACTTTATCACGATAAAGTAATAGGTCACCTGTAGGTAAATGCAACTCAAGGTTTGAATAAATTTAAAAAAGTATTAAATATGGACGTATGTGTATAGTTTACCATTTAATAATGAGGATTTGAATAATCCGACAGAGAAAACATGTTAAAACGGCATATACATTAGAACTTTTTACCGGGTTAACCTACTTTATGAGGATTTATTTGACATATATACAAAGGAAATGACGATTGAAACCCACTGGGTTAATGAAATCCGGTTAAATGTAAACGTACTATAAGTCTTATAAAATTACAACTTTTTATCGATTACTGTAAATTGTTGATTGTCCCGTTGTTCATCGTTCCCAAGAAACTCTTTAATCAATATAATCGGATTCGGAAGAGGAAATTCGTAAATTTTGATCCGAACACAATGAACGGAAGGAAACAAACATACATTTTTTATGATAATCGGTCAATATTTAGCAGATCAAATGGACCCAGATTTTTGTGTGAAAAATTCACGAAGTACGAAGAAAAAGTAGACAGTTTTTATAATGATCGGTCAATATTTAGGCGGTCAAATAATACATTTCTGTGTAAAAAAGGAAATTTTGAATCTTATGATTTAAAAGTTCAGGAGAGTGAAAATATCGAAAAATGGCCGGGCTCGAAATGATAATCGTCAATATTTAGCGGATCAAATGGACCCAGATTTGTGTGTGAAACATTGCAAAATTTGCATTCTATGTCGTATATATTTACTCCGGAAGTACATAGACCGGAGAAGTTGACAGTTTTTATAATGATCGGTCAATATTTAGGCGGTATAATAATACATTTGTGTAAAATAAAAAAAAAATTGAATCTTATGATTTAAATGTTCAGGAGAGTGCAAATATCGAAAAATCGTCAGGCTCGGAGTATAGATCTGAAGAAAGTTGGACTAGTGGTAGTTGTGTAGGGAACCATATGGTCGGCACTGTACGACTATACTGCTCCGGAATAATTGAGGCAATAAAATGAGAGAATAGTTATTATTTAAAAAGCATTTTTTTCAATATCAAAAACAAAGTTGAGCATAACGTTTACAGTGGCTTTATGTGTATTCCCCACATTTTAGGCGATATTTTTTAAGTCGCTTATTATGAAATGTCAAATTAAAAAGGAATGCTATTGTCCAAAATGTATGCGTTATTTACAACAACTAATTGTATTACAAAAACAACATTATTGTTATAGAAAATAAATTGTCAATGCCTGAAATTGAATTTTAGATCATAGATTTTTTTCTGAAAATATATATAAAAACCTTAAGCAAATCCCCTAAATAAACAAACTTTTGTATTATCGCGATAAAATGGCACAATTTAAAATGCATCTCTTATTTTTTCTAGTACGCTTTGGGACCAATTTCGAATGAGCGCATTGAAAATATTAGTTCCGTTCCAGAACCTAAAATAATTTACTAATTTTACAAGTTTTGCAACTTTTTACTCGAAAACCGTTCCTGAACACACAAAACTGGTAAAACATTGAATCAAATTTAAGAGAGCACAAAACAAAATGGCGTTCTCTTTGTAAACTTTTTACTCGAGAAATTTGGCCGAGTAAAAATGGTAAACAGGAATGCCTACTTCAGATTGGCTGTTATGTTGATTTTGAAGTATTGCCATCTAATTTTGGCATATTTACTAGATTTGTGTTCGCTTTTCAAATTATTTTGTACTCTGAGAGCGATTTTGAAATGTTCCCCTTTTACTAGCTTCACTATTAAAAAAGTACTGGAACAGAACAATTATTTGAAGTGAAGACCCTAAAAAAGTAAACAACAGACTGATCACTCCTTATATAAATGTACCTCGTCAGAGACCTATTCTTGTTTTGTCCTTCTCCTTTATTCATTACGCAAACGTTACTTCTGACAGAATTACCAAAAATCTTGAAACTTTTTGGCTAATATAATTCGAAAAGATTTTCTACCACTCTCGTGGATAAAATAAGGATATAATGTAAATATTCGATTGTTCTAGGATGACCCAAAATGCCTTAAATGAATTTGACATGTTATGAGTGATGTTTTAATTGTATTTTATTATAATTCTTGTTGTTGTTTTTTGTTATTTAAGGGTTTCTTTTAATAAATAAATTTCATAAAATTGATTTGTTTTCTTTTTTTTTTGGTTTTGTTTTTCAAATTTAACCTAAGCTCTAATTGCGAATTTCACAACCATATGGCTTTAATGTATAATACAACTTGGATAATTACACTTTTGTTTTACTTCGTTTGATGAATTGATGATTGTTGGATGATTAAATTTCATAATAAAAATATTAGTAGCAATTAAAATTATAGAAAAGAAAACAATCCAAAGTTTAACAATATAAACGACTAGAAAACTCTTCTTTCCAAATATACAAGTTATGACTAAATATTTTCATTTTCATTGTTTTTGTAATTGCATTTATCTATTTTACAATTAGTTCTTATTGTTTACGGCTATTTCTTATTGCAGATAATTATTAATAAATGGTAATCTAATGAATTTATATACTTATTTTACAATTAATGGAGGACGATGATGGAGGACGAGACTATATGGATGACTTCATCAGTGGGAAATAATGAAAGGGAAATTTAGTGGATTTATTTACGCGAAAGTAAGATATGGGATGTTTTAACAATGTGGTATAAATCACTTTGTAAAGTATTCGACATATATGTGGTTATTTTAATTACCGTTAAAATCGCTTATAACGACTTATCCAAGGGTCCCGAGAAAAGTTCTGACATTTATTTGATATCGCTTATAACGACATCGAGCTTATAGCGACAAATTTCGCTGGTCCCTTGACCGTCTTTATAAGCGATTTCGACTGTAAAGCATAAAGCTTATTAAAACATCCACACTAAAAATGTCGAGTATGCATTTGATGGAATTAACGAATGATGACATGAGTACGAGAATAAAACACACATTTATACACAAATGATATGTCAATGGGCTAATAACAACGGTACGACAATGAATTTTGTTTCTCTTTTCCTTTTTACTAATAATAAATACCTATTATTATTTTTTTTTAATATTTAATTTGAACTAACTGTAAATGTAGAATATCATAGGTTAGTATATAGTATATATATAAATTGATTTATTATATATAAATGTATATATATATAGGTATATGCATATATTTAGTTATAGAATTCTTAGCATTTGGTATCAAGTAAAAATCGTTTTTAAAATCGCGTTGTATCTGTTTTAAGAATATCGAAATATTGCAACATTGTTTCTGTGTGTTTTCCTTGTCTGTGGCTGTGTCTGTGTGTGAGTATGTCTGTGAGTAGTTGTTGTCAGACGGTTTCATTTATAGCAGTTTCAATCGCAAGAGACATCTCCTGCTGGGCCCCATTCTCGGCGTAGGGAGAGTGAGAGTGGGGTATTTACGTTGTATCGAATTTGTATATCCGTTTTCAATAAATGTATAAATAGTAGAATGATAAATTTTGTAAATTCTTAATCGACATGTGATCTTAGGTAGAGTGATTTTATTTTTGTTATAATATGCAATTGTATATAGAGAATAGTAATTATTGGTATTGATGTCTGGAGATTGTAACAATATAACAATTAGGCCGTGTATTTATGAGATGAGATATTTCGAAATAATAAAACTTTTACAACTGTTCTAAATGATTTGTGTAATGCTTATGTATTTACAGTTTTTGCTTTTCATTTTTATTCGTCTTTTCTGTAATGAAGCCAGTGTGTTTTCAAACATATTGAAATTATGGAGCATTTGACGTTTAACCTAAATCGGCAATTTGCACATTTTCCCCGAGCAATAAACACATTTGATGAAAACGTTAAACACATAAGAATATGCCTTCATTTATTCCCACACTTTATGATAAAATTTCTTGGTCAACGATTTTCGTTGTGAAGCATAATCAGATGTGATAATTAGTTAGTTAAACAAAGTCGTTGATAATTATATTTCATAGGAGTTAAATTAGGAATTGGCTTGTCTGTCAGGTGTGTCATTCGGTAAACAAATCCAAACAACATCAAAATGGTAGAAAATCACTTAGGGGTCAAATGTAAAAATTTAATAAAAAAAATCACAATAAAAAACCTCCATAAATATGCCTCAACACGAATTCATAACTTATCCAAGTAATATTTGCTTCTGTGGGTGTGTGTGTGTTAATAATAATTGTAATAATAATAGTATAAATGGTATAGCTAGCTATTGAAATATTGATTTCATTAAATGTTGAGCAATTCATTGATATATGTATATGTATGTTTGTGTTTAAATATAAATTTTTTGTTTTCAAGAAGAATTTTTTATTGTTTTTTTTTACATCTCAGAGGGAGCAGATGAATATTGTAGATTGTATGAATGGAAGTATGACTAATGGGGGGTGACAAGGCTTTTCATTTGATTTTTGTCATTATTTGTTCTTTAGCGTATTGAAACGCTTACTCGGCCGGAACAATTTGATCCAGATTTGGTTTGGTATCGTCTGGATCTAAGCTCAAACATTCCGAAAAATAATGTTCCATCGAAGAATATACATGTTCGAGTACACCTTCCAATTCGTGATCTTCATCGGCGTATGTCTGTAAAAGAAAAACAATTAATGAATAATTTGAATGAAAATTACGTTGAAACAACAAAAAAAGTTTGTCATTTATGATTTTTCAACTTAAAAATAATGCATTAATACGACGGGTACATTTTATTGTATTTGTATTTTGTTAATGCAGCGAGTTTACATTTTTCAATTCCATTGCATTCCATTCCCGGAAAAAAAGTTGAAATGTTTTCGATATGTTAAAAATATTATATAATATTGACATGTGTCAAAACATATTTACACAGAATTGTGAAATATTAGTAATTTGAAGATAATTATTTAAAATTTCTTATTGAAAGCGCGTACTAAAATTTTCACCTTTATATAGTTTGTAGAACGCCAAATACGTCAATAAAAAACGGCGAAATAATTTTTAGAGGAAATATCTTTCAAAAAAGGCAATGAGAGATTTGTGCACGTTCATTTTGGTTTTGAAAAAACAAAAAATACAGTAAATATCCCGATAATTCGTTACCAATACTAACGCATCAATTGAGAACGGCTGGACCGATTTGACTCAACATTTCTTTCAGTTGTCGGTAATTACAGTGGGAAGGTTTTTATGAAATAAAATTTTAAGAAAAATCCGCGAAAATCTTGCAAAAATTATTTTAAAGAAACGGATGGACCGATTTGACTTAAAGTTTCTGTTAGTAGTCTTCAATTGAAGTGGAAAGGTTTTAATGAAAGACCATTTTGAGAAAAATCCGCGAAAATGTTGTATAATATATTTTGAAAGATATTTGCATTTCCACACATTTCATATCGAACCTTTATGGTTTCATCTCTTTGTAGTTCTTTTTGGACATATTTTGGGTGAAAATGGGCGGCGTAGATCTTTAAATAATTGTCAATTATGGAAAATCGAAATATGTTATTTTTCTACAATTAATTGGATTGTCATTGCCTTGAAAAAACTATTGTATATGAAAATAAATTTACATTTTCATTAGAGTCAAATTTAATAATAAGAACTCGAAAAGAGATATTAAGATTAATCGTTATCATTATTTGCTCACGGTTTCCAAAAAAATAGATTTGTTTAGTTTGAAAATATATGTTACTAGCGGGACCCGTGGCGCTTCGCTGCCCCTGCTGAAGTTATCAAATTAAAATTTAGATATCATCAATTAGTAAGCATCATATATATATATACTAAATTTAATTTTGAAATTAGGTATACCCTGGTATTTTTATATGCTCGCATTAACACTACAAAAAAGTGTGAAATGTCCTGTTGTAGTAGTTGTATAGTAGTTATTAAGTAATTCGCTGTTTTCTGTAATGGTGGTAATTTGTGTTTTCTTGAAACACAATTTTTTCGCAAAGTAACAACAATTCAAAAATTATAATGTCAATACTTTTCATCAATTTTACACAATCGATCACATTCATCTGTTACCTCCTCCATAAAATGGTATTAAAAAAAAATAGGCCGACCGGACATGTATGAAAGAAAACAGAATTGAACGTGCAAAGAAAAACAATAACTACACAGAGTAACGAGACTATCGATGGACGGGATCGACGGTGTGATGCCTAATGCAATTATATCTGGATAGTGTTCTTAAGAAGTTAGAAGTTTTTTAATCACCAAAATACTGCCACCTCGGATGACAAATAGGGCTAGGGTCATACAAAAACATAAAATGGGTAGGGATTACTTGTACGAGGGCTATGACAAAAAATGGATCCATATTAAAAATTATCTCCTAAGACAGCTCTTATTTTCTAGAAATAAAATGAGGCTGGAGCCGCAAAGCCCTAAAAATAACTGGCATTTGTATGGGGGCTATGTCAAGACCGAAACATGTATAGACGATTTTTGGAGAAGAGGTAATTTAACTTCCAGTTGGAAAATTTGTTGCATCCCTGGGTGTTTCTTCCTCCAATATACTGTCGGAACCCATGGTTTTTTTTACAAAAAAAACCAGATGATAAAACGATTTATAACTAAAATCCACACTACTCACTTCAATGTTTTTGTTTTTTTTTTTTTTTTGCATTTCAAAATATATCCGCATCGGATGATGAGTATTTGTATCCATGTTACTCAACCATATTTTCAAGCCGCTACCTTAAGATATACCCATAGAAAATGTTCTACATAAATGCATTCTTTCAAATAGATGTACTTTTGATGCTATTACTCCTCAGTTTTATCTAACCTATGTTACTTCCATGGGATCGTTTGACTTACTATGAATATTTAAGTAAAATCTGTTTAGTGGTTTTTGAGTCCACAAACAATATTTTTTCTCTTTCCTACGTATGGATTTAAATGCAATGTAGCCATGTTGTGTGAATGATGCGTATTTACACTCACGTTACTCAGGAATAGTTTGAAGTCGGTATCTGTAACCTTACTTAAGATATACACAATTTACATGTTCATAATATTTGAGGTATGATTACGATGCTATAACACCGCATCCTCGGGAAATCATTGAAGTTTATATAGCATATGTTATTCCCAGGGCATGTTATGACCTTCTGTGAAAATCTCAGTAAAATCTTTTCACATTTTTAGAGTAAAAAGAGTAAAAAGTGCAATTCCCGTTTCTCATTTTTCTATGGATGGTGTGTATTCACACCTTCGTTCTTAAGATAAATGCATATTACATGTTCAGAAATGTTGAGGTATGTTTACTATTGATGCTATAAATCCTCATCCACGCGGAATTTTAAAAGTTTATATAGCCTATGTTACTTTCAGGGCATGCCCCGACATACAGTGTAAATCTGATTAAGATCTGTTCAGCGGGTTTGGCGTCTATCGGTAACATACAAACAAACAAACAATTTTTTTCTATTTTATATCTATATATATAAAAATGGTGCCAAAAATTGTATACTAATTCATCAATTGAGAACGGCTGGACCGATTTGACTCAAAGTTTCTTTCAGTTGTCGGTAATTGCAGTGGGAAGGTTTTTGTGAAAGAAATTTTTAAGAAAAATCCGCGATAATCTTGCAAAAATTATTAAAAAAAAAAAACGGCTGGACCGAGTTGACTTAAAATTTCTGTTAGTTATTTGTAATTGAAGTGGAAAGGTTTTAATGAAAGAAAATTTTGAGAAAAATCCGCGAAAATGTTGCAAAATATATTTTGAAGGATATTAGAATTTCCACACATTTTATATCGCACCTTTATGATTTCATCTCTTCGTAGTTCTTCTTGGACATATTTTGGGCGAAAATTGGCAGCGTATAATATCTTTAAGTAATTGTCATTTATGGAATATTCTCAATTGGATTGTCATTGCCTTGAAAAAGCTATTGTATATACATATGTATATGTACATAAACTCGAGAACGGCTGAACGGATTTTTCTGATCTTAGTCTAGAAAGTTTAAAAGGTGAGAAAAAATCGAAAACCACGGAAAATTTGCAAAAAAGAATATTATGAAGCATAGTTGCATTTCCAGGAATTTTTTATCAAGCTATTTTGATTGCACCACGTCGTAGTTGATTTTTGAGATATTTTGGGCTAGAATTGGTAGCGAGTCAATCCAATAAACCTTCATTTGTCAATTATTGAAAATTTTCAAAATATTTTTCTTTTTTTCAATTGGATTGATATTGTATTGAAACTTTTTTGTGAGAATACAAAAAATAATTGAGAAGTATATCATTGAATGTAAACGCGATCATTGTATGTACACAGTTTTCTATAAAATCCACGTAAATTTTGGGACAACTGCAAGGATGAAAATCAGAAGACAGTCGGAATAGAGTTCTGATTCTAAGATTCATGCCCTAGATTATTTTCTTGAAAATAATAATAATAGGGACATGTTGATATGAACATGTTGACGCGAGAAATATCAAATCTTCTCCTAACCGTTGGTTAATGTCTTTGAACTTATAAACACAACACTTCGCATTATACATCAACTATATTGCTAGGCAAGACAACGTTTGCCGGCCCGCTAGTACATATATAGATGTAGATAGTTTTTTCAAGGCAATTGTAGAAAATTAACATATTTTTAGAATTTTCCATAATTGAAGATACGCTGCCCATTTTCGCCCAAAATATTTGAAAAAGAACTACGAAGAGATAAAACCATAAAGTGTCGATATAAAATGTGTGGAAATACTAATATCTTTCAAAATATATTTTGCAATATTTTCGCGGATTTTTCTCAAAATGTTCTTTCATAAAAACCTTTCCACGTCAATTACAGACTACTAACAGAAATTTTAAGTCAAATTGGTCCAACCGTTTCTTTAAAATAATTTTTGCAAAATTTCCGCGGATTTTTCTCAAAAATTTCTTTCATAAAAACCTTCCCACTGTAATTACCGACAACTGAAAGAAATTTTAATTCAAATCGGTCCAGCAGTTCTCAATTGATGCGTTAGTATACATTTTTCTTGCTCCATTTTTATATATATAGATGGTATGTGAAGCAATTTGCATGGCATGTATAAGTTATGAAAATTTTCTCAAATAAAACCCAGTAAGACATGGTAAAGTAAAGATTAAGCGTTTCCATTATGTGGAGCCTATGCCAAAAACTATACCGGCAATTATGAGGCAAGTTTTTTACCCTATGCGGAATACCGAATTAAAGGCAATAAAATGGATATTTTTTGCTTAAAAGCGCACAATAATGGAACAAATTGTTTTGAACTTATAAATACAGCACATATCCCATGTGTCCTTAATAGGAAACAACATCAGGAATATTTTTGAGAAAATTGCCAATACATAGACATATGTTTTTATGTTTTAGTAAAAAACGAAAACGTCTATCAAAGTATCCAATACAGTTCAATGATGTTAGTAATTCGCTATATAAAATTACAAATACGTCAACAAAATACGAAGGTATTATTGAAAATTTTCTTATGTTCGGGAAGAATACGTTTAAATTCGAATCCTACATGGAGGCAATTTCGCATTATATGCTGTTTGTGTCTAACTTATTTGTTCTCAACTGTATTTTTAAAGGTGTGAATAATGTTTGCATGGTATATTGAATGTACCGATTTCACTCACGTTTTCCTTCGGCTGTTTGTAATTGCATTGGGCATTTTTTTACGAAGAAGATGTTGAGAAAAACATCAAAAATCGGGAAGTTGGAATAATCGAATGTTGTGTTAGTTACATCGTTTATAACTCAAGAACGTCTACACCGATTTTGACGATTCAAAGGACTTATAAATCGTATGTGTTCAGGAAAATATGTAAACTAATTGTGAGATTCCGCCAAAACAAATATATTAAGTAATATGTATAATCGCTCAATTTTTTATCGAGCTTTAATGTTTAAAAAACTGTTGTTTTTTCAAATAATTGTTTTTATTGTTATTGTTATTTACATCAAAACTTCTAATTTCATAAAATACTAGCTGGGCCCGTGGCGCTTCGCTGCCCCTACTAAAGTAATTAACATAGGATAGTTCACGTAGAAAACTATTTTATTTTGTATAAATGCTACTATTTATTAATAGGATTGATTGATATAGGTATTATAGTAGCCCCAATTACTGTTCGACTACATATATTTCGAAGTGTAATGTATCAGTACTAATTCCGTAGCAGCTGGTTATTTGAAGCTTGAGCTTGACTTGTCTCAATATGATTATACACTAATATATTTTCTACAATATTCACATGTTTTGCATTAATCGTTCAAAGACCAATAAAATCCTTCATTCCCATTACCACCTACCTTTATGTCGGTATTCTCATCTGATTTCCCATTATATGGCTGGGATCCTTTCACATTGTAATATTTTTAACGAACTTAGACTTAGTTTTCTTCTTAATTCATCATTGTATAATGTTCTTAACTGAAATAAATAGTTTTAGTAATATCCGTTTGATCAACTAAACTTAATTTCTCAAGTAATGTACACATTTTGTTTTCAGGTCAGCTATGATGATAACCCACCACAGATTTCAGATTATTATAACTTTTAATCCATCATCCGCATTTCGCTTCTGGATACCTCCCAATTATTGCTGATGCATACTTTTATTGAATTCATGTTCGTTTTCTCCAATGGTAGTAAAATTATTACTGATAATAGGACAAAAAATTACTGATAATAGGACAAAAAATTATGAGTCGAAAATTTCTGATTTGACCATATTTTACTAAGATTGGATGTGTACTTAAATGAGTATCATACATACTTTTATGAACATATTTATTGAAGATATTCAGATATATGCATAGACAATTAATATTAGTTCAGAGGTATGATTACGGTTGATGCTATAACTCTTCGTCATCGCGGAATTTTGAAAGTTTATTTTGCATATTTTACTTCCATGGGATGGCATTTCTGACTGCGAAAATTTCTACAAAGTCTTTTCAGCGATTTTTGTGTCCATGTATAGATATATTAAATTCAATTGTGAGTAAATTCCGTCCATTGTATCGCCCCAATCATATGCATGATGCGTATTTGTAACCAAATTACTCAATCAAATTTTAAAGTGGGAATTTGTAACGCCCTTTAGGATATAAACATAGAATACCTATGTCATTTCAGATTTGTGATTACTTTTGATGCTATAACTCCGCCTATGATTTGTCTATCAGGTAGCATGAGGTGCTGTAAAATTCGCACTAAAATCTGTTGAGCGGGTTTTGACTAATCAAACAAAAAATTTTATTTTCGCTGTATGCAAATTATTTAAGTGCAATTAATTGTAGAAAATTAAAATATTTTGAGAATTTTCTATAATTGACAATTACTTAAAGATATACGCTGCCAATTTTCGCCCAAAATATGTCCAAAAAGAAATATGAAGAAATGAAACCATAAGGGTTCGATATAAAATGTGTGGAAATTCTAATATCTTTCAAAATATAGTATTCAACATTTTCGCGGATTTTTCTCAAAATCTTCTTTTATTAAAACCTTCCCACTTCAATTACAGACTACTAACAAAAATTGTAAGTCAAATCGGTCCAACCGTTTCTTTAAAATAATTTTTGCAAGATTTCCGCGGATTTTTCTCAAAATTTTCTTTCATAATTACCGACAACTGAAAGAAATTTTGAGTCAAATCGGTCCAGCCGTTCTCAATTGATGCGTTAGTATACATTTTTCTTGCTCCATTTTTATATATATAGATGTGTATGTTCTAATACTAATAATGCGATCATTAACATCGACGAAAATAATGGTAATTATAGCATTATTAGTATTCCCGTCAGATATTCGAAGTTTTGTCCTATTTTCTTTAGTCAAAAAAAGTGTTTTATTTTTTCGACAATGTTTCTTTTTTTGGCCGACAACTTGAAGTTTGGATGTGGACCTATGTAACCTTAAACAACTACTTATTCAAAATTTAAATTAAAATCAAGTTGTTAAAAAATGTGAGGATATAACAAATCCGATTACAACATTTTACGATTTAGAGTTAAGAGTTAAGGCATTTACAATTTAAAGAAGGTATACCGCGTCAACATTGGCCAAATTTTCCCCCCTTAACTGTCAAAAACTATTTATAGAATATATAGCAAACATATACAAATCTACAACGGCAATCTGAAAACTAATAACTGAGCGGAAACCACTAAATTTCTATGACAAATCTAAATTTTTTGAGTTATATACGGATTTCAATATAAAAATCATGAACAAAATGATATTTTAATTAAGAATCCTTCAAGAAGGGACAAATAAGATAATGTAGAAACGTTGGAGCAATAAGAAAATATGATCTTCTATTGAAAAAAAAAACATTTGGAGAAATAAGTTCCAATTCGCCTACCACATTTTGTTATATTAATTTCTGCTGTGTTATTTGCGGACTTTCGATTAATTTCCAGATAAATTCATCGAATATTCGTAGTGTTTGGATCACAGAGTATAAAATACGGACATGATTTTAAATTCAAAAAATTTACTTTACCTGATATCTGTATAAAACATTGGCATCGGTTAATGACTTGGCCAGCTGTACCCCATGTATATATGGTGCTGTAGAATCGGCTAAGCCGTGTATCAGAAAAAACGAATGCGATTTGATGAGACGCGCCCTTTGGGTAGCATCGGCTTCCACATATCCCTTGTAATTTTCTGCTGGAAGACCCAATATTCGTTCTGTAAATGCTGAATCTATAGATGAGGAGGGTGGTATGAGGAGGTTATTATATTACGATATTGTGTCTACAAAATATTGTTGGCAATCAGTACTTACTGTAATACAGCCAATCGGCAATTGGTGATATCGCTATGCCACATTTGAAGACATCCTGTTGTGTACCTAGGACCATAGATGTTACGTAGCCACCATAACCCCAGCCCCAAATGCCAACACGCGTTTCGTCTAAAAAACTTATCGTGTCGAGGAGGTAACTGTAAATTGGAAATAAATTTGGGGTGTTATATGGCCGTTGCATAGGAAGGTCATGAGATGACAACTTACCGTATGACAGAAATTTGATCTTGTACTTCCACACCACCTAGACGGCGATAAAGAGACTTCTTGCTCTGGCCCTTGGCGCCTCGCACATCCAGGCGTATATAAATTACATCATTGCGCGATGACATATAAGTTCCCCAGTCAACTCTGAATCTTTCAGACACTGACTCTGATCCAGGTCTACCATTTCTGTAACGAAAAGGTTGAAGGGTTAAATGTGATTCAAAACCCCCTAAAATTAGTAAACAATGTCCTTACACTTCCACAACTACGGGAAAGGCAGCATCTCTCAGCTCTTCACGCCAACTGGGTGGCAACAATAGTTGCACTTGCGCCCTGCTGCCATGTGGCAGGGATATTTCAAATGATCTTTGTGTGGGCAAGGCCAACTTTTTTAAACGTTCTGTATAGAAGAGTCTGGTGTCGTAAAGGACCTTCACCAGACTATGTGTCTTGGAAGCATGAACGCCCGATACGGGCAAACCGGGACCCTGGCAGTCCAGGATGTAATAGGCAATTCCCTCAGCCGTGGCCAGGGATGATTTTGGTGCCAGGAAGGCATCAAAATGTGAGCAATTCGAGTAATAATACCGACTGCTCCAAAGTGCTTCTCCCAAATCGCAAGTGATACAATTGGGTTCCATTCTAAAAAGATCCGAAAGCATTGTCATAAAAGAATCAAACAATAACAAGTCACCATAAGTCATTGAGTCCAACTTACTTTCGATTGTCATCGTTGACGGGATCTCTGACGGTATATAAATGTCGCTGTCCTGGCTTCTTGTCTTTTGTCCCCAAATAGTATACAAGATGATTGGCGGTATCCCAGCAAAGAATTTTCAATACCTGCAAGAACATGCGCATGAGATCACCCAAGACATAAAAGCGTAAAGATTCGGCAACATGCATTAGGAAAAATATTTTGTCGAATATCATTTAGGGGGGCTTGTCATTACAGAGATATGAAATATATCATTAAGAGAGAAAATGGCGTTTAAAAATTTGAAGGAAATCCAAAATCTGAACTCAGAAAAATATCTCATATGTTATTTGAATTTACATTGAATTAATTTAAATAATTTAAAATGTTCAAAAGCTCTATGTATTGACAAGTTTTGACGCTCTCATGATCCATCTTGATACATTTATGTCTGTCTTATAGACATCTCTTGATCGTTAAACTAAATACCTCATAGCGTCCATGAGATATTACTGATATCCTCTGTTGTGATATGGTCACATGTTTGATGTGAGTAAAGTGCTCAGTTCCTGATTCCTGAACACTGGCCAATATCAAGAAACTATTTCCATCTGGAGAAAAGACAGGATGAGGAAGTATATCCAGCCATTCGTCCTCAGGTGCACGTTCTGTATGAATCTGAAATTAAAAAAAATTACCGGACATTAAATGACGTTGTTTAGTAAGAAACTGATCGCAAATACCTCTGAACATTCCCAGTTCTCATCGGCAAAACATGTAGATATTACGCTATAATTTTGTGATCGCATCATGTAAACTACCGATACTTGACGATTGCTGTCAGTCACCCAGCCGGCTGATGTCAAGTAGTAATCGCTGTGAAAAGAGTTATAGGGAATGTCAAAATTTTATATATTGTGCATTAAAATATGGTATGGAAGACATCAATTGTTCGAAATATTCTCCACAGTCGCGATAAATAAAGAAAAACTATAGCAATGGGACTTTTTGTGGAACTCTGAAATTTCAATAATGAGCATTTCCAAATATTATTTCAGTTTCAACAAATGACACAAATTAAAATAGTGGCCACTAAAAATATTCCAACCGATATTGAGCAATTGCGTCGACTTTTCGATTTTCTAACAAAAGTCAATTTTACGATCCTTCCATTTTGTAAAACCTGTTCCAAATCGATTTTCAACCATCGCCGACTTATGTTAAATCGAATACAAATTTTATTTATTATATATGATTTGTTGTCAACAGATAAAATCAAGTTTTGGAATGAGTCATTTTTGGGTTTGTTGGGCTTTGTTATAATAAACCAAGTATTTATGAAGAAAGTCAAAAAAAAAAGATCTTGAAAAGTCGACTTTGCGACTTCCTCAAAGATCAAAAGTAGTGTTCCGCAGCCTGTGATTTTTGTATGCCAATGTGTGGAACACATTTTATTAAATAAATTCTTAGATTCACTCTCTGATTAGAATGAGCCAATTAATATAGACAGAATCCCATTGTTGATATATAAAATCCACAAAACATTAGGGTGATTTTAAATTTAGATCATCGAAGTGAAGAATTTATTTATATTTCTATTTAACTGACAAAAACACAAAAGCAGAATTCTCACAGTTAAATAAGAGTAACTTTATAACGACTACTTACTGTTCGTCCAACGATGGAGGCGGCTTCAGCTGAATATGTTGGATATCTGTAATATTTGTTATATTTACTATCCACAGCTTCACTTCGGGATTGGGTGTACCCGGCGTTGGATAACGGACATTTTTCGTTTCCGGAAATGAACTTCCCGCAGAAACACCACTGCCAGTTATGACTGCACCCGAAGCTAGCCAAGGATACGTCATCATACCGACATTGGTGTCATTGAAGGAGGCATACATGAAAAAAGTTCCATCTTGAGAGGGCCAAATGGCTTGGGGCTCATTAAATATTTCCTCTGTACAAGAAAGAGAAAAAAACACCATATCAATTAGAATCTATCTGGTTGATGTTTGTTTGATCGCACTTACCTTGATACAGCCAATCGGGTACACCGTTGTAAAAGACATTTTGGTAGCCATTAAAGGTGATTCGAATATCCTCCTCGTCGGACGGTGATTGTCTTATGTAAATGTCATTGTCGGCAACTATTATCAGTGAGGTGGTATTCCCCAGCCAGGTTGCATACTGTAGGCGTGTCCTCTGGACTTTGGGTGAGTCTTTTAATTTCACAGGCATGTGATGATCGTTATCAACATCGTATATTGTATAAAATGCATTAAATGATTTTTTGAAAATCTACAAAGCAAAAATGCAAAAACAACAACAGTAACAGTAACAAAATTCATTACAATGTTTCGTGATTTGGAATCGGGGGAGGATATTTACCTTCTTAACATTATGTCTGAATAGTACATATCGCAGATCGTTCGAGCATTCATAGCCCTGGACATTAAGTTGTCTGAGAGTGTGATTAGTTGCCAACGTACTGACCCTATTTGTGGCAGTGTCCAATACTGAGAGGCCACCATCATCTGATTGGAAAACGTATTTCTTGGAGGTAACCCATGAGGGCTGCAGACGAGTGGGTGTCAAGTCTCCCTGCAGATACTCGTCGAGTATCATGCGTCTTCCCGACCAATAAAGTAATTCATCTACATAACTATGGACAGACAAAGAGTGTGGTGGGTAATTACAAAGTCATAATCGTGAGAACATTTGAATCTACATACCCTAATAAATATATGGCTGTTATAATGCCGGCTATAACAAAACTTATCACTAACAGCGAAAATATTATCGATCGCCAATTGTGACCCTCATCTAGGTCTAAGTCTTGATCTTTTTGCTTCGGATCTTGTATCTGAAGCGTTTCGTCGGGTGGCAGACGCCAAGATCCGCCACCACTTTTATCGGATGTCATGTTCGCGTGCATTGGGGCTTCTTAGTTGTCGTTGGATCGCAAATAGCAGGAATCTTTTCGGATTCCTTCCAACTCTTGTCTACTTTGCTATTTTTCTTCGGCGTCCTATTCACTCACTGCTTTGTCTCTCCGTCGGTGTATCGGCGAATACTCACGTTGACCACATTGTAAAGTATTTTGTAATTTTTGCGAATGTCCAACATGGATATTTATATTTAGCTCAATGTATATTTCGCTGTTTTAAACTAATCGTTCCATCCACCCCAATACTGACGTACTTATGGCGTAGAAATGAATGAGATTCTTCTGTCCAAAATTATGTCCTGCAAAATAATTGAAGAAAAAAGAAATATATTGTAAATATGATGCTTTTGTATAATTATTCAATGTTTCATTGTGGTTTAAGTGAAAATTATTCCAAACTTTTAAATCTAAATAGTCTAATTGAATATACTTTCTTCTTTTTATACTCTAGGTGGGATTATGACGTTGTATATTAGTTTGTAACATGCCAAAGGGTAGCAGCAAATAATTTTAATGCTTTCTATGGCGACGAAGTTTTTGACGACTTATTTGATTGACACCAAAGCGAACCCTATTGAAATTGATGAGACTCGATTCAGATTTATATGTATATGGTTTAATACCTTCGTTCGATTAAATGATAACGGAACATCAATAGGTATGTTACTCAATAATTTGTACAAGTTGTTGCTGGATGTTGTTCGTTTACGCAAAGTTGTGTTACTGAGTATTGACAGTTGTGTTACTGGTAAAATTTATTTATTTTACCAGTAACCAGTAACAACTGTATTTCATAGAATAGCATTCGAAATTCATAGAATTCCATTTGAAATCCGAAAACTTGCCTTTGAAATTCCAAGTATTGCATTTGAAATTCATAAAATTCCACTTGAAAATAATAAAATTCCATTTGAAATTTAAATAATTCTATTTGAAATTCTTAACATTTGATTTGAAATAGATAACATTCCATTTGTTTTCATAACATTTAATTTTAAATTCGAAAAATATTATTGGTCACACACAAGAAATATGTATGAATTTGAAATGAATTGTTATGAATTGCAACTGAAATTTTATGAATTACAAGTGAAATGTTATGAATTTCAAATTGGATTCTTTGAATATCAAATGGATTTTTTTGAATTTCAAATGAATCTCTACGAAATTCAAATGGGAATATTCGAAATACAAATAATTTTTTTTTAAATTTCATACGAAAAGTTTAAAATTACAAATGAAACGTTGTGAATTACAAATTACATACTCGAATTACAAGTGAAATGTTATGAATTGCAAATAAAGTTTTCGAATTACAAATGAAATTAGTAATTCACAACATTTCATTTGTAATTTTAAACTTTTCGTATTAAATTAAAAAAATACATTTGAAATTTAAAAAAATTCATTCGTAATTCGAATGTTTCAATTTGAATTTCGTAGAGTTTCATTTGAAATTCAAAGATATCCATTTGAAATTCAAAGAATCCAATTTGAAATTCATAACATTTCACTTGTAATTCATAAAATTTCAGTTGTAATTCATAACAATTCATTTCAAATTCATACATATTCCTTTTGTGTTACCAATAATATTTTTCGAATTTAAAATTAAATGTTATGAAAAACAAATGGAATGTTATGTATTTCAAATCAAATTTTAAGAATTTCAAATGGAATTATTTAATTTTCAAATGGAAATTTATTAATTTCAAGTGGAATTTTATGAATTTCAAACGCAAATATTTGGAATTTCAAATGGAAGTTTATGAATTTCAAATGGAATTCTATAAATTTCGAAAGGTATTCTAGGAATTACAAATTAAATTCTCGAATTACAGCTGATATGTTGTGAATTGGAAATGGAATTCTCGAATTGCAAATTATATGTTGTGAATTACAAATGGAATTCTCGAATTACATTTGATATGTTTTGAATAACATGTGAAAAAGGTGTAGAAGATTATTGCAGTACGGGAACAGACCAATAAATTAATAAATAAAAGGTGTCCTGAGTAAGAAACTGGTACAAGTGGAAAATATCGATTTTTGGTGGACACAAAATGGCTAATTGAGGCATGATTGGTAAAATATGCAAAATGTTTCAGATTAGCGAGCAATGTTATGCGGAGGTCTGGAGATTTAAATAGAGATTTTATTATTTTTATTGGGAGGTACCAAAAAGTGTTGCGTCGTCGACATTGGTCTAGGTTTGGTAAAATATTACAATTTGAAAAATTTGAATAAAATCCTATATTGATTAATTGGATTAACAAAATTAAAAAATGTTGACACTGGGTGGGAAGTACCGGAAGGAGTATACCGACGGATCACACCTTCGATGTGTTTGAATTCCGATGAAATTGGATATTACGTTTGCTTCATATAAGATGTGGGTGACGTAGGGGATGATATATACCAAGCAACGGCTCTGATTGGCCCTCTTTCATCTAAATTTGGGACACAGACCTCCCCGCGGTGTCACCTGGGGTAGCTACTTTCATCAGCCGTTAAAATAGTGTGCTGATATGTGCCGCGAGTTCACACATAGGGACTATAAAAACTATGAAAAAGCAACGAAAAAGAAAACCAAATCCCATAATGTTGACGACCCTCGCAAACGTATAAAAGACCACGATCTGCGAATCTGCACTTGGAATGTACGCACGTTGAACAGAACAGGCGCAATTTTCGCTTTGGCGGATGTTTTCAAGAAGTACAATGCCGAGACGTGAGTAAATTAGATGATAAGGCCCTGTGTTATAGCTGCAATGAAACGAGACATGAGTTTGGCTGCGGATTTGTGGTTAATAGGAGAATAAAAGACCTCGCATCCAGATTCACTCCAGTAGATGAGCCAATTGCTATAATGCGTAGAAGAGTGAAGTTATTCTACATATGTCTTGCCTATGCCCCTACAGAAGACAAAGATGAAAAGACCAAAGACATATTTTACGAAGGCCTAGAAACATCATATGATCGTTGCCCTGGCCATGAAATAACTTTCTGCTAAGAGATTTTAATCCAAAAATCGGAAGGGAAAATCTTTTTGACGGCAGCAAAAACATGGTAGTTAGCAGCACCAGATTCAAGCATCTCGATATACACAAGGCCACCGATCAAACAACGAGAAATCAAACTGATCAAGTGTTGTAGATGTTTGATCGATCCGAGGAGCGCAAATGAAATTCTCGAATTGCAAATTATATGCTGTGAATTACAAATGAAATTCTCGAATTGCAAATTAAAATGTTTCGAATAACATTTGAAAAAGGTGTAGATTTAGCACTTTTCAAACTTGTTTAGCATCAATAAAGTGATCTAGCATTTTTTTTTAGCATTTTTATATCCACTTCGGTGGGAAAAAGGCACTAAAACCTTAAAAGTACGCATATAGGATTGAACCTTTATATGGTACCTATGTAGGAACCTCGAATATGCGGCTGATACTTTCAAAATACCGAAAATAGGTTGGTACTGTTGTGATATTAGTGAGGACTATGTGCGAACCTTGAACTAAATTGATAATTTTCTGTATTTATCCATTACAATCAAAAGTATTGAATTATAGTCAACTCGGTCGATAACGCACGCGAAATGCCGAATCTGGGGTCTACCCCGAAACATGGGTCAATACTGATAATTCTTTATAGGAAGACTTTCTACCAAATGAGGTCCCAAAATATAAAATTGGATCCGCTACGTTTGAAAAATGTGCATTAAGTCACCAAAATACAGAATAATAAAGGAATTGCTCTATCGAAGCTATCCCGAAACATGGTCCCATATTGATAATATCACTGTGCGACACGAACATTTTTCAGGGGTTCTAATGTACCAATTCTGTTTAGTTGGAGTCCCTGGACCACGAAAATACCTTTGATTTTTCTGGGTCACTTCGAAAATTAATTTTATAACGGTAAATATAGAGAAAAACGTGGTTTCATGGATTTTCCATTTGAAACTTGAATAACTTATATATACTTTATAACGGATATATATTATTCTTTTTTTATTTCGTTATAAAGTACAATTTTTCCTTTCAAACAAGATATATATTTGGTACATCGGTTATAAAATTAATTTGAGTTACAGCGGTTGAAATGTGAAAAAATACGCATAAAATGACAAAATTTTTTTTTATTTTGTACGATGAAATTATGATATTAAGCCATATAAGTTTTATTATATTACGGGGAAGAAAATTAAGTTAGCTTTCGAAAATGATGTAGTATCAATGTGTGTGCAAAATCTCAAAACTCTGTCTTCAAAATTGCGAACGGTGCCATTATTTAAGCAGACAGACGGTCATGGCTAAATTGACATAGAACTTTACTCTAATTAAAAATTAATGGGGTCTCAGGTGAATATTTCGATATGTTGCATACACATTTAATATACACTCACACCACCTTGTGATGGCGCACTACACTACACTCTAACTCTATTCAAAATATCCATTAACATCCTCTTAAATCGTATTCTACCATGTTAAGCTTTTTTCTATTATTTTCGCGAGCAACGATAGTTTTCATATATTTTAGCTGTGTAACAATTACTTATTTAAAAATATACACAATGTCCAGGGAAAACTACATTCCTAATTATGTCTTTAAGGCGAGAAATAACTTGATATGGACAATTCGCATCACTTGAGATAATTTGAAGTTGAGAACATAAACCGGAAATCAAAAAAAAAAAAAATCAGAGATTAAAGGTGCGTGACATTTTTCATTTTTGGCTAAAACCAATAGCATTGTTAATGAAACAAAATTTTTGGAAAAATCAGTCAAGCCATTTCGAGTATTTATAGAATTATATATATACAGCATTTTTCGCTTATAGTCCATTACGCTTAAAAGCCAAAAACGGATGTAAGCGAAAACAGTACGATTTACTGACAAGTTTTTTTCCAGTTTCATACAAATTTTTTGTTCTTAAGTCCACTTCGTCTATAGTCATTTTCCTTTACAGGCCACATTTTCTGTGCATGGAAAAGTAAAATTGCATAGAAAAAAATTTCATATAGTCCAACCTGTATTATATATATTTGAAATTGTCACAATATAATTATATTTCTGGCAACATTAACAAATGTAAGAAATTTCTAAATTCATAGAAGTTGAAAAAATGAGTAGACGTGTTATATTTCTATGAAGAAAATGGAAAGAAATGTAGACAACTGTTGAAGACAACTGTTGAAGTTAATAGCATAGTTACTTTATAAGAAATTTTAGATTCCGTTCAGATTATAAATTGAACTCATTTATTGAAAAAATATAATCGTTTGTTTTAGATTCCATAAAAAATAAGCAAAATAAGATTGTAGAATTCTTTTAACAATTCGCAATTCACATATGATTTAAACATCCACAGAATTAAAATCTTTTTAATTTTTTTTTCATTACAATAAGCTTTAAAATCATTGGAATTAAAATAAAGAATAAATAAATATATGAATTTGTTTTTAATAAACTTTAATTTCAGTTCAAGAAATAGTAAATAGTAGTCCTAATTCGCTTAGAGTCCACAATATTTGTGCAACTACAGTTTTGGACTATAAACGAAAACTACTGTATATACATTAGATTCGATATATTAGATTGGCTACTTTCAAACCCAATTGTTTCGAAGTAAATTCAAACTTAAATATGTAAATGGCATGCGGCAATCTGGCATGGTGTGCTATTGTTTGATGGTGTAATTTTTATGACTTTATTTTACTGCTATGACCGTGCAACTTCTTGAAAGTGTGTGTATCATCAGTAAGTCAGAGTTCATACCCGACTTAAGTTATTCACGAAATGCAACAACAAACACAAACGCTGAAGCTTTGAAAAAAAAAAATATCGTTGTATTGGCGGTAAAAGTGTCAGAGGTCGAATGCCGGTTCCATTTTCCTTTCGCCTTTGTCCTTTGGCCATGCCTCATTTCTTTTGCCGTTTTATTATCTGAATAAAACATCTACAACTTGAATAAAACAGCACAACTACAACAAACAAACGACTGAATGACTACGACAACAATAGCAAAAACAACAATGACGACAACTGGCACAGTATAGTATACAGATTTTCAATGTCGTTTCATAATCTTGTTCGAGCAATTAAGTCATATCGTGGGATAGCCATATCGTATGTCCTTAGGTGTGGTTTACCATTTCGCATTGATCTAATATTTTGCGAACGTTACATAATATTATTTTTTAATTGAATTTAAACGAAGATTTAATCAATATTTATGATCTGTTAGGAAAATGTCAGAACGGATAGAAACATATTCGTCCGGGAGATGTGGACCTATATTGAAATAAAAATTGGAAAATTGAAAAATAAATTGTCATAAGTAAAAATACTTTTGGTGCTGACAAACTATCAGCTTTTACTTTGCGATACAAGGAAACGGAATATAGACCTAGAATCACGTGTTTGAAGATTTCCGTTTCTTCCAAATTTGCATTGCTCTATGACATACGGGGTCCAAAGTTTCGATCTTTTACCGATTGTATCGATTATCAAGTAATGCGGATAGACAGCGAGATATCTATCGCAAATGAAGTTCCGATTTAATTCAGATATTTATCTATCGCACTGAATGTATTGCAGTGTTACTTAGCCCAAACCATCGACTATACACTGGTTGTATAACACCGTGGTAAGGCCCATCCTATCCTATGGCTCTCCTGTGTGGTGGAACTGTCTCCGCCACAAGTCGACATCCAGTAAATTAAATAAGGTACAGAGAGCCGCCTCGATTTTAGTTACAGGAGCCAGGAGGAGTACGCCACAAGCAGCTCTGAACTCACTGCTGAATTTTAGGCCTCTGGGCCTCAGTATTAAGTGTCAGACGGCGCATAGCGCCCTTTGGGTGCATGAACAAAACCTCTGGCGAAGTTGTACCTTTGGGTATGGTCGTATATTGTACGAGCCAGGTATGACATTGGACCAACGCGTAAAACTAAGCAACTATATATCACCAGTCCTGAGATTTGACGATGTAGATGTCGTTATTCCAAGTAGAGACGACTGGAACCGAAGTAACCCTCCTCTGGACGGTTTGGCCTTCTATACAGAATATGGAATGTGCCCCTGTAGGCGTCTACTGTGAAAGGCTAGGCCTTGAGTTAACCTACAAGCTGGATTGCAACTTTAGTGTTTTCCAAGCTGAAATCTTCACGATTTGGAAGGCAGCGGAATTGATAAAAAGTCTGGATGAAGAGGTCGTTGAAACGGTGATTATCTTCGTGGATAGTCGAGCGGCTCTTGAAGCCATAAAATATTGTTATATCAAATCTGAGACCGTTCTCAAGTGTAGAACAGCTTTGGAAGAACTTACTTACAGCTATCGGCTTTGTTGGGTACCAGGACGCTGTGACATCTTGGGTAATGAAAGAGCAGACGAACTAGCTAGATGGGGATCTCAATCCACAGATCAAGCAACTGATGACTCAATCAAATCACCCATATGTCATCTTTACCGGAACTTTGACTAGTTCTTCGACGAAAGAGCCTATGAACTTTGGCACAACGAACCTAGGTACAACGTGTCAAGATCCATTTGGCCGACTCTGTCTACCAAAAGGACGCAATCACTGTTGAACCTGAGCAAAGCTGAAATAAGAGTAATGACAGGAATAATTACTGGCCATTGCAATATCAGGGCCTTTACTAGTACATGGGATGCAATTGATTACTGTAGACTCTGCGTTGACGAGGAGGAGACGAAGACAATTGATCATCTTCTGTGTCCAGCCCTGGCTTACATGCGGCACAGACTAGTGGATGCTCTTTTTCCACCGAGTCTTAGCTTCTTCTTCTCAACATCCGAACCTGCTCTAATCTACAGCATAATTAGAAACCTAAAGTGGTTGGGAAAGTGCAACCTTGACACGTAATATATCTTCTGTCTGATCTCTATAGCCATCGACATTTTTCCAAACTTACCTTCTTATATCTCTCGTTATTTTCCCAATCTTCTCTCTCCTTATCAAATTTCTTCTCGTGGATGATCACAACGGACCTGACGGTGGTGCAGCCACATAAGTGACTGCACATCCCCAATCCTAACCTAACCTACTTAGCTCATTTGAAAGTAGTTCCATTCCATTTATACAAAACAAACACATAACCAAAAAAAAAATATTAAAAAACTTCTATATGAGTATGTGTGTATTTCAATGGAATTCAATTGTTGGGAGCGTGAGTAACGGTGGTAGAGACAGATTACCATAAATTCAGAGCGGAAATGAAATCGCACAGAAAGGCCCTTGAAATGTTTCCATACATTCTTGAAACAAACATGTGGACACACACCAACCGTTAGTTCCCAACACCGTGATGTCTGTTGTGCCGGTGGAAATTGTTTTTTGTTTCTTTTCTTTTCCAGTAACAACCGCCTGCTGGACTACTCAGGATGTGCAACGTCATTAACATGGCAAAAAGAAGAAAAAGAAAACACTCGCACACACACTCACTCACACCAAGAACAACTTAAACCAGCAAAACTCAATTAAAAAGTAGCCACATAACATGGCTGACATGGTTGGTTCGTGTTTCGTTTCGTTTCGTTTTGCTTTGCTTTTTGGAAATTGGGTTTGTTGTCAGCTGATTTGGGTCTGTGAGTCTCACATTCATTCGTTTACCAACTCACTGGCCGGTCTATTTGATTGTTCGTCACTCAAACCATGTTTCCGGAATCCATGAAGAATACTGTCCCTAAAATGTTGCCAAAAGCCATTTCCACCTAACCAACCTATGTTACACCATCAGTAGTACACATACCACTTCCGATTTGAGTGTGGCTAGTGGCCTGAGACATGAATGAATGATTTGCTCGCCATTCGTTCGTCTCACAGACGTTGTTCTAATTAAAGAAAACTTACGCCAGCGGCTGAGGCCAGACAATTCCCTCCAACAGAAATGCTTTCACTTCGAATAATGTTCACAAATTTAAAGCTGGCAATTAGCAGTTGAAAAATGTAAACACACACACACCCACACCCACACCTACATACCTATATGTGAATGTACAATGAAATAATTGGTTATATAATAAAGGCGAATATAGGGAAAAGGTTAATCGCTACGTAGATTTACGTGACGTCCTGCAAATTTATGGCGGAAACGCAAAAAAATAATTGCTAAGATTTTTACTATTTTTTGTTGTTGTGGTTGTTATTTTTAATCCGTCTCCCGTTTAGAGGGCATTCATAAAATACAAGTGCAAACTTTGCAATTTGAAAGGATTATTTCAGTATATAAACAGAAATATTTTAAAGTTATTTGTTCTCTAGGTCACAAGTTAGTCCAATACAACCCTGGTAATGGAAACGTAAATCAGTTTTCGGCGAAATTGGGTAATTTTCACACTAAAATGGATAACAAAGTAAAAGGTGCTCAAGAAAGACAAGTTTTAAAAATAACCTATTAACTATCATAATTCATAATTAATATATGGAAGCAGTATCTTATCCGATATCAAAGAAACTTAACATACTTTATCATAGGCTCAATTCCAAATTGTATGACAAATTTCGTCTCAATAATCGGATGAAAATATATATGAGAGTATATCTAAATCTGAACCGATTTCTAAAAAACTAAACACACGTTAGTCTAAACTCAGGACAAGCCTTGGGAGTTTGGTGCAACATTTACATAAAATTGAACGAACATGAATATGGGTCCTATATCTAAATCTTAACAGATTTTCAGCAATTTTCTTGGATCAAATAAATGACCAAATGTCTCGTTGTGATGGGCATAAACTTCACGGCTTTGGTTACGGAGCACTTAAACCCAAACGTGAATAAAAACAAGTAAAAGAAACCAGTAAGGGAAGCAGTAAGGTCGGACTGGGCCGACTATATGATACCCTTCACCACTTTGGGTATATTCTACATATGTATCCTAACAATTTCATGTCAATGTCCGTCACGTCATTCTAATCTCAATTTCATACGTTGTGCAAATTAACACACATCATTCTAGACTCAATTCAGTAAGCTTTGGCATATTTCGTGCAAATCTATAGGTATATAGAGACTTTGGTACACCATTTACATTAAATCGGACAAAAATATATATGGGAGCTACATCTAAATTTAAACCGATTTTTACGAAACTTAGCACATATCATTCTAGTTTCAATTCAGTACGCTGTGCCAAATTTTGCAAATCAAAGTATATATAGGGATTTTGGTACGCCATTTAAATTAAATCGGACGAAAATATACATAGGATCTTTATCTAAATCTGAACCGAGTTCCACAATACTTATCACACATCATTCTAAATTAATATAGGGATTTTGGTGCACCATTTACATTAAATCGGACGAAAATGTATATGGGTGCTATATCTAATTCTGAACTGATATTCTCGAAACTTAACACACATTATTCTAAACTTTATTTAGTACAAAATTATATATGGGAGCTATATCTAAATCCGAACCGATTTATCATAATGGATCATAAATGTGACCATTATGATAAATGTGATGTTTACAATTTAACATGGACAGACAGACGGACGGACGGCCGGTCATACATAAATCGACTCAGAAAGTGATTCTATGTATATGTTCAAAAGGAACCATGTGTCTATTTCGTTTCCTTTTGCCTGTTACAAACATATGCACAAAGATATAATACCCTGTACCACACTGTGTTGAAGGGTATACAAAACGTTAAGTTCGGCTAGATCCCTCCACCATAGTTATACTGACATTTGCGTGAGGTAAGCAAAAAACGGCCGGGATCTTTATATAGGAGATATAACAACTAAGTGAAGCTGTATAAACTATGTTTTCCAATGATGCCGTGGAAACTACTGACGACCAGAAATACTAAAGAGCAATCACTTTTGATGGTATGAGGGATATACCACAAGTTGGGCCTGAACTGACGACTTTTATAAACGAATGTTGTAAACCACAATGCACACACAATACTAATTTCAGAAACTTATAATGACGATTTTTCCTAAAATTTCAAAACCCCAAAGCATGGTGCCAAATTAGAACCCAACATATGAAATTACAGGCAATTCGATAGGAAAACTTGTCAATATACTATATCCAGATATTTGAGGAGCACCGTTGTATGGGGACTACCCCAAAAATTGGGCCAATAATCATAATTTTAGCAGGCAGATTTCGTACCGAATGGTAATCCAAAATACCAAATTACCACCACTTCGGTTGAAAAACTAGCCTTAGCTCCCCAAAATGTCGAATTTGTTGGGGTACCGTTATATGCAGCCTACCCGATAAAGTTCATCAATGTTTATTATTTATAAAAGGAGACTACAAAATATTATTTTCAAGCTAATGCGTCCAAAATCCTTAAAATACGCCAACTTTGGAGGTTCCCTTAAATGGGGGCTACCCCAAACCGTGTACCGAAATAGACCATCTTCAAACTGCCTGTAGACAAAAGACATCCCTATTCAAAATTGCAGCGCTCTATCTCAACCCCGCCAGAAGATAGCGCGATTACCCTGATCAGCAATATATATAGCTTATGGAGTCGGATATAAATATTTCGATGAGTTACAAACGGGATGAGGGTATAAAAATACATATTTGTTAAAAACACCACCAAGCAGAGGCATTCATTTTTAATTAAAAAAAGAACAATTTTTTGAATCATGTTTGCAATATTTGAAAATACTGTACATTTCATTAACGTTCGCAAAAATATTTGTATTTTGCGCCGCACATTAAAAATGTTCAAACTAATAATTAATTGTAAATAATCTACAAACAATACTGTTGAAATGTACAATGCGACAAATATGGCGCAGCAAATACAAATAAATCCTTGGATTTTATTCGGTGTGCTTGAATAATAAACATCTGTATATATATCGTTAGCTAAAATGCAAAAAGGCGTAACTAACAAAAGTATAATTGTGTAGGAGAAGCAAAAAACTGTTTTGAATGAAAACTATAAACATGTCATGTGAAATGAAAAGGTATGCCCGGCAGGGTGATATTGCTTATGACGAATAATAGACTATATTTTTTTTTTAACAAATTTAGTTATTTAGTTTAATGGCAGTCATAACAATTAGGTAAAAATTTCAATTTTTTGTTAGTTACACCTTTTTGCATTTATCAAATAAACCCACTTGTAGTTGCGTCTTTTTGTTTTTTGTTAATAGAAGCTCCTTTTTTGACCGCAGACGTGTAAAACTTTGTCAGCACATGTTTATTGTTTATTGACATTCACAATATTCATTCAAAAGTCAATATTCAATTTTTTGTTAGTTACGCCTTTTCGCATTTTAGCTGACGATATATATATATATATATACGTGTGTGCATACTGTTAACGATTCATCGAATAAAATGCATATTCTAATATTTGCATATATATCAGGAGATATCATTGAGATGAAATTAATTTAAAGTTCGCAGTATTTTATCGAACAAAACGAAATGTTATTACAGATCTAATTTATATCATATTTTGATGAGTTTGTACCTAAGATTAGATAAAATCTCTATGAGGTTCACTACAGTTACTAGAGCATATCAGTTACAATCTAACGAATCGTTATAGCACTTTGATATTATAACATTTTTACCATAACTGACTGCCATGCTTGGTTCATTCAGCTTATCTAGTCTGTATCCGGCTTGTAAAAGCACTTTTGTGGCAATCGACTAATTAGCGACAATCCATTGTTGCTACACCATTGCTATTATCGGCATTGGCATTCGGTCGTGTTATTCTTAAACATGTCACCCCACCCCACATCACTCACTTAATCACTCATCAAATCACTTGGATTGGGTGACACGTTTAACAAGGACACATTGGATTTATTGCCCTCCACAAACTTATACGTCCGTACATGCCGATAGTTGGTCGGTCTGTAAGCAAAATCAATAACCCGTTAATGGCATCGTGATCAAGTGGCACCTAACACACCACTCTCATGACCTATGCAGTTTTGTTTGCCATGTGTCAGAATTTCCTAATTCGTTTGAATTTCTTTAAATCAATTGTAATTGTTATTTTCGTACACCGACCGGGGACATAGGCATGATAGAATGTAGAATAATTGCCGGTTAGTTTGAATGCAATTTACGATACTTCATCCGTATAATGGCAAAGATCTTAGAAAACAGAATGACATTCCAAGGACTCAGTGGGTGGAAATAATAAAAATTATATAAAAATGTAAAAACGTCTGGGCCGAACTTCTTTCGGAGCACCTTTGGCAATGGCGTTTTTGATTTCGATTATTTGAAATCTCTAGCTAATAAGCTTTTTGTAATATTTTCATTCCATTTCCTAAATATTTCGTTTATAAAACTTTTCAAATTTTAAGGCAGTATTATTGTATATATAACTAGCGGGCCCGGCAAACGTTGTCTTGCCTAGCAATTTTGTTGGTGTATAATGTTCGGCATTTTAGATTTGTTTTTTTTTTAACCTTATGGTGTAGGTTAAAAAAAATGTACAGTGTACAGCTCAGAGCACGCATAAAGTAACATTAAAGTAGTAAATATCTACAACTTTATGTTTATGAGCGAGTCTTGCTGCCATTTTTGAAAAAAAAAATTAAATTCAATAAATTTAAATGCACATATAAGTTTGACTTTAGGATTTCATTCATTACCCTTCCCAATATATTAATATTGGCCCATGTAGCCCTCAATATTAGGTATTTTGAAGATCTTAAACACGGTCTTTAACAGAATTCTTCTAATTTAATATAAGCAATACTTATTGAGCAGAAAATATCGCTACTTGAAATTATCAATATTGGTCCAAGTATCTGTATCTGGCTGTAATTTTATATTTTGGATGATCATCGAGTAGAAAATGTTCGAAGCAAAATTTGCCCAAGCTTTCAAGAAGCCTCCTTCGGGGATTTAGGCACGTTTTCAACCTAATCAGCTGTAGTTGGTTGTTTTATTTGGTAGCAGGAATCCTACTAAAAGTTATTAATATTGGTCCATCTTTGTGGGGTTGCACATAACAGTACCTACAATATTCAGTATTTTGGGAGTTTGGTCACTTATTTCAACCAAATAGGCTGTAATTTTATATTTTAGATGATCATTGAATACAAAATCTCCTTACAAAAAATTATAAATATTTGTCCAAGTTTCCGGGTACGAAAAACGAATATATCTTCATTCCCATTGTAGTAGCTGTAATATGTCTTTGCGGTATATTGGGGATTTAGACACATTTTTGCGAAAAATTCTCTATTTATGTCCAAGTTTTGATAAGTTTCTAATTGAGCTTACTGATACACATTTTTGGTATCGGATATATGCGAGGTGTTCTGTTTATAAGTTCAAAGATATTAACAAACGATTAGACATATAACCACAATATAATGGTTGATTTTCCATCCTTTTTTACCCTAAATAGAATGATCGCGTGTAAATTCAATTATAAAATTTTCAATTCTTGTTTGTATTCTCACACAAAAAAAAAATTAATACAATGTCAATAGAATTGAAAAAATTAAATATTTTGAAAATTTTCAATAATTGGCAAATGTAGGATTAAAGGAATGATACGCTAGTAATTTTCGCCGAAAATATTTCAAAATAACAACTACGATGTGGTGCTACCAAAATACCTTGATACTTAATTCGTGGAAATGCAAATACGCTTCATAATATTTTTTTTGCAAATTTTTCGCGGTTTTCGATTTTTTCTCACCTTTTAAACCTTCCCCGAAGCTCCACGAAGATTTCAAGACTAAGATAAGAAATATCCAATCAGCCGTTCTCGAGTTTTAGCGAGACTAACAAACATCAATTCATTTTTCAAGGCAATGACAATCCAATTAATTGTAGAAAATTAACATACATATGTACACACATACAGTGAGTGTAATAAGTATTTTGCCTCAATAAAAATTTTACAAAATTCTAATATATACGCTTAAAGCCAGCATACTAAAGATGGAAAATGAATTATGTATGATGGGATATGTTTGTGGACATATTTAGATCTTATTTCTGCAAGAATCACTGTGAAAGACCTATTGGTCTCGAAGATATCGGCAAAAATCTATACCAACCCAAAAATGATTATCACAAAAAAGGAATTTGCTTTTTATTATCATTTTTGAAAAAATCATTGTATAATACACGCTTTGTCTTTTTATAGTTACCAGGGATGGTCCGTGTGACGAATTTTTAGGTTTTCGACCGTCAAAAAGGTGTAAACGTCGATAACGTCATATACCTGTATAAAATGTAATAAAAGTAAACGTCGTTTATTTCAATATTATCAGCAAATAAGGTTATTTTCAAGAATATATATTATTTTTACATATATCTGACTATTCCTTGCTAGAACTGATAAAAATTTCTAAATTTTTTTGAGAAGAAAATTTTCAATTTTTTATGGATTTGAGTAAAGCATGCGTAATTTCCAAATTGATTAAAGGAAATAGCTATTTTGTCAATAATGGATTTGGGTAGGTTTCCGACGTTTCTGACGTATGTATTATACGTCGGAAATGTATGTCATTTACGTCACTGTTTCTGACAGGCCATCTCTGATAGTTACCATTGCGGGTAACCACATACTAAAAGCGATTAGGCGACGATTCCAATAAACCACGGCATTTTTTCGCGAATATTTTCTCACATTTACGTTCAATACATTCTCCAACATTTTTTCATTTAATATATGGTAATTTCTCGTCCTAATCTCAAAATGAGAGTATTAGATATGGTCGTCGCGGCTTCAAAACATCCCAAATAACTTTAGAATAATAAAAAGGAGGTTTTGCAAAATATATCGCGAGGACAGGACCCTAAAAACTATTAAAACCAAAATCCGACAAACAAATTATTTAAAAAAAAATATCGCGAAACCCCATTTTTCTGACTTTGTAAACTTTATGGTTCATTAATATTGATCTACGAACCAATATATGCGATGAAAATAGCAATAAGGTGGTCAGATTCAAAGAAATGAACAGTTCTAAAACAACAGAAACTACAAGCATTACATGAAGTTGGGAGAAAACATCATTCTTCGTCAAATAGTATTGCGTTTTAGAAAACTGTGGTAGCTGGTGACGAATACGCAGTCAATATTTTACATCCGTTTAACACCATCAGTTGCGAATAAAATGCATCAGTGAATAAACTGGTCGATCTATTTATTTTCGAAATTTGCTGTATTTCTATTGCCACAAAACCGTTCATATCTTAGAATCTGACCTTCTTATTGCTATTTTCATCGCATATATTGGTTCCAAGATCAATATTAATGGACCATAAAGTTTTCAAAGTCTGAAAAATGGGATTTCGCGATATTTTTTTTTAATAATTTGTTTGTCGGATTTTGGTTTTAATAGTTTTTAGGGCCCTGTCCTCGCGATATATTTTGCAAAACCTCTTTTTTATTATTCTAAAGTTATTTGGGATGTTTTGAAGCCGCGACGACCATATCTAATACTCTCATTTTGAGATTAGGACGAGAAATTACCATATATTAAATGAAAAATTGCTAGAGAATGTATTGAACGTAAATTATGAGAAAATATTCGCGAAAAAATGGCGTGGTTTATTGGAATCGTCGCCTAATCGCATTTAGTATGTGGTTACCCGCAATGGTAACCATAAAAAGACAATGCTTGTGATATATAATGATTTTTTCAAAAATGATAATAAAAAGCAAAATACTTTTTTGTGATAATCATTTTTGGGTTGGTATAGATTTTGGCCGATATCTTCGAGACCAATAGGTCTTTCGCAGTGATTCTTGCAGAAATAAGATCTAAATATGTCTACAAACATATCCTATCATACATAATTCATTTTACATCTTTAGTATGATGGCTTTAGGCGTATATATTAGAAATTTGTCAAATTTGTATTGAGGCAAAATACTTATTACACTCACTCATATTTTGAGAATTTTCCATAATTGACAATTTCTTAAAGATATACGCTGCCCATTTTCGCCCAAAAAGAACTTCGAAGAGATGAAACCATGTGGAAATACTAATATCTTTTAAAATATATTTTGCAACATTTTCGCGGATTTTTCTCAAAATGTTCTTTCACTAAAATCTTTCCACTTCAATTACTGACTGCTAACAGAAACTTTAAGTCAAATCGGTCCAGCCGTTTCTTTAAAATAATTTTTGCAAAATTTTCGCGGATTTTTCTCAAAATTTTATTTCATAAAAACCTTCCCACTATAATTACCGACAACTTCAAGAAATTTTGAGTCAAATCGGTCCAGCCGTTCTCAATTGATGCGTTAGTATACATTTTTCTTGCTCCATTTTTATATATATAGATAAAATATATAAAAAATATGTATAACATATTTTTATAAAAATAATTAATAATAACATATTTTTAGAAGATTGATAGAAAATGATAGAAAAAAATTAAAAAAAGACTATAGAAAGTAACTTAGAGGTATATCCTTTAATATGGTTCGAAATTACATATAGACGACCAAACCAAACTTCTATTGACGAAAATGCTATAGAATGAAACTATTTCTGATGATGTGTGGCCTTGAGATGTCAACGTCCGCCACTTTAAAATATAGCCTTAAGAGTCAAACACTGAGTGGCATTTTAAAACAAAATAAGTTTCTATTTTGTTCTGAGAGGATCTGAATTCCAACCAGACAGATTTCAATGATAATTACCAAGCTATACTTATGGGTGCGAAATGTATCCCCATCTACCCCGGGTTGGGGCACTTTCGTCGACTTTGACTTTTTTTACAAAACTGTAAAAATATTTAACTATTACTAATTAAATATCCCGAGGAAAATAAACAGCCATAAAATGTTTATATCTGTTGAATAATTACGGAGATATAGAGTTCTAAACCAAAAGTGTCGAATCTTGCCCAGTCTTCCCTTTATACCTTGGGATGTGCCATGGTAAATTTTTGGTCGGAAGAGTTAACACTCGATGATAACGAAATTACAGCAAATTCGGGTAATCCGATCCTCAATTAGTAGTTTTGAATCACATCGAACGCCTGAAATAAGAGCAGTCACAACTTGTGAAACTGGGAATAATAGGAAACGAGATAGCAAATATACACGCCAGAAGTGCAACA
This sequence comes from Musca vetustissima, assembly GCF_032173495.1. Classification (NCBI taxonomy): domain Eukaryota; kingdom Metazoa; phylum Arthropoda; class Insecta; order Diptera; family Muscidae; genus Musca; species Musca vetustissima. The sequence continues at coordinate 178,665 of NW_026882574.1, forward strand.
ATAGATGTCAAACCTTTTAGTGAAACGTGTCTGGAACTAAGGACAACGGAAACCCACAATTTTTTTGGAATAGCGAGGTGACTGGAGAAAATAAAAAATTGTATGGGGAGACCCAAATGAGGATAAGACTCAGATTGACCGGTATCCTCACAAGACATAACAGCCCTCGGGCCCATACATCATTTTTTCTCTAAAATATGTAAACAAATTTGAATCGAAGTAAATAGTTTTATTTTTTCTTATCTACTATTTTCATATAAATTGTTTATTTTTCATAATGTCGCATAGCATACGCTATTCCATAGTTATGGGAACCCGCGATCTCTTAGTTGATTAACATTTCGGATGAAACATTATCTTTCTACAACTCTTCCCCACATTTAAAAAACGTCTAAATTCGTCGTAAATTGATTCCAGGAGAAACCGAAATATCAAACTGTAGACACTCAAGTTGGTTGAAAATTGGTCTAGGAAATTGAACATACCGAAAGAAAACATGTCTGAAATGCTTAAAATACAGACATGTAAGAAGGAATACAAACAAGTAAGAAGTCGCAAGGTGTTAAAATACAAATCTTAGTGGTCAATTGTGACCACCCCTTGGCAATATCTGGTGAATTGATTAGTGGAACGTAGTGCCGTCATGTTGAAAGTTCACTTGTTCAATCAATAGCATCCAACTCCAACATAAAAAACATTTTCAGGATATTTGATGGAATTGCGGATGGATTGTGTTTTCATCAATATCATCAATAATCATCAATAACTGCAACAGCGTTACTATAATTTTTGAGGGGACTTGGGAGATTGGGTTTTTTGCGAACTGTGATTGCAATGTTTTAATAATTTCTTGCATTGTTGAAACAGCGCCACTTTTGAATAATGGTGTAGTGTGTGCATGTCAAATAAATAATAGCTCCAAATACCAAAATACCGAGTAATTCAAAATAACACCGCTTGATGGAAACCCTCAAGACTAATGAAACGAACAACTTCGAAAATTTGGAGACGGAATGAAAAACTTAATAAATTCTCCACTTCATTGTGGCTTATTCTTAAGCAATTTCGTGAACTTATTCCGACATTTGTATTTCTCCTCAATAATTATTAGGCTAATCAAAATCACCACGCTCTCATAACTACAAACGAATAAATGTACGTCTGTGCATGCATATGTTTGTATGTACATATATTTATAAAGATGTTTTGTTTTCATTGTGTTTTTTCCTATTTTTCTCTTTCATTATATTAATTGTTTGTGGCTTTTTTAGTCTTCCATCGGCGTTTTTTCTCGTTTTATTTATTTCTTGGCAAATACATTTAGAAAATGTTTCTTTTTATATTTTTAGTGGCCTTCTTCTGTGTGAGAAGGCCAATTGATAAAAGAAATTGTCGTTTGTCCACAATACAAAAAAAAAAAAAATAAAATTTGTCATCTGGACAAATATATCAGGCCAGTCAGTCAGTTAGTCATACGGTGAGGAACATCAATGTTAATTGGCGCCAGTCAGTTTCTTTGCAAATACCTAATTGAGGACAGAGAGAGAGGGTGGGAGTGAGAGCATAGTATCGCCTATTTTATATTATTCCATTTGAAAACTTTAAAAATACATGGGCATGTAAACAGTTTTGAATAAAACATGCTGTAATATTTGAATTGAATGTATTGAATTTTTTGGCATCATAAAGGTAATAGATTTTAGATATGTAATAATACAACAATTATGAAACCAGAACATTTAAAATAAATCGTGAGGTTACCCATACTTGTTTATGACGCGCAGTCACCTACCGCGCAATATATTCAAAATATCGTTGTTGCAGATGACTTTTCATGATACACATTTGGTTTTATCCAGAACGCATTGAATTTTTAGCCCTATCAATTGAAAGACTGGACAGTAAAAAGTGTTTTATAGAACAATGATAGCTTGTAATTTTGTACATGCATATTTATTACTTTGAAGGAATACACTCAGAATCACGAGTAAAAAATTTTAAAATTCCAGGTTGCTTGAAAAAAAAAATGTTACTTTGAGTAGGGGAGACTGGAGCACATTCGGCACTTTTTGTTTAGAGCCCTATATCTCAGTAATTATTCAACATGTATAAAAACTTTATGGCTGATTACTGTCCTCTGACACTTAATTATAATAACTAGTACCATAAAGATGTAATAAATCAGTATTAGTTAACAATTTTTACAGTTTTGTAAAAAAGTCAAATTATATAAAATATGCCTCTCAAAGTTAGACTTTTAAGGCTATATTTTCTAGCGATGATCGTTGACATCTCAAGGTCACACACACTATCAGAAATATGGGTTTTCTATCGACAATAGAAAACCCATAATGTGTAATTTCGAACCACATTAAATGATTGTTTTTAAAGACAAACTCAAAAACATTTTAAGGAAATAATATTGTACTGTCTTTATATGGCCGAATGTGCCCACTTTAAAATGGCGAATGTACCACGAAGGCACTTTTTATAGCTTTTTTCATTTTTTTCTATCAATCTTCTAAAAACATTATATTTTCAATTATTTTTATAAGAATGCACATTGTAATTAAAGGGTTTTTAGTAATACTGCCTTAAAATTTGAAAAGTTGTATACACGAAATACTTACGAAATGAAATGGAAATATTACGAAAACATATGTAAAAATACAAAAAATCTTGCATCTAAATAAGTATTAAGTATATCTTGCGACAGTTATTTATTTTGATATTCGATACCTATGTGTCGAGGCTAATGTTGTACGGTGAGAGCTTCATATCGAAAACGCGATTGCGAATGTGGCCCGATGTCAGTGGTGTCCCAGTCTCTCCTACTTATTTTGTACGTTTCTATATTTACATTTATATAAAAAACCACGAAGCCACGTAGTAAAAAAAGTTTCCATCATCAAAAATTAATTCAATGTTATAATTCAAGAACTGGTGAACTTTGGTTTCAGCTGTGTTAAATTTTTGGCTATATTGCCCATATATATTTCATAGAAAATAATAAATAATATATACAAAAATAAACCAGTGAGCGCAGTGAGCCCCAGACGGGGCCGACCATATGATACCCTACACAACTTCTACGAAAATCTAACTTTCTGTAGTTATGTATTCTGATCTTGGGCAATATTTCGCAATTTATGCACCCTCTTGACCGCCTAGAGGTCAACAAATATTACTAATATTCAGTACAGCCCTTCTAATTACTTGTCCAGATTCTCTTCACCGTGGGTTGTGTTGTGTTGTGATGTTCGCCTTTCAATTGTGGCCTATAGATCGACTCGAAAAAAAAACACAAAATAATAAGTTTTCGGTCCACTTCACCTCAATCTTATTATCTGACATAAAACTGTAAAAAACCATGCCGTTCAGTTTTGAACACTTTGACTTCGTCCATTAAAACAGTAATAAAATATGTATATCAAGTTTAAAGTATGTCATATGTATATTCATTTTAAAGTTTTTAAGTTTTAATAGGTACATATTAAAACTTAAAAATTATAAGAAACCAAAAATTATAACATAAAACATTTTATGAGGCTTGAAAGAAAAAAGTGTTCAAAGGTAGGGGGGCACCTTTGAACACCTTTTTCCCCTAATTGGTGTCAATTTAAAGGTCAACCACTTCTCTTGGATATACTATAAACTTCTCGTGTCTATGTACTTCAGGGGCAAATATATACGCTATAGAATAAACATTTTCACACAAAAGTCAAAACAGGCATGCTTATTTAGCCCAATTCCCTTCTCAATGTAAAAATTCTAGATGTTTGGGCCATAATTGTGGCCTCTGGAGCGACCAAAAAACCGACAAAAATTAGGTATTTGGTCCATTTCATACACTAAATATTAACCGATCTTTACCAAAAACAATAGGGGTATTCATTGGGCCGAGCCCATCCTACATACAAAATTTCGTGAAGATTGGTCCATAAGTGTGGCCTGTGTCGTGTTTACAAATTATAATGGACTGACGGACGGACGGACACACATTCTAGATCGACTCAGCTAGTCGAGATATGACGATCGGTATACTTAAAGGTGGGCCTAGGACCAATATTTCACGGCGTTACAAACTCTTGGGGCTGCACAAAGCTATAATACCCTGACAACATAGTTGTGTAGGGTATAACTATGGCATTGTTCACCAAGGCGTATGGCTGGGAAGACTATCGTTTCGGATCTCGACACTGTCCTTCTTACCTTTGGCCTTGGTGCAAAGTGCCATATTTTCCAACTAATAAATAAAACCTCAAAAAGTAACAAACTGAGATTATGATTGAAAATTTTAAATAAAAACATAGGCCTGCAGAACTTGTATTGTACATTCAAAATGTACCTTTAAATCAAGAATATACAGTGAAATCTCGCTAATCCTGGCAAAATTTTCGGATTTTCGAGGTTTATTCAATTTGTTAAATTTTATTATTTTTTAATTAAACATTGAAACAGTTTTATGGCTTTATCAAAAAATAAAATTATGCATTTAAATATTAAATAATAATTTAAGTATTGTTGCCTTTACTTGTATTGTATGTTTGTATATTAATTTAAATAGGAGGATCGATGATATCCTAGCCAGCCCCGGTCTCGTGTTCGGCTTAAGGGAACCGCCCCATTCTCGATTTTAATTTTTCAAGATTTTCAATGGGCTGGCAAATCAATACCAATGCTTGTTAAGGTTTGTTACTTTGCATATATATAATTGAAGATTTAAAAGAGAAGAAAAATAATTTACAAACAATTTTTGTTATTGTTTTGTTGTTGTTTTTTGTAGTTAAAGAAAAGTCCTTATTTTGGATGGCGGGCATGATAACTCCTCACTGGAACATCGGAATCTGAAAAATCCAACGGTGTTAGAAAGAGTACATGTCTGGCTCTCGTATGAACTAGGATTATTGACTTCGCTCTAAAATTAACAAAATGGCGGACCTTTGAAAAAATAAAAATATAAGGAAGATCTTCACCGATTGACTTTATCCTAGTTCATACGATAGCTATACACTCACAGAGAAACATGTAAAAATTTGGAATCGATTGGGTTATTAGTTTTTGAGTTATCGTGCCCGCCATTCGCAAAAGAGAAAAACGCGTTTAAAGTTTGAGAAGTCCTTTAGCCGTCACTTGATGCTGACACAATAAACCGGCTATATCTTCAAGAGTTCTTGAGATTTTCACTTGAAATTTTGTAGGGACATTCGACCCCGAGAATGGGGGGGTCCCCTTAATAGACTTCCTTGTATAATATAATTTACCTAGCTGTTATATTTTCTATCAAATAGGTTAACTATGTTAATTATGTGGGATTTTCTTCCGATTTTGAAGGCATTACTGAGAAATTAACCCAACGCTGAAATAATGATAATGCTTTGCCGGGTATTAAGACCATGACATTCAGTCAGGCAAATCATTACACTATGGTGGCCCCTATTTTATGCGTCTTGAATTAAATATTAGTTACGAAGGAGTCATCGATTTGTTGTTCTTACAAAAATAGCTTCGTCTCCGTGCGTATTTATTATGGTCGCATTAACATTTATCTTGTGTTCATACAAATTCGAAGGTTGTTCTGCTCGGAATGTTTCTCTTTCATTGCGTACACTTTCTAAACAAACTTTGAATGCCACAAGTCAGAATGAAATCTAAAACGTGACGTATTCTCACTTCCGAAAGACCCAGTTTATATTCCATGAAAACAATCAATTAAAACAAAATATTCAACGTTGCCGCATTTTATAGAAATACAGACTCCGTCTCATATATTATAACCAATCCACCTGTTGACATATTTTGAGCGCAAGTAGTTCTCTCAAAATGTTTTTAACGTTAGCGGTTGCCGTATGCTCTTGTAGCCGGTCGTTCGCTTCTAGCTTCTGTACAAAAAACTGGACATGGCCAAAGGCCATACAAATAATATGTTATCGTAATAACGAACAACTTGGGAGGCGGTGGATGGGGCATTTAACAAGTGGGCCAGCGAGCAGTTTAGCGAATTGCTGCTGCTGGCCCGTTCCTTGTCATGTTTCATAATTTATTGTTGTTGGCCATGTTAAGAGGGAGCATTAAATGAGATTTTTTCGTTATTTCATTAAGTGATGTACAAACAACAAACGAGCACACAAACATATCATGGGAGAGTGTGCTCAACGCAAGGTTGGGCGCTATTGGGTGTGCATGTTCGTCTATAATATAAATATGTATATATTTTTAAGAAACTCTTAAATTACAACATAACATTTTCTTAAAGTTGGAGTTAATTTTAGTTATAATTCCCATAAAGTTGGAGTTAATTTTAGTTATAATTCCCAAGTATGATGATTTTTTACATGAAATCTACCAAATTTTTTTAGAATATCAAAAAAAAAATACTATTTTAATATTTTCCTAAGATGAGTCCGTTACTTCTACACTAGTAGTATTTAGATTTGAGTCTGAGTATATGACAAAATTGGTAAAGAGGGCCTGTTGGTTTGGGATATTTTCCCAGCAAACAAAAGATTTGACGAAGTTTGTGGCGAAATCTGAATCTGTAATTTTATCTGCCCCTTCCGAAAGCTACCGACATTATTATAACACACTAGTTGTTGTTGTTTAAATTGATAGACAAAATTTCGGTTTTAAATTTAATTTTTTTTCTGCAGGAAAAATAATGCACCTAAAAGAATAAATCGTAATTTTCAATCGACAATTGACAGTATCCAATAATTACAAAGAACTACCGCAACGTGCATGGAATTCTAAAACAGATCCAATAAATTAAAACAAACTCATTAGGTAGTAGAAAAAATGGTCTCAAATCTTGTTAGTCTAATAAAAAATATTGGACTAACAATATTTGACATCCCATGACATCCTATATATGTAGGAGATATACCTGAAACGTGAATATACAACGACAATTTTTTCTGAAGAGATTTCGTAATCCAATGGGCTCCAACGATTCTAAATTAGACCAATTTTTTCATATATTTCGATTAAGAATCCTAAATATATAGAAAATAGAAAGGGACCTAAAATATTGAAAATTGTAGGGTATCCGCTGAAAAACCTCAATGACGAAACCGTCTTGAAAGCCAAACATTGGTCTGAATAAAGGAGACTGTCGTTTTCGATTTAAAAATTCGACTGAATTTACAATGGGCTGGTAAATGAACATTTATTTAAAGAAGTTTAAAAATTTACGGGTTTAGTTTATCCAACTTCATACCATAGCAATATACGTATAAAATATTAAATTTTGAAATCGATTGGATCAACATTTTAAATATTTGTAAGAGCTTCCGATTTTTTGAAATTTGAATGATCAATGCCTTGAAAGGAAGAATGGAAAATCTCCTTAAAAACAATATGACCCACATTCGGAATGACCTTTGATTATTGGTATATTGCTGGTCAAGGAATACCTAATATATTTATGTATTTCGGGTAAAGTAAATCAAAGTGTATCGAAAACACTGGTTTTACAATCACTGAAGAAGAACCAATCAATCGTATATACCACCACTAGCAATTATCTGTTGCACCGAGTATCGAGCAAAATAGGTAACGACTCAATTCAATATCTAAATGTGACATAGACATATTGACCTACCATGTCTAACGTATATTACATGGGAATATAGAATGCTTGAAATCTATAGCTGCAATGCAATTGAAGCGAGCACATGACTTATCTAATATATTGGGCGATGTTAGAGTTAACCTCGTTCTGGCATACATATCAAACATATTCATGTTTGTATGTATGTTATTTATAAATTGGTGGTGTTGATTTAACACCCTCAATGGCTTTAAGGGACAATACAATTCGACTGACTGACTGACTAGCTGGCTGACTGACTTTCCTTCCCTGCCTGGCTGCCTGTGAACGGCTATGAAATTTGGTTCGATTACTTTGGATATTCTTTGTGCCTAACATTTTTTATGCAATCAGTCTGCAACGCCCGTTGGAAATTATTGCATAGCTGCATATTGTAAATGTGACTTGGCCCTGCAGTCGAATCGAATTGAAGGAGCTGCCGACGTTGCCACTTTCACGACCTCCACTGCTCTGCATGGTAAAGTGAATTTGATTTATTTGTTAGATTGCGTGATAGATGCCGTTTCGTTTTGTGGCCCCCATTGTGATGCATTTCACACATCCATCGAACAACCAACCTGCTGACGTCACTGATGGCAAAACTCTGTCGATTGTTGCGGGCGTACCACCCCGTGATATGCACATATTTACACCTACATACGTACACTGGTACGTCTGCCAGCCTATGTTATCGGGGTTAGTAGGAAGTAAGTATGTATGTGGTTAAAGTACAAAAGCATGTCCATATCCAGTTTACTGTGTTTCCATTTGCCATAAACGTCGGATATGCTGGCAATCGAGTTTGCATACCACCACACATGTGAATGGAAAATAAAAAAAAGAAAATAATGCCTGTAAAATTTAGAATTGGGCATTTAGACTGTCTTCAGGAAGGGCGAAACGTAACAGAGACACCGCACCACACCTTGGGCTACACACGAAACCAAGTACAACGGTATTACACACCCGATATCTGATATTCCGTTCCATTAGAATAGTCAAAAACAAACGTTCTGACAAAAAAAAATCTCCAAAACGAGAACAACAAAAAAGACCAGAACAAACCACGCATATAGTTCTTGAAGAACATACACACAAACAACGTTAGTTTGTAGAGGTGCTTGTGTGGGCCACACACACGCACACACATTCCATTTCAATCTGCAGAGCAAAATTTGTAAAATGATGGTCATCCTCATAATTCGTCGTTGCGACTGACGCCCACTTCTGCGCTGCAGCGTCTTCTATCAATGCCGCCAAATCAATGCAGGCGAATTTGAAAACATCAACAACAACATACCAACTGAAGGAAGACGAGGGCATTCTGCATCTATGTACTTGTATCTATGTATGTTCGTTGGCGCATGAATCGCCATGAATGACGAGGAATCTAGGAAGTTGGCACACATTTCTTGCCTTGGGCTTAACATTGCACATTGAATGGCCGAGAATGAGATACTATTTTGCATATCCATCTGCATAATTCACAGAGAAATATACGTAAAAGTATGTGTGTGTGTGTGTGTAAATCTGAAAGTGAGCGTAAACGTGTAATTCATGTACGCTTGTGACCACCAGTTTGAAAAAAATATGGCCGAGTACATAATTAATTAATTCTTCTTTTGCAATCTGAAAAATGTCTTATTCCTACTTTGTAAAATTTATTATACACATCATTTAACCTAAAACTATCGGGGTTCGACTAATAGTTTGATTAACAACGATATTTAATTCCCTTTACTGTAAAATTTGAACATACAGAAGACATTGTCAAATGCAAAATTCATCACATTGAATACTGAAATTTCGGACGGGACCGACCTTGCACCAATATAAGCAGTCAGCAGTTACTCTTCCGCCACACGGAATTCTGGATCATACAAGCTATAATGAACGAATAAATTCATTAAGTATTTGAGTTCCGAATTGTTTTCCCTGCCAATAGAATTATTTTCCGCAACTATCCCAGGATATTATAATCGGAAAAACTCGAGGAATACATGAATTCGGAAGATAATATATATAGAAGTTATATCTATATCTGAGCCGATTTAAACGAATCTTATACTCTATGCAAATTTTCGTTTCAATCTGGCCATGGCATAATTATACAAGGCGGTCTAAGGCAGACATATGATTCCAGTTTTTTCTTAAATTTACTTTTGACAACATTCAGCTTTCAAAATTTAAATGAAAATGCCTTCCTTCCAAATGTACGCACATGATGTGTTCATTGGCAAAAATTGCTAAATTATTTATATTTATTAATATTTTGAAGTTCCCTGCCTCTAAAACCTATAAATATTTGTTGTAACACTTATAGTTACGTCGTGAGAACAATGTGCAGCTTCAAAATGTATAAATTTTTAATTTCCTGAAAATATGCCAATCGATATACATACATATAATTTTATGGAATTTATTTATCACTAGAGACCCGGCAAACATTGTCTTGCCTAGCAATATTCTTGATGTATAATTTTCGGTATTTTAGACTTGTTTTTATACCCTCCACCTTATGGTGGAGTGCACAGATCTTTATAATACCTTGTAGGGCTTTACAATTAGCAAATACATTGCTACTACTCCTAGGACACTAGGTATTGAAAATGTTCAATATCACGCTATCCCCAATATTCGATATTTTGAAGCTTTTTGGTTCGTTTCACAACATAAAATTATTTTATTGTTTTTGTTTTGATAGAATGAGTCCTACTAAAATGATTAATATTGGTCCACTCTTTGGGGCCCCCATATAACAGTACGCACAATATCCGGTATTTTGGGGAGTTTAGTTACGCGTTTTATTCAAATTGGCTGCAATTTAACATTTTCGATGATCATTGAGTACAAATGCATACAAAAAATATCAATATTGATCAAAATTAATATACCTTAATTCCCATTATAATAGCTGTAATGTGTTATTCCAGAATATTGGAGGGTAAAACAATTTTTTCTATCCCCCATTTTCGGTATTATAAAGACTTCGAAGAACTTTTTTCATAGAGATGGCTATAATTTGGCACAACGAATTCCTGTGAATAAGGTATAAAAAATTCGATCGTAGCGACGATTTTACTTGTCCTCATTTAATATATGGGTGGTTGAAATATTGGGGTATTTGTAATTTTATAGTCACATGTTCAATACTAATAGGTAACATTATGAACTCTTTGTTATAATAAATCGTTTTGGCGGAGGGTTTGGTATAACCTTCACATTAGATATTATGCCTATATTTTATAATATTGCTGTTTTTGATTGTTAAGCTTAATGATAGAATCTGGTATATGCGAGGTGTTGTATTTATAAGTTAAATAATAATGACCAACGATTAGGAAAATAACCACCATCCAACATGTTCCTATTGAACTATTATTATTATTTTCACACTAAATTATATAGGTCACGGATGTTGGAATTATAATTCCCTGAATGGACCCTATCTCTATTCAGAATGTCTTCTGATTTTACATCCTTGGATTTGTCCCAAAATTTACGTGCATTATATGAAAAACGTGTACATTAAATGATCAACTTGCAAATTAAAATAACTAGAATGTTTTTAACATTTTCAATAATAGACAAATGAAGGCGAAAAATCCGTTTAGCCGTTCTCGAGTTTTAGCGGGACTAGATTGATGTATGAGTTACAAATTAAAAAGGGCTGCCATTATCCATTTCCCAAATGAGACTACCTTGAATAATTATGCCATGCTATCTGACAAACATTGGGTGTACCATTTAAATCAAATATCTATATATATAAAAATGAATTGATGATCGTTAGTCTCGCTAAAACTCGAGAACGGCTGAATGGATTTATCTCATCTTAGACTTGAAATGTTCGTGAAGGTTTAAAAGTAGAGAAAAGATCGAAAAAAACCGCGAAACCTCTAAAAACAGACTTTTATATTTCCCATTTTGTGTCAAATATTTTTTTTTTTTTAATAATAATAGTTCCATAGGATCATTGAAAAACGGGGGTAAGATCTTCAACATACCGAAAATGAAACGGGAAATATATATGACGCCTTTTTAATACATTAGGTCAATTCCATGAGAAAATTCGGTCAAAGTCTTTGTAATACCAAAAATGGGGCGTGACCTGTATGTTGAAGCATTATCAAAACTTGGTCCTAAATAGAAATGTTTCCGCAAAAATGTATTTTACCCTTCAATATCTTGGAATGATATTGATACTATAATGGCAATGAATATATTCAAATTTTTGGTAGGAAGATTTTACACCACATGACAATAGGGGATACCACTACATGGGAGCTACCCGGAAACTTGGACCATTTTTTATAATTTTTGTAAAGAGGTTTTGATCATCTAAAATAAAACATTACAGACACTTTGGTTGAAGTACTGGACCAAACTGCCCAAAATATGAATATTGTGTGTACCGTTATATGGGAGCTACCTCAAAGAGTCGACCAATATTGACAATTTTAGTAGGATTCATTCTACCAAATAAAACAACCAAATACCAAATTAGAGACGGTTACATTTAAAAACGTTCTCAAATCCCCCACATCATGCGAAATGGTTAAGTACTATTATTTGGGGGATATTTGGAAGCTTGGGCGAATATGAAATTACAGCCAAATACCGAATATTAAGGGATATCTTTATATGGGGACATACGAATACTTAAATCAATATTGAAAATTTTAATTAGGGAGATTTTCTTTTCAATAAGTATCCCTAATATTAAATTAAAAACATTTGTGTTGAATATTGGGGGTATCGTTATATGGGGGCTACCAAGGTATTATAAAAATCTGTACACGCCTTATGGTGGAGGTTATAAAAACAAACCTAAAATGCCGAAAATTATATATTATACTAGCGGGACCGGCGGACGTTGCCTTGCCTAGAAATCTATATCTATATATGTACATACATATGTATGTATGTATGTATGTATATAAAAATGAATTGCTGTTCGTTAGTCTCGTTAAAACTCGAGAACGGCTGAACGGATTTTTCTTATCATAGTCTTGAAATGTTCGTGGAGCTACAGGGTAGGTTTAAAAGGTTCAAAAAATTTGAAAATCGCGAAAAATTTGCAAAAAATTCATGAAGCATATTTGCATTTCCACGAATTTAGTATCGAGCTATTTTGGTTGCACCACGTCATAGATGTTATTTTGAGATATTTTGAGCGCAAATGTGCCGCGTATCATTCCTCTAAGTCTACATTTGTCAATTATTGAAAAATTTTCCAAATATTTTATTATTTTTTTTTTTTCAATGGGATTGACATTATATTCAAAATATTTTATGTGAGAATACGTAAAAAATTGAAAAGTATATCATTGAATATACACGCATATGTACACGTCTTCCATAGAATGCACGTAAATGTTGTGGCAAATGCTAGAATGGAAAATCAGAAGACATTCTGAATGGACTTCGTGTCCATGTTGTTCTTTAAAGTACCAAATCAGGTGGTACCATTTTATGGTGGTTATATGCCTAATCGTTTGTCAATATCTTAGAACTTATAAACAGAACACTTCGCATATATCCTACACCAAAAATTTGTATCACAGAGAAAACTAATTTTCTTTGCAAAAATCTATCATTAAGCTCAGCTCAGTAATATTTAAAAACAACAAAATACCTAGGCAAAATACTTAATGTGATGGTTGTACCAAAATTTCCATCGAAAACATTTATAATAACAAAGAGTCTCATGATGTTACCTATTCAGGTTGAACATGTGACTATAAAATTGAAAATTGCCAAAACGGGGATAAGAACTAAAAAATATATCGACAAATTAATTTATAGTGTATGGGGCCCTTAAATCATGCCGTCATGCCGATGAACCCCTTTTTGTATATGTGAGATTGACTAGTGTAAGGCAAACTCTTCAATCACTATTCCAAAAAACTATTCCAAACTTTCAAAATGAATATTTGGTCTGTTCCAGTACTATTTTATTTTTTATTTTTGTCAAGAACTATTCTTTGAGGAATAATTAATGAATTTGTGTATTCATGGGTTATTGGCGGTTTTAGGTCAGTAAAAAAATAAAGTTTAAGACCAGGTCGCGATTAATTTAAAGTTTCCCACATGCAGCCCATGGCTTTTGTGATGTTGTTTATATTGTGAATTACAATCTATTTTTCTATCGAGTAGTGTCTTTCAATTTTCTTGCCTTCTTAAATAAAATTGAAAGACATAAATCCCCGTCCAAAGACTATATCATGGAAATTGTGTTGACCGCATAAATCTTTCCAAGCCTAGGTTTCCTTTCCGTCCGCCTCGTGAATGTAGTTTTCTTGAATTTTTGTTATTAAAAAACCTAAATTTAAAGACTATTTTTGAAATCGAAATGTAATATTGAAAATGTTTTTGACAAATTACTTTACAAACAATAAAGAAAAAAGTTTAAAACCATATGATTGTCACTTACACATTATTAAATACACCTTGAGTAAATCTAGTAAAAGGGAAACATTTCAAAATTGCTCTCAGAGTACAAAATAATTTGAAAAGTTCGGGAACGCAAATCTAGTAAATATGCCAAAATTAGATGGCAATACTTCAAAATCAACATAACAGCCAACAGAAGTCGGCATTCCTGTTTACCATTTCATGTAAAATGAGTAGATTCTTTTAGGTTCTGCAACGGAACTTTTATTCACCAGATTGATAGGATTTCATTTTCAAAATCAAAACTATTTTGATTTTCTTCATGGATTGTGTGTGTCACACATACATAAATAAACTTAAAAAAAAAATAACACATAGTCATGATTTAGATTAGGCGAGTTTACTTGCGGCAAGTCTTTGTTTGTAGCAGAGAGGGGCAAGGGGAATAGAAATGAAAAAAAATTGCTTGTACCGAGAATTTTCTGGCAATTCGTTTTGTGTATTTCGTATTTGTTGATATTTTATATATATTTAAACAACAAATAGAAAAATATTTTGGAAACCGAATTGCCTTGTATAGACGCATGAAGCAAGTTCAAAATAGAACGACAAGAATTGCCACAAGTAAACTCGCCTAATCTAAATCAAGACATACTATGATAAATGCTGTACGGCATGATATATAGTGTATGGGGCCCTTTATGCTTAAATCTCAAAGTCCTGATTTATATTAGGCGAGTTTACTTGCGGCAATTTTTTCTCTTTTGAACTTGCTTCATGCGTCTATACAAGGTAATTCGATTGCAAACATATATTTTCTGAATTGATTTATTTTTTCTGGAACTACTACAAACAAAATACACAAAACGAATTGTCAGAAAATTGTCGGTACTAGCAATTTTTATCCATTTCTATTCCCCTTGCCCCTCTCTCCTGCAAACAAAGACTTGCGGCAAGTAAACTCGCCTAATCTAAATTGGGACAAAAATAAAAAAAAATCACTGAATAAGCTATATTTCAAATTTAATTAATGTACGCTATAGTTTTATGTCCGGCTAATAAAATGTTGGATTCCCAATTTTAAAATTTGCATTGTTTTTGGAGATATTTACTTATTTCGTGCTTCTACTGCTCTAATTATGGCCAAAAAATTTAATCTCTGTCTCATCGCATGGCCCTACAAATAACATTTTGTGAGTTTTGCTGAAATCTGAATTTCTGCTGTTTATAAATCTTCCTTATTTATTTTTTATTTATGTATTTATTATTTTTTTTTTTTGATATTGTCAACAACTTAAGGATGGATATCGATTATCTCTTTTTCCTTATTCTCCACATTGGAAACATTTTTTACCATGATAGTATTTTCATAATTTTAAATTAATTTTTTTTATTTTCTTTTGTTTTTTCAAGACATAATTTTATAAAAAAAAGTGCCAATTCTAGACCACAATCTTTTTATGCATCACATTTACAGTGTCCTTAGAGCCAGTCTTTGTCGGATATAAGAAATCCAAGTAATGCTACATCATTTGTATTTCAATTTAACTATTTATACTTTTTTTGTTTTATACAAACGCTTGCACTAGCCGCTTCAATATTTTTTTGTATTTAAAATGTTTTTGACACTGACAGCCATGATGATGATGATGGCTATGAATATTTGTCATCAAATTATTTTTTGGCATTACATTGAAAGCTTTGCAAGACGTTTAGTTCAGTCGTGCTACTGTATGTGTGTTTCTTTTTGTTCCTTTGTTGGTTTGCACTGTGTGCACTTCCGTGTCAAGTGAGGTGCCAAAACTATGATAAACACACATACACACAGGCACTCACGCCGCCCATATAAAAACGCTCACGTACACACCAACCAACAATACATTATGGAATTGATTTGGTAGTTCATTTTGACAAATCACCATCCATTGCCATGTAAAGGCAGTCAACTATTTCTGAAATTAAATTTGCACGAGATACACCAGGGTCATCATCGTTTGCTACTAAGCACCAAATTTTCGAATCAAGTTCTAATCTGATGGTCCAATAATTCTGATGCAAAGGAAACAGCTCGTTTTTATATTCAATGACAAGTGCAGTGCATCGCCTTTCTTCATATTGGGTTGACGTTGCATAGTAGATAGTGTTGTTGTTGTTTCTGTCTTTCTTTCCTTTTCTGGTTAACAACGTCAATGCCTCTTGCTAACACCGCACCCTTGTATCCCGCACCAATGTACATTAGTATAGGTGTGGATGCGGTATTTTGTAAAAAAAAATCATCAACCAACTAATCCATTTGCAGATTTTCTCTGACAACTCAAGTGCACTTCAAGTCAACAGGCATTCATGTAAGAGTGTGTGTATGTGTGTGTGTGCGAGAATGTGTTTGAGTAGGTGTAGTTAAATAGTAGTACAACAACCAACAAGAACCAAATATAATATGTACTATCAAAACAAATTATAATAATAATGGCGATAATGTGTTTACATTTTATAATGACTTTCCCCGGTACGAAATTTGAATGCATATTATATCACACATCTACACGAACTCTCACACACACACCCACATCCACAAACATTTAGGCAAAAAGTACATTGAACATTGCCTAGAAGTTTACCAACTACTGAAAGGTCGTATACTTTACATATACAAACAACAAGTAAGTGTTATGTTCACATTCATACGCACCATTGCACAAGCTTAATTTTGGTTTTGATCGGAATATGGGTTTAGCTGAAATACCCAGCCCTCAATGTTAATAAGGACTTAAACAGATTTGTGATTTATAAGAGGTGAATTTGTAAGAAATATATAATTTGCTTAGATTTAATACAATACCCTCTGAGTTATGGCCAATGAGGACATATTCGCTTCAGATCTACGTATCTGGACAATATTATGAATAAATATCGTGTGAACGGTGTATTGAATTTAATCCAGATTTTGCACTTCCTAATATTTTTAGGAAACCGAAGATCGACGAAGAAACAATTTCCATAAAAACGAAATTTTGTTTCATATTTTTTCTAGATAATCGGTTTCTGCAACATTGCGGTGTCTTTACTTCGTAAATATTTAACATCACTCCCCACAATAATGGCCCACTCACAAATTTTTCACTCTGTACACAAAACAAGACTCAAATCACTGGGATGTGGAAGACAATCACTTCCTCTGGCCAGTCATTGTGGTAGCATGGTGTTAATATCGATCTCAAGTATTCCGAATAATGGTACATTGCAAATCATTAACACGACCGAACTGTGTAATTAATCTGAAGTATAGCAAACCAGCATGTGTCTTTTGTGAGTGTGTGTATGTTTGTTGTTGTTTTTGCTGCGAATACAAAGGGGAAACGACAACAATATACGCACATACACACAGAACTTCGTATAATAACGATTGCGGGAAATATTATTCGCATCCAATGCTTAATGGTCTGGAAAATCTTGTGGTGAATATTCCGCCCAACAGAAGGTAGTACGAAATGAGACAACTGTGTAAATACCACTCTAAATGAATATTATCACCCGTTTTGTTTTCTTTTCGAATAATACTCTTCACACACATACACAAAGACAATATCTCACACAGAGGCACACACATACACCCCCATTTACATACCAAAACATAAACGGCGCATCTTTACGCTATAGATATTGACGAGCGAAACAGAGAGAAAGGCGTCAAGTAACAGAACACGACTAATAAAACCATGTCAATACGTTGTCTAACCGATTGTTATTGCGATATGTTAATCAATTAGGAGGGAAGGAAGGAAGGAAGGAAGAACTTGACGAACTTTAACCATCGAAGCATAGACCAGAAATATAATAGATGACACTCATAAAATGACAAATCAGACTCCATTCGAACTAACACAAAACCCACCATTCAGACACGCACACTCATATTTCTGTGTTATCTATCTGCTCCTACCAACCAACCAAGCAACCAACCCCTTAAACAAAATCTAAAATATACACACTCTGGAAGAAGGCATGACTGTTACACAAACACAATTCAAATATTTTTGCCAAAATGGCACAGTCATTTATAACTAAATGTCAAAATCTGGAAAATGTCAACAACAACAACAACAGAGGCGACAACGACGACAACAGCATTAACTACAGAGGTCATATTTGTTATTTTACACAGTAGATACATAGACATATTTTGAATTGAATTTTGGAAATGACCATTACATTGATGTACATATGTATGTGTGTGTTACATTCAATTATTCGAATTTGTTGTAATTTGACATATGTTGTTGGATAATAAACCTTCTCTTGATTTTTCTGATTAATTTTGATGGCTCATTTGCCACTCGATCTGGCATTGCTACTGTTTCAGGGGGCAAGACACTTCCTTGCAACATTTTGTCCGCATTTGTTTCACATTCAGCCATTAACCCCTAAAAACAATATTGTGTGATTTTCTGTATTTTGGCGTATCTGCTTCTCAGTAGGTAAACATGCACTCAGAAAATAATTATATTCAGTATTCTGACGGGATTAGGCATGTTTTCCAAAAGAATTGATTGACATGTTCAGTTTTTGGTAATGGTTCCCCGTTGTAGAACCACGTGCAGAGGACGAAATGCGGCGCTAAATTAATAACTTCCACAAGTAATCGGTGCGGATCATGTTTTGATACCGCTCGATTTAATTTATTTGTTGAGTCTGGACTAAAACTATTATCAATGATCGATATTATTCAAAATATGCGTCGAATAAGACAATTGTAGATTGGATTCGCCGTAGGAAAATACAAAACGCAAGTTTCAAACAAAAATTGTTTTGAAATCAATTTTATAAAACTAGAAAGCAATGCGGTATATTCGGACATTTAATAATAGAAGGTAACAGCAAGTGTTGTTGTACAAAAAACGATACAACAACCACATGTAAATTAGTTGTTGTAGGTTCTACTAGTGTCAACTCATTTGATAGAAAAATGTAAACAAACAAACAAATTATCATCAAATTATTTTTATTTTGAAAATGAAATATTTTCGAATCCTCAAAATAAAAATTGAAAAACATGAATGAAAATCTATCAAATTTATATTTCTATCGCTTCCACATCTTTCCTATAATTGAGCCATTGCCATATACATGTGTAACACATATGAACATGCTGGAAATAGCGAGTTATTCCTTGAAGAAAGATTTGCTTCCTCAAACTTTCCCAGCAGGCAGATTGAGTAAATTGAATACGGGAGCACATTTAATAAAGAACAATTTCAAATTGTATCCGTTACCAATTTTCCTGTTGGGTGATTTTTAAAAACATAATTTGTCAAATTCATATTGACACTAGTATAACGTTAGAACCAAATCAGCTGGGATTTGCTGTTAGCTTTTTTAATTGTACCATGCCACTAGTGTTAAATGTTCTATGGAAATTAAAAAATTGTGCGAAAATCCCGCGACAATTGTCTAACACACTAACAATATTTGAGTATTTGAAATATGCAAATATGTTATACATATATACCATATCGGACCAAATACATCCACATATTAGATATGATTTTAGAGGAAAAATATCTTCGTCATATATTGCCAATTTATCCGAACTATGTCTATATGTACGTCATATAATGATGTTTTGGTTATTATTCACAAAAAATCTAACCATCATTAAAACATTCATTCTTATTGGTTGACCAGGTCCGCTTCAAATGTAACATTTTATGGGTTTCGGGATATAATTTTGAAAATAACAGGACAATTGGTTCATAACTGCGGATACAATTATGATTCCAAATTGTAATGAACAGATGGACGGGCACACATGCCTGATTGATTCAGCTAGTAGAGATACGACCAATCCGGTATACGAAAAGATGGGTATGGGGCTAACATTTTGTGGCGTTATAAAAACATTTTCAGCTTGGACCACGTATTACAAATGATGCATTTACAAATGCTGATTTTAACTTTTATGATGGTTTTCATTCATAAAATTATAATTTACTCAAATGAGAAGAATTTCAAAAAAAGAATTAAAAATATAATAATATTTTTTGATACTTCAAAATTCTGTGTTCTGATTGGTCGAAAACAATTTGCTTCAAAATTGATATGTCAGAGCGAATTAATTTAAATTCGCTTTGCCTGTCGTTTTAACATATCATGTTCCCAATTTGCCGATGCGGCTACCTTATATATCTACCTTGGGCAGGGTGATATTGCATATGACGAATAATAGACTATATTTTTTAACAAATTTAGTTATTTAGTTCAATGGCAGTCATAACAATTAAGTAAAAATTTTAATTTTTTGTTAGTAAACCCACTTGTAATTACGTCTTTTTGGTTTTTGTTAATAGAAGCTCCTTTTTTCACCGCAGACGTGTAAAACTTTGTCAACACATGTAGTTCTCCGTTGAAACTTTATGATGATCAGCTGATAATTGTGGCGTCTAGAACTCCTGAAAAAAAAAATAAAGTGTTCAGTCCATTTCATCCCAAAACTATCTTCTGTTCATCATCGAAAATTATTGGCGTCTTCCTTATGCCATGTACAGACGAGCGTTGTTCCCTCTCTCATTCGTTGTTCGACCCGTAATTTTGAAGTAATTACTTAGTTCCTCATACAAAATTTTCTGAGCGAACACCGACTTTTGTACGTTGTTCAATTCGAATCCCTAATAATTAAGAGTATTTATCGAAAATAAATTAATGTTGACAGTTTGAAAATATTTATGAAATTTCCAAAAATTTTCAGTAAAATCGAATATGATGAATTAACAAATTAACAAATTGTCTAGTTTTTATATATGCAGTAGGATGTAAATTTTGCAATCTACATAATGCAATATGCATTTCTCTCTCTTTTGTTCCAAGTAGCATACAAAACGAGAAGCAAATGTGGAGAAACCCAAACCAAATTTCTCCATTTTTTTTTATATGTGACATTTGAATTGAGAAAATATAAAAATTTATTTAAAGCAACAATATTTTCAGAAAAAATGGAAAACATGAATTAAAAGTAAAGAGATAGGGGTTGATATTATAGTCAGAAGAAAGAGAATTATTTTTTCTATTTAGATCCATATGTGATTCACACAAATATGTTACAATTTTGGTGTAAAACAAGAAACAAAAAGTTTGAAATAAAATAACTCTAATGACATGAATTAAGAATAGTGTTGTATGAACAGGTTAATTCATGTACGTAATTCTGAGAGCGAACTACGTTGTTCGAGTGCCCGTCAGAACATGGCATTAACCATAACCGGAACCTCATGCAAATTTTCCCAGCGATGCATTTCCTCCCTCTTGTGTGGGAATGTTACTACAAAACAATATCAGAATCCATATAAACCTCCACATCCGAGCACATACATATAATTATTATCAATTTAAAGTCAACCACTCCTCTTGGATGTACTTTCAAAATCTCGAGTCTATGTCATTCAGGAGTAAATATAGACCCCATTGTACGTAAATATTTTAATTTTTCACACAAAAGTCTTCGTTCAAAATAGGACAATTCTGGCCAATAATAGGATCTCTGGTCCACCGTGGGACGTAAGTTAATTTTATAGCCAAAAGTGTATAATGTCGGGAACTTTCCTCACGTTCCAATTTTTAAAAATGTTTTATGTCGGAAACTGTTTAACGGCATTTACATTGGAACTTTTTTCCGTCTTAACTCCTCTATGGGGATTTATGGAATTGACAATTTAGATCTACTGGATTTAATAAATCCGGTACAATGTAAACGTACTATTAAACTCATTTCTTGAAAAGTTATTAAACAAGATTATGACAGTTATGTATGTCATCAGTCCCAAATGATCTTTAAAGGTGATGCAATTCTTTACTGTTGTCATTACCCATATAATATAACACCACAGATATCCTGCAAGGTATGCCTAAAACATATACAGTCAACGCTCGGTATAACGAATACTCAGTTGAACGAAATCGGGATATAACGAATGGGCATCGATTTTTTACACTGACTACCGCATACCGCCTTCAAAATGTGTATACTTGATATAACGAATGGTGCGAAATTTAATGGATTGGTCTATTTGACCAAGATCTTAAAAAAACACAAGTAAGGACATTCCAAATAATTATTGTCAATTGGAATTTTGAGATGGGAGATATGCCCTGTCAATTGTTATTTTTGAGAAAACAAGATACCAAACTACAGAACTGAGATCGGAAAATTGGCTACGATCTATGTGGACATACAACTTTTTTACCCACCAAGGTCCCGGAATGCCAAATTACAGCCAATTCGTAGTAGAAATATGCCTAGGACCATTAAAAAACTTAAAAAAGGGCTGTAGCTTTATATGTGTTGTGTACCCAAAGATTATAACTTTTGCTTGGAAAATTTGCCACCCAATGAGAACTCAAAATATCAAATTAAATCCAAATAGGTTGGATTTAATTTGAGACGTTCGTTGGTGCCTTACTTCGGGCTTACCAAGGCATTTGCCAACAAATGCATATTTTTGCACTGTTATGTGTCGTCGCTTTGCGGCGAATGTACATAACGATGTTGTTGGTATTGCCAGTTAAAGTAATAAACCGAACAGTTTAACCGTGCCTGTATCTACAACACTACTGATATTTGGAATCCTCCACAAATTATAATCGGATTGTACTGTTATATAGTGTCGATTTTCATACATTCATAGACAGATTTAAAATTTCAACATATTCCAGTACTGCAGGAGTCTACTAATTTGTACTACGACAACAACTTTGCCTTCATGGTATCGAAAAAATAGTAAAAATTAGTATATTCTTGGGAACATCCTAATTAAGTATTCGGAGTCAATTTGTGACTCGATAAGTATATCAGAGTACTTTTGCAATAACCCAATAGCGTTACACAATAGTGTTACGTGACAAATTTAAGGGCAACATTTTCCAGGTCAGAAATAGTCTTCATAATATTTAAATTGCGAAGTCAACTAATGAAATAACAAAGCCTTTACTGGCATTCGCAATTCGCCAAAATATAGCAACACCCTTACGTATGTACGAATACATGGACATGTGTATATTATGTGTCCCTTACTGGATTTGTACGTTTTAAAGCTTATTTTGGTCGTAAATGAAATGAGAGCATCGATGGAATGTATCATATTTTCAGCAAATGACAAATCAAATGGAAGTATTAGACATAAGGGATACACACACTTGTGTCCACATGTAAAATAAAAATGCTGACGAAATTGCCCTTTGCTGATGATGGCTCCACATCTGTGCGAGATAATATATCTCGTCTTAAAACTAAATCAGAACAAAACAAAAACACTAAGCTAACAAATACAGACGAATATGATGCTCTACACAGAACATCTGCCCTAACAAGTAAGTTCTTAAGACAGTATAGTTGAAAATTAAAATTTTTAAGACAACTTTAGTCGTAATTTCAGATATAATATATACAAAATAAATTTATAATACCTTAAAAGAAAAGACACTCAACGCTTGTATCAGCTTTTGGTTCTACAACTCGAAAATTGCACACATTGCTCAATTTTCGTAATTTTTGTTAATTAAATTCACATGAAATAGCTCTACGGGTCATTGCTGGCAATTTTCCAAATCTTATTGACAAAAATTAATAGCTTAACCAGTGTGACCAGATCAAAAAAAAAAAAGTTACAGCTAAATCCTCATTGAAAAAATGCTAAAAAATATAAAAAAATGCCAAAAAATAATGCTAAATTTAGAAACTTTTTTTTTGGTAAGACGATTACTTTATAGCATTTATTTAACTGTGGAAATATATTTCTTTAGAATAAAACTATGTAATATAGACATGCATCCATTTATTGTTGAGCCATGGCAAATAACAATAAAAAAACCAGTAAGGAAGGTAGTAAAGTCGGACGGGGCCGACTATATGATACCCTTCACCACTTTGAGTATATTCAACAGATGAATCCTAACGGACGTCTCATTTTTAAAGGACTAAAATTAGATCCATAAACATGTCATTCTGCAATCGATACAACATTTTTCATTTGGTCAGATATAGAAGCTATATCTAAATCTGAACCGATTTCAGGAATCTTAACACACATCATTCTACCCCTAATTCATATCTAAATCTGAACCGATTTTCAGGAAACTTAACACACATCATTCTAGACCTAATTCATTACGCTGTGCCAAATTTCGTGTAAATTGAAAGTTATATGGCACTTTGGTGCACCATTTAAATTTAATAGGACGAAAATATATATGAGAGCTATATCTAAATCTGAACCGATTTACAGGAAATTTGACACACATCATTCTAGGCCTAATTCATTACGCTGTGCCAAATTTTGTGCAAGTCGAAAGATATATAGGGACTTTGGTGCACGGATTTTCCAATTTCAAAAGGGTTGGTCCTTGGGCCAAATAAGTGACTTGTGCCAAATTTCATCCAAATCGGATCACATATGCGGCCTGCACTTTGTTCGCAAAAATACATGGACGGACGGAAAGACGGAGATGCGTAAATTTACTTTAATAAATTTAGATATAGCTCCCATATATAGTTTCGTCCGATTTAAGGTAAATGGTGCACCAATGTCCCTATATATCATTCGATTTGCATGAAATTTGGCATAGAATACTGAAATAGGTGCAGAATGATGTGTGTCAAGTTTCGAGAAAATCGGTTCAGATTTAGATATAGCTCCCATATATAGTTTTGTCCGATTCTATGTAAATGGTGCACCAAAGTTCCTATATACCTTTCGATTTGCATGAAATTTGGCATAAAATACTGAATTAAGTCTAGAATGATGTGTGTCAAGTTTCGCGAAAATCGGTCCAGATTTAGATATAGCTCCCGTATATATTTTTGTCCGATTTAAGGTAAATGGGGCACCAAAGTCCCAATATAACTTTCGATTTGCACGATATTTGGCATAAAGTACTGAATTAGGTCTAAAATGATGTGTGTTAAGTTTCATGAAAATCGGTTCAGATTTAGATATAGCTCAAATATATATTTTCGTCCGACTTAATGTAAATTGTGCACTAAAAGATTGCAATTTTAAGTACGTTCAATTTCATGTCAATGTTACTTCGAAAAGACGATATCTGTAAAGATACATATGTATAAAATCCCCAAAGTGGTGAAGGGTATCATATAGTCGGCCCAGTCCGACTTTACTACTTTCCATACTGTTTTTTTTTTGTTTTATATACAGATGAATATCACAAGAATATACGTTAACACACTTTTTGCTTTTATATGCTTCTTCACATTTGTATTCTTTAATTTTGTTTTTACTACCAAACTCAATGAATGCAAGCAAACAGCTGATTGATATTTTAAATGATTGCCATCGTTAAAGAGTTGTCATGAAGAAAAACGCTGATGTTATATTGAACATAATTGGTAAATGGTCATAATTGGTAAATGGTTACCATTTTTAAAGGATTGTCATTGTTACATCATAATTGTATAGCCATATCAAATTATGTAGTAAGAAAAATACCAAAATATTTAAAAATGTTGTGTGTAGAATAATGCTAAAAAATGCTAAATGCTAAATGAAAATTTTGCGGCTAAATACAAAAATAAAATGCTAAATCTAGCTGCAAAAATGCTAAAATGGCCACACTGAGCTTAACTTATGTCAAAAGACATATAAAGATCAAAACCTAATACAACAAGCAAAAACTTCGTTAAGTTCGGCCGGGTCGAACTTTTTATATCCTCCACCATTAGATGTACATTTCGGCATAACTCTTAAAATGATATCCTCTAGCACTACGACCTCAAACGCTAAGTTCTTTCTTCGAAAAAACCATATATGTAAGTACGAAATCTTAATTGAATATCTTCTAATCACTAATAATTACCACATTAAACTTTTTTTCAACAGTTCCATCAATTTAATTGACTACCACGAGGATTGTTAATAAGGTTAACCGGTAAGGCCAGCTGATGTATTCACTGACTGCCCAAATTTATTATTTAAAGAAACAATAAACAAATATATTTTTAATCGAAGCAATGCACTATGGGTCAGAGATCCCATTTTTGCCATAATTAGAGCAGTGCGTTTATGCAATAAATGAATATCACATATAAGGACGCTGATTACCATTCGGCACGAAATTCAACAGGGTGTATCAAAAATGGCGGTAATATTTTTTAAAAGTTTTATTAATCAAACTATTTTTGAACATGTTTTGTAGAACTATAGTCACTAATTACAAATGTGAAATTTTGGAAATCAAATTCAATTTATTGAGCCTTATTTTCAAAACGTTATAATAATAAAGACTGTTAATAATAGTAAGTAATACTTAAGACTATAATGTATTTTCTAAATTTACAATAAAATTTGTATTCAAACTCTAAAAATATGCATAAATCCAAAAAAAAAAAAAAAAAACATAAAAATATATGTATATGTTTAGGAGGGTATATTCGTGTAATGACAACAACACAATTCACATGTGCTCTCATCTTCTTCATTTTATCCTTCAATGTTTTCTTATTTTTTCTGTTTTATTTTTTTTATGATTCTCTTCTCTTCTTTTGTTGTCGTTTTCTTGTGATGCTAACGTAAAACTTACTTTGCTCTGTAGGTTACGTTTATTTCCTTTTTGGCAGTACGTTGTTGTTTTGCTTTTGTATTTAGATTTGTGGTACTGTTAGGAGTAGTGTTGTTTTTGTTTTTGTTATTATTACAATTCTATTTTATGTCATGCATAGGCAGATGAGAAGTATAGTTTGAGGGTTAACCAATATAAATTATTTTTTTCGATAGGAAGCGAAGAGGATTTCTTGAATTAAATTCCATTTTACCGGAAACCGCATATTTTCGCACTCACATATGCACTCACACACAAATACACTTCATTAATGCGAAGAAGGTTTCAACATTAAACACTTCACTGGCGAATACGCGTACACCAAAAGCGACAAACACCTTGTGCACGTATATGTATGTGTTGTTACTGGGCTCACTCCTTTTACCAGTCACGCGTTTACCGTAATGTTAACGTGCCAATAGTTTCATGCCAAACGCACAGACAACTGTTGTTTTCACACACAGGACACACACGGGCAAATCAAATCGAAACAATATACAAAGCTGACGCACCAGCTCGCAATTGCAACGTCGAAATTGTCGTGATACTACACGGCGTATGATTACTGCACTTTATCTAGGTAACGTTCGGATTCTTTTTCTTCGTTTGTTCACACTCCGCTTTAAGTTTCAAAAAGCTAAGCGGTGAGCCTTTTTTCAATTTGTGTGTGGGTGAGAGAGAGGGAGTGAGCGAGCGAGAAAACATAAAACACGCACACACATTTATAACAATAACATTATAACCGGAAGTTAATTCTTCTTGCCGTCGTCCAATTCTTCTTTTGATTTACGTGCTTCCGACAACACTTGCTTGCCAGCGAACAACGTGAAATGTAAGATTTTGAACAACGCACGACGACACAATCGAGCAGCAGCAACGACAACGGTGCGCTGCGCTGCACTGCACTGACGCCAACGGCTACAAGGACGTCGACTGCGATGATTACAATCGATGTTTAAGATTCGATAAAAATTGGTATCCGAGGTTAGTTATGTTCTGATAGTCACGACAGCACAGGTCCACACCGTATCATCAAGCACTCCGACGAAGGAGTGACAGAAGCTGTTACAACGAACGCAGTGCCTTAAGTAGAAGCAAGAACGACGACAGCAACATGGATGCGATTACTTTACTTTATGACACAGGTAAGCAGATGAGCCTCCCAGCTAGTCGTGCACATGTGAGATGGGGTTGCTGTAGCCGGGCTAGTAAGAGAGCAAGGTACACGCTGCAGAGTGTAAATGAAAGATGTAAGACCCAGTAAGAGCCGGGGGAAAGCACCAGCTCGCCAGGACATACACATAGACGTTTGTATTGCTTTCGCAACAAATTGAAAAGCATGGGCAATGGGTGCCAATGCGGCTGTTGAGCTGGCCGGCTGAGCAGTTGTCCGTGGTCCTTGCTAATCCAATTCTCTCAGGGTTGATTTGCCTGGTCGGCTGCTTGTAGCACCAGATGCCAGATGACTTTAGGTTTGATGTTATTTTTATTTGATTCGTACTCGTATATCTATAGCTGTTGTTGTGTGTGTGTGTATGTATGTATGTTATGTGTTTTATTCGAGGAAGAATAAAGGTACAACAAATGTAGCGAACAGGTCTAGCCACAGCAAAGCAAATGCTGCTGATGCATTGTGTAAAAGAACTCCACGGGATGCTGAAGGTTAAACCAATTGCTCGTCCAAGCAATTCGTCAAGTATTTCGTGGACTATGAAAATCTCTCATGTAAAGCAAATACCGGGCCGAGCAGAAGACATACACACGTGTGAGTCTTGGAGTCGTTGTGGAGTTATCCCTGTTTCAAGTTTTCTCGTTTACATTGCCTTTCGTTCCGTTCCGTTTCGTTGTGAATTCTTTTTTCGATTTTTAATTATATTCTCAATTAGCTCCCTAACGACATATTTAATTGCACATTCAATTGCCAAAATTAAAATTCAAATTCACTTCACTCTAATTTCATTTCGTTTCGTTTAATTTCTTTTTCGATTTTCGTTTTTAATTTAGATAATTTTCCATTGATTAGATCCTTGGACCAACTTCTGTGGTCGCCCCGAACAAATGTCGAGTATATGTTTGCAGATGAATATATATATGAGTGTGTGATTGTGTGTATATATGTATTTCTAATTTATTTTTGTATTCCTTAATATTTCGGAAATATTTCTTTGATTTTTTTTTCTACTTTTTCAGCAACACTCTTCAATGTCACCACCACACATTCTTTTTTATTTTGGGCTTTTCTTTTTTTATAAATTTTGTTGTTTTTTCTTCGGATTTTATTTTTTGGCTAGCCAATTAATAAATAAGATTTTGAATTTTCTTTTTGGACACACCAAAAAAAGAACAAAAAATGATTGGAAAATGGAAAACTGGGAAATCACAACCGCAAATATATTAGGCTGGCTATAGCGCGTTTGAAGGGAAGGAAAACAAGACGATTCTCTTGCGTCGACACGTTCGCGTTTTCAGTGGGTGACATTACCCAGCAACAGCCAATCCGGGACTGAAAGCTCTTGGCTGCTGCCGCTTTGCGAAAAGCACCATCTTCATTGCTTGGCAGTTGTCTTGGTCGCCGTTGTTGCTCCTGCGGCTGCTGCCATCGTTGACGTCGACGTCTATACACAGTGATTGAGAGCAAGCAAGACCATTGAAAGAGCATAGCCAAGATGTACCACCAGTGACTAGCATAACACGTGAGAGAGAATGCGCGTTGTATTTGGCCATGGATGAGCGTGTGTGCTGTGTGTCTTTGCAATTGAGTTTGGCATTCGCTTCGTGGCACGAGACACATTATAGTACGAGTAGGTGCCAACATAAAGCAATCCCTTGCGTAATTCACGCTTTCGCCAACATACAGGATATCGAGGATTTCGAAATCAAGTGTTAAATAAAAACTATATTCGATATAGAAAATATTTTCAATATCTCAATAAAAAACGGACTTAAACTTGAAAGTGGTTTAAGTCCGTTTTTTTTTTTTTGTATTCAGACTCAAATGGCAATTGTTAAAAACATACCTACCATTGCGTAAAACACCAAAACTAATTGCTGTTACATAGATCTTTCTTTTTAATGTTTTGATCCGTTATTTACTGAACGTTGAGCAGTTAAATGACGAAGCTGCAACTACCCTAAAAGACGTGACTTGTCCGAAAATTATATCTGGTGCTAATCAAATGGAATTTTCTGATGGCGATGATCAATGTTCTATTATTTCTCGGAGTGAAATCCATATTTTCGACATTGGTCAATATCTTGAAAACGCCATTGCGGCAGACTTAAGAAAAAAACTGTGTTTAAACACACGAAGCCCACACTCTGTCTAGGTTCATCACTTTTATTATACCCGGCCCCGGGTATCTTATATCGCAATTCAGATTTAGCAGAGGTGCTTTTTGTAAAGTCGGCATCTTATTTTCAAATAAAGGAGGGTGTGAAGAAAAGGGCCGCCATAAAGTCCCAAAATGACTCCTGTCGCACCTTCTTAAAATTGGAAACATGCTATTGAATGCTTCACCGCCCACGAACAAAAAGGAATACCACAAATATGCGATGATGAGGACTCAGAACTATATATCGAGAATGAAAGATGTTTCAAAACGTATAGGACGTGTTACGGACAAACAATCTCCAGATATATTGAAAGAACAAACGTATACAGTTAATGTGGTCATTGAGACAATTTTATTGTGGGAAAGGGATGACATCGCCTTGAGGCGTAGTAAAGCCTCCTGAATACTGTCGTTAGAAGTAAAATTAGAAAAAGTTTGGAGAGTATACCTAACAATGCAACATACCTGAGCCCCAGAATACAGAACGAGTTAATAGAACTAATTGGAGAATACATCCAGAAGTTTATTGTTAAAGAAGTGAAAAGGGCTGTATTCTTTTCGGTTTTAGCGGAGGAAACTAGAAGATTTTTGGACAAGGTATCTAAAATAGAAACAAAAAAATGTTTCTTTCACTACGTGGAAATATCTATACTAATAAAAGAGTAAAGTGATTGACTGACTGACTGATTTAACGATTCATCAACGCCCAGACGAAACGGCTGAAGCTAGAATCTTGAAATTTTGGATGAGGGTCACTCTTGGTCCAAATGTGACAGATGAGGCTGGGTTTTTGGAAATGCGTACTAGAACGGTACGAAAAGTACTAAATAGTACTAATCTATACTAATAAAAGAGTAAAGTGATTGATTTAGCGATTCATCAACGCCCAGACGAAACGGCAGAAGCTAGAATCTTGAGGGTCACTCTTGGTCCGAAGGTGACAGATAAGGCTGGGTTTTTTTGGAAATTCGTACTAGAATGGTACGAAAAGTACTAAATGTGATACCATTTGTATTTGGCGAACCGGTAGAGCTAGAACTCTGAAATTTGGATTGTTGGTCGCTGATGGAGTGTAGGATAGGTGTAGCAAAGGGTTTTTGGAAATTCGAACTATAACTATCCGAAAAGTAGGGGAGACTGGGCACATTCGGCATCGGGGCACATTCGGAAATCGCGTTTTCGATATGAAGCTCTCACTAGTTTCGATACATAGGTATCGAATATCGAAATAAATAACTGACACAAAGTTTGAAATTTCTAGCTAATAACCTTATTTAGATACATAGGTTTTTGTATTTTTACAGATGTTTCTGTAATATTTCAATTCCATTTCGTAAGTATTTCGTATATAAAACTTTTTAAATTTTTAAGACAATATTATTAAAAAGTGGTTAACTATGATGTGTATTATTATAAAAATATTCAAAAATATAATGTTTTTAGAAGATTGATAGAAAAAAATGAAAAAAGCTATAAAAAGTACCTTCGTGGTACATTCGCCATTTTAAAGTGGGCACATTTGGCCATATACAGATTGTGCAATATTATTTCCTTAAAATGTTATTGAGTTTGTCTTTAAAACTAATCCTTTAATATGGTTCGAAATTGCATATATAAGATCAAACGTGCTTGTATTGACGAAAATGCGATAGAAACCTCCAATTTCTGATCGTGTGTGCGACCTTGAGATGTAAACGGCCGCCGCTAGAAAATAAAGCCCTATAATTCAAACATTGTGTGGAGTATTAAAACCAAATAGAGCCTTTAGAGGATCCGAATTTCAACCAGATTGATAGCGATGGCAATTACCCGGCTATGACTATGGTGTCGAATGAGCCTCATCAAATGACAAAGCTACCCCGGGTTGGGGCACATTCGGCGAATTGGACTTTTTTACAAAACTGTAAAATTTTTTAACTAATACTATTTT
The DNA here is from genome assembly GCF_032173495.1 of Musca vetustissima. Classification (NCBI taxonomy): domain Eukaryota; kingdom Metazoa; phylum Arthropoda; class Insecta; order Diptera; family Muscidae; genus Musca; species Musca vetustissima. The sequence goes on from NW_026882574.1 coordinate 210,508, forward strand.
TTTATATCTTTTTGGTACTATTTTTTATAATTAAGTGTCAGAGGACAATAATCAGCCCCTACTAAAATCTACTTAATTTGGTACAAATTCGTAGCATGTGAATGGATTGAGCTAAAAACTTGAAATGTGGAAGGCGAATTAAGGTTGAGAATTAGGGTCGATATGAGGAGAGTTTGGAAAGCGTGTACTCATGTGTACGAAAAGTACTATATGGTACTATATTTGGTACAAATTTGATTTGGATGTACAAATCGAGCTGGAATCCTGAAAATTTAAAGTAACATTACCGTCGGAGTGTAGGATTGGGATATGTACGCAGTTTTAGAAATTTTTACTTATGTGTACGAAAAGTACTAAATCGTACTATAATTGGTACAATTTGGATTTGGGTGAACCAATAGAGCTGGAAGTTTGGAATTAGGATCATTGTAGGGATGTAGGTTTAGGGTCAGGATTCAGTTTAACAAATTAATACTTATGGGTACTATATGGTACTAAATTTTGTACAATTTGAATTTTAGGTTAACCAATAGAGCTAGAATCATGAAATTTGGAATCAGGATCACTGTTGAGCTGTAAGATTGAAATATGTAAGAAGTTTTAGAAATTTGTACTAATGTGTACTAAATTTAGTACAATTTAAATTGTGGGTGAAGCGATAGAGTTAAAATCATTAACTTTTGATTTAGGATCACTGGGGATGTGTAGGATTGGGGTATGTAGCAAGATTTGGAATCTTGAGTTGGAATCTTGAAATTTTGATTTAGGATCACTGTGGAGGTGTAGAATTTGGGTATGTAGGATGTTTTGGAAATTCGTACTACTGTGTACTAAATTTGGTACAATTTGAATTGTGAGTGAACCGATAGAGTTGGAATCCTGAAACTTGGATATAGGATCAGTGTGGGGGGCAGAATCGGTCAGAATTTGTGTGTAGGGTTTAGTACTATAAGAGAACATAGGTACTAAACGGTTATAAAAGGTTTTAATATTGGCTGGGATTGGGTTTTAAATTCGCTAACGAAGTAGCGGGTATATGCAAGTAATATATAAATACTGGTGTATACTTTCATTATCCTTTTCATATTTTAAAATTAAGTTTATATGGAGCTTCGAAGATTTAAGAAATTCGAAGTAAATTTTCTACAGCTTTGGACATTTCCTCATTCTTTAGAAAATTCGGAAAGGTCTGCTACTTATGTAAAAAATTTCGAAAAGCAATTACATTTTCCAAACGACTACATTCATATTGTGAAATACGATGGCTTGAGTAGCATAATTGCGTACAAATATTTAACGAATCTATAGGGTGGCTTAGGGGATGATAGATACCAAGCAACGGCTCTGATTGGCTTTAACATGGCGAATCCCAGGCTTATCTTAGTCCCTCTTTCATCTCAATTGTGGTCACTGACCTTCCCGCGGTGTCACCTGGGGTAGCTATTTTTATCACCCGTTGAAATAGTGAGCTAATATGTGCCGCGAGTTCACCAATAAGAACTATAAACAAATGGGTTGAGGCATCGGGTTAGTTGCCCACACTCGAAAACCAAACCCCCCTAATGTTGACGACCTTGGAATGTGCGCTCGTTGTACAGAACAGGTGCAGTTTTCGCTTTGGCGGATGTACTCAAGAAGTACAGAAGTATACCGTCTGAAATTCAGTCTCCATTAAGGAACAAGGATGTCGATATACACAAGGTCATCTGGATTTCTCCTGATCAAGCAACGAGAAATCAAATTGATCATGTTGTGATAGAGGGAAGGCAATCATCCAGTGTATTATACGATCGATCCGGGGGGCGAATCTGGATTCGGACCACTACCTTGTAGCAGCCAAGATGCGTGCTCGTCTTAATGTAGCAGCAAAAGTGCGATCAAACACAACATGGAAACTCGACGTCGAAAAGCTGCAAACATAACAGGTAGCAGAGGCCTACTCCCGATAATAGTATAGAATCGCAATGGCAAAGAATTACCCACTCAATACAAATTGCAGCAAAAGCAACACTTGGGTACTAAAAACCACCATCAAGAAACCCATATTACGATCAGGAGTGTCGTAATGTCACTGATGTGAAAAACGTAGCGTATAGTGCAACACTGCAGACAGTAGCAACACCTAATGCGATGGGAATTATCGGGAGAAAAGGAGAGAGGAGAAACGTATTTTTAGAAAAAAGAAACAACAAGACAAACGTGTGTCCGGATTTTTCACCAACGATTAAAACACCAAACCGAAGGCTTTGGTGCAGATACATCTTTCTGTAGTGATGAAGAAGGAAATTTGGTGACAGTACAGGCAGGGTGTTGAGGATCTGGAAGGAGCATTTTAAAAAGTTTCTGGTATCAAATAGTGGTGGTGAAGAAGATACCCTGAACCAATAGGAGATGACGGCATAGAGTATATACCACCTAGCCAAGATGAGGTCAGAATAGCAATTACTCAGCTGAAGAATAATAAACAAGCAGGAGCCGATGGGTTACCAGCCGAACTATTCAAGACTGGTGGTCAGATGCTGGTCAGGAGCTCGCACCAACTGATTAGTAGAATTTGGCTAGAGGAATGCATGCTCAATGATAGGAACCTCAGCATCCTGTGTCCTGTGCACAAAAAAGGAGACAAGACGATATGTGCCAACTATAGAGGAATTAGTCTTCTTCCCATCGCATATAAAGTGATATCCAGCGTGCTGTGTGAACTACTGAAATCAATGGTCAATGACATTATTGGTCCATACCAATGCGGCTTCAGACCTGGCAAATTCACTATTGACCAGATTTTTCACTCTGCGCCAAATCCAGGAAAAGTAACAGAAACGAAAAACACATCGACACATTCCACCTATTCGTCGACTATAAAGCCGCATTCAAAAGCCCTATCGGTTCAGAGGTAATTAAAGCCATGTCTGTGTTCGGCATTCCTGCAAAATAATACGGCTATTCAGGATAACTTTAGGTGGCACAAGGTCAGCAGTTAAAGTCGGAAAGGACATATCGCAGGCCTTCAATACCAAACGATGATTCAAACAATGTGACAGTTTGTCGTGAGATCTTTTTAACATCCTACTGTAAAAGGTCATACGAGACGCAAAGTTGGACAGAAATGGTTCTCTGTGCACCAATCAAAACATGTTACTCGCCTACGCCGATGACATCGATATAATGGGTTGAACATTGCGAGCGGTAACAGCCACCTTTGAACAAAATGAGAAGAAGTCTGCCAAAGTGTAAGTACCGTCAGTTCAATCTCATACTTTTCAAGACGCTGATACTACCCGTGCTGTTGGAGAAAAAAATTATCCGAATGATCTACGGGCTGATCTGCGTCGACGGCCAATATCGCGTCGAATGAACGACGAGCTTTACAATCTATACGCGGTCATCGGCATAGTCAGTCGTATCGAGCTGCAACGACTACGGTGGCTAGGCCATGTTGCGCGAATGAATGAGAATGCCCCAGCTCAAAAAGCCATTTAAAAGCGAGCCTACTGATGGTTCAGGCAGAAGAGGAAGGCCACGAATTAGATGGAAAGATCATGTAGAAGACAATATCCCGGAACATGGTATTTCAAATTGGATGAGATGCGCACAACACCGACCAACTTAGATCACTTTTTTAAGCTCCGATTATGGAACAACCGTTCTGTAACAAGCCAGCTAAGTAAGTAAGTAGTGTTTCTACAATACAATATACCGTATTCCGTTACAAAAACTCGAATGTTAATCTGGTTCTGCTTTTAAAATTACACATTTGTGGCTCCGTGGAATATTTCAAGGTGGGTAAAAGTTAATGTACGACCCATCTTATGGTGGAAATGAAATAAAAGCAAAAGAATGAGTATACTTTCATATTTATAAAGCACTACTACATTTTATGAAAATATAGCAAGTCTTCAGGCTGAAAACAATCTGTCGCGATGTTTTAATTCCTAAATAAGGCTACCCTCTATCTTTTTGGAACCTTGTACCAATCTTAAACGGCATTTACATTAGAACTTTTTTACAGGGTTAACCTACTCTATGTGGATTTATTTGACATGTATACAATGCAATTGACAATTGAAACCCACTGGGTTAACCAAATCCGGTACAATGTAAATGTACTATTACTGTAATGTTTAAATATGTAGAAATATTTGGTTATATAATTATCATTGAATAAAAAACGGAATACACGATTTTTACTCCACTCTCCAAATATTAGCATTTGACTCTATTATACCTAAGACCTCTAACAGTGGAGAGAAAGGCATTCAGTCTATTGCTATATAAGATTCGATTTAAATGTATGCGGTCTGATTGTTGAATTATAAATATGTACAATGATTCAGATTTCTGATTATAGTATTGTAAGATTCAAATCGTAAATTTATATCTGACGAATTTTAAGTCATACAATTCATATCTGTGGTTTATTAAAATAGTTGGTATGACCTAGCTCAACGAGTTCTATGATTAAGTTTTAATTAATGATTTTTTCAACGATACAACGATATCGTGTTCCGTTCCCTTTGCTACCAACAATTAAGCCTTGATTGTCGAAGGTTTCTCCGATTTCCGCCCGATTCAAATTGCATATATCATTGTATACCATTATTTAATGGCTTTCAGAAACTGAATGAAAATGGCACCAAAATGGTATTTAATTCCGAATGACGGAGCACCTTTCAGTCTCGTATATATGTTTTAATAAATCCGTATGTATAATAACATTTGAAATATTATGTCTTTCGTAAGGTACCTGTTTACCCAGAATATATATATAAATTTGACAGGTCAAAAAATAAGTACATTTTGAATTTTTTACCTTAAATCGAGTAATTTGTTTATAAAGATTGGTTAGTAATTTAACATTGCCAACATTATTAAACTAAAAAAATAAGAATTTACTCAGTTTTGAGTCGAAATAAGCTTTATTGTCCTGCAGAGAGAATAATGACACACATTGTAAGGATTGATGGAAAAAGTAGCGATAGTAGCCAAATACCTGGTAATGGCGGTGGATTTTGTCCAAAATGCATTGGGATCAAACAAAAAATTATAACTACAACTGATAGTCCCATTGTTGATCACGATAAATACTCCCATTCAAATTATCAGAGAACAGAGAACACTAGGAAACTTTAACAAACAAACTTACATTTCTTCGAAATAAAAAAGTTGTTGATAAAGCCATTTTTCTATAACAACCATATGGGTTGGTCCATACGAATATACTAATATAAATTAATTATTTCCAAAATGTACTTATTATTTTGTCCATTTATTTTTATGGCTTTTCTTCTATCGTGCATAGAAATTTATTTATCTTGAAGATCTAGACAAATATTATTTTTTAAGTACAATTTATGATTAAGCCAAATTTTAAGTGAACTCTGTTACCAATGTAAACATTTATTGAACTGAACGAAAACTACCGTACTAAAGCGTGTATATGATGTTTATTATTTAAATATAAGTGTCAATTTATATTAGGCAAGTTTACTTGCGGCAAGTCTATGTTTGTAGGAGAAAGGGGCAAAAGGAATAGAAATGGAAAAAAATTGTCGTACCGGCAAATTTCTGGCAATTCGTTTTGTTTATTTCGTATTGTAGTGTCTGTAATTTTAAATACCAATCTCAATACAGAACATTTTCAAAGAAATGCCTACAATAGTTGTGTTCCAGAACCTAAAAGAATTGTCGTACCGGCAAATTTCTGGCAATTCGTTTTGTTTATTTCGTATTGTAGTGTCTGTAATTTTAAATACCAAACTCAATACAGAACATTTTCAAAGAAATGCCTACAATAGTTGTGTTCCAGAACCTAAAAGAATCTACTCATTTTACATGTTTTGCAACTTTTTACTCGAAAACCGTTCCTCAACCCACAAAACTGGTAAAACATTGACTCAAATTTAAGAGAGCACAAAACAAAATGGCGTTCTCTTTGTAAACTTTTTACTCGAGAAATTTGGCCGAGTAAAAATGGTAAACAGGAATGCCTACTTCCGATTGGCTGTTATGTTGATTTTGAAGTATTGCCATCTAATTTTGGCATATTTACTAGATTTGCGTTCCCAAATTTTTAAAATAACTCAACAAATATTTTTGAAACCCGATTTGCCTTATGTAGTCGCATGAAGCAAGGTAAAAAGAGAGCGATAAAATTGCCTTATATAAATCTGGAGTAAGGGGAGTAACGTAAGTTTACGTTTTACAACTTTTATAAGTAAAAATACTAAAGGTCAGGAATGTTTGAGTTTAACAACGTTACCTATTATCCGACGGAGCGTACAAAAATATTCAACTTCCCCACAATGGCAAAATGTTGTGTACGGCCTTATTACCAGTGTGGCCATTTTAGCATTTTTGCAGCTAGATTTAGCATTTTATTTTTGTATTTAGCCGCAAAATTTGCATTTAGCATTTTTTTACCATTTTGCAATTACTTATTTAGCATTTTTTAGCATTATTCTACACACAACATTTTTAAATATTTTGGTATTTTTCTTACTACTTAATTTGATATGGCTATAAAATTATGATGTAACAATGACAATCCTTTAAAAATGGTAACCATTTACCAACTATGATCAGCTGTTCAATATAACATCAGCGTTTTTCTTCATGACAACTCTTTAGCCATCGTTAATCATTATGTTCTTATGAATGGGCAAACACAAAGTCAACAACTAATTTCTGGATTAATGTATACGAATATAAAAATGTTTTAAATGAAAATCCGTTTAAGGAATTGTCATCTTTTGTTATGAAGTTTCTAGTTTTACCATTTTGTAACGCATTTTGTAACGTCCGTCCGTCTGTCCATTATAATTTGTAAACACGATACAGGCCACATTTATGGACCAATCTTCACGAAATTTTGTATGTAGGATGGGTTCTGACCAATGAAGACCCCTATTGTTTTTGTTAAAGATCCGTTAATATTAAGGGGATGAAATGGACCAAAAACTTTATTTTTTTCTGATTTTCTGATCAATCCAGACCGCTATTATGGCCCGAACATCATGAATTTTCACATGGAGAAGGGGGTCGGGCCAAAGAATAGGCATGCCTGTTTTGATAAAGATCGGTCAATATTTAGCGGGTCAAATGGACCCTGATTTTTGTGTGAAAAATCGCAAAATTTGTATTCTATGGCGTATATATTTACTCCTGAAGGACATAGACCCTAGAAGCCGATAGTATATCCAAGAGGAGTGGTTGACCTTTAAATTGATACAAATTATATTGTCGTATGTACTTGGATGTGGGAGTTACACTTAAATATTTTTACAGGTCCTTACCTATTCAGATATTATTCAGTAACCCATTACCACACTAGATGGCGAAAATATAGCACTGATCGCTTTGACATTTTCATTGAGGATCCAGATGTGATCAAGGACAACGCCTATAATTTTGGGATGAAATGGACCGAAAATTTAATTTTTTTTTTCGAGTCAATCTATAAGCTACAATTGAAAGCCGAACATCACAGCACAAGCCACGGTTAAAGGTAATATTAGTAACATTCGGATAATATGTCGGTGTAAGGAAGAGGTGATGTTGAGTTCTAATCGAGCAAGAAGATGCAACTATCACGATATATTGAACGGAACAAAAATCTGCCGAATGTTAGAGTTCCGTGGTAGTTGTGTAGGGCATCGTATGGTCGGCCCCGTCCGCTCACTGGTTTGTTTTTATGTTTGTACGACTTTTTTATTCAATAAATTGTTTATTGTTATTTGCCATAGCTCAAAAATAAATGTTTGAATTTCTATATTACATCGTTTTATTCTAAAGAAATATATTTCCACAGTTAAATAAATGTTATAAAGTGATCTTCTTACCAAAAAAAAACGTTTCTAAATTTAGCATTATTTTTGATCTGGTCACACTGCTTTTTACCCAAATACGTCGAATCCATATCTTCAAGCGAATAATACAAACCGCAAAATAAAATTGAAATTTTATTAAATTAATATACATATTTTAAGTTTGCATTAGAGATTTCATATTTCCTCAATGTTTTGTTTTTATTTTCAACAAAAGAAAAAATTAAAAATACGTTCTGTCAAAGTTGAAATTGCTCAACTTGAAATTTTGTACGTTCGACGTATTTCGGTAACATTCATGTAAATACATGTATTCTACTTTTGTGGTGAAAAACGTCGAATCAGCTAGTTGAATTTTAGGTAAGGCTGTAATGTATAAATTAAATAATTCGAATTAAGGGGACCCCCCCCCCCATTCTCGGGGTCAAAAGTTTTGTTGATATAATTCGAATCTACACTAATTAAAGAATGTCCCTACAAAATTTCAAATGAAAATCTCAAGAACTCTTGAAGATATAGCCGATTTATTGTGTCAGCATCAAGTGACGGCTGAAGGGCTTCTCAAACTGGAAACGCGTTTTTCTCTAAACATTTTTTTGTGAATGGCGGGCACGATAACTCAAAAACTAATAACCCAATCGATTTCAAATTTTTACACGTTTCTCTGCGAGTGTATAGCTATCGTATGAACTAGGATAAAGCCAATCGGTGAAGATGTTCCTTATTTTTGACTTGGACTTTGGTAAAAAATTGGCGATTTTCCAAAAATATTTTTTCAAAGGTCCACCATTTTGTTAATTTTAGAGCGAAGTCAATAATCCTAGTTCATACGAGAGCCAGACATGTACTCTTTCTAACACCGTTGGAATTTTCGGATTCCGATGTTCCAGTGAGGAGTTATCATGCCGGCCATTAAAAATAAGGACTTTTCTTCAATTACAAAAAACAACAACAAAACAATAACAAAATTTTTTTGTAAATTATTTTTCTTCTATTTTAAATCTTCAATTATATATGTGTAAAGTTACAAACCTTAACAAGCATTGGTATTGATTTACCAGCCCATTGAAAATCTTGCAAAATTAAAATCGAGAATGGGTGCGGTTCCCTTAAATAAAAAATGACGTTCTACGTAGTGGTACAATAACATTTAAAAATAACAAATTAACAATTCATTCTGTAATTATTATTATTTTATTATGTTTTTTACAAGACATTGTGTTCAGAACTATTTGTTCCAAGGCCTATATAAGGTCGGCCAGTAGGCACAGGTGAGTATAAAGTTTGCTGCCAAATCATATTTTGAAACCTATACAAAGGCATATTTTAAGGCGAAACAATTAATTTTCGCATCGACAAAAAAAAATTGACGTTAAACTTAAGTTTTCTATATGAATTCGCTAACTGGTCGACCTTGTATAGGCCTTGATTAGTACACATTTACATATGAACCAAGGCCTATATAAGGTCCTAAATTTAAACCGATTTCAACGAAACTTGACCCATGTTCGGCTATACTAATATTTTTGACTCAATTTGGTATGCTATGCAAAATTTCGTGTAAATCGAAATATATATAAGGGCATCGGTGCTGCATTTAAAAGTCGGAGTAAACGAAACTTCCCACACATAATTATAGGCTCAATTTGATACACTATTCACAATTTCGTGTTTCAAACATATGCACAAAGACATAATACCCTGAGCCACAGTTTGGTGAAGGGTATAAAAAAGAATTCGAATTTTTACCTAAATGACAGTGGTAATCAACTCGATTGTGAATAAACAGATAAAAAATAAATGAAAAGATATCCACTATGTCGGCATAAAAGTTGCTAAATAAAAGATGCGGATGTTTGCCCTCGTCCGTTACATCGGTGGCCTTTGTGTGTGATTGTGATTACATTGTTCCTAATGCATTAGCCACACCATTTAGTGAAACATCCGCACACCCACGAAACAGGATAAGCATGAACTTCGTTGTCTATTCGTTTGTCCTCGCGTTCTGTCATTCCTTCTTGAATGTCAGTGTGAGTATTTGAGCTGTGAATTTGTCGGTAGCTGCTGTTATTTCTGTTTCCTTTACTTATCCACAGTTATATTTATCTTACAGACACTGTGGCGCTTTTTTGGAACTTTGAGTCTCTCTCATCTTCCATCACTTTGGAACGTGTGTGTTTTCCGTTAGTCCACACAATGCCCGCTGTTTGTGTTGGGCAGTATCAGACGTTATGTCACCGCCACCATGTGTTCTATATCACGCGACCAAATTAGACAAATGAGAGATTAATAACTATCGACAGAAAATCAGACATTTGACATAAAAGTTCATGTTCAAAGAGTGTGTATTAATGCTAGGACGATTTTCGACAAGTTATTGATCTGATGTCAGTGAAATGTAAAAAATAACTTATTATTGTATTTACCTGAAATGGACTTTTTGCCAAAAAATTGGATTCCTGGCCCATACTGAAGGGCAAAAAAATATATATGAGAGCTATATCTTAATCTGAACCGATATCAACAAACTTGACACACTTTAGGCTGTTCTAATATCAGTATGTTTTGCAAAATTTGCGCCATTTACTTATAATCGGACGAAAACATATATGGGGGATATATCTAAATCAACACCGATTTCCACAACACTTGACCCATGTTCGGCTGACCTAATATCAGTATTTTGAGTCTTTGGTGCATTATTAACTGAAAATCGGACTAAACTATATATGGGAGCTACATCTAAATCTGAACCGATTTTTCCCAATTCCAGTAGGGCCAAATAAACGAGCTGTGCCAAACTTCATCCAATTCCGATCATAAATGCGACCTATACTTTGTTTACAATTTAACATGGACATAAGGACGGACTTGCATAAATCGGCGGTATGGAATAAGTCCCCAAACAGAAAATGAATTAAGTCCCCATTTTTTATACACGAAACAAAAACAACTATAATTGGAAACTTTTTTCCATTCCATGGCGCTTACAACTCCACATTCTTCAATCAACTAGTTTCTAACAATAATTGTCGTCGGTACCTCAGCAATAAATATAGAACACTTTTTTACTAGTTTCTCATTATTTTGTAATTTTAGAAAAATGAAATAAGTCCCGAAATTCTCATTAGGGACTTATTTCATTTTAAATTTTGGGGAGTTGTTTCATTATTTCATTTTCTGTTTGGGGACTTATTTCATACCGCCCATAAATCAACTCAGAAAGTAATTCTATGCATATTCTCAAAACGAATCATGGATCTTTCCCGTTTCATTTTGCCTGTTACAAACATATGCACAAAGAACCAAAAGAGACAGACCTTTTCCTGCCATTTTAGTTAGTTATTTACAACATCATATTTCTTCGTAGTATTTCGCACCCCTTCAATTTGCTTAATAAATATTAAATATTAATTTGTGTTTGAATGTAATAACACTAAGAAAACTTTATTTAGTTTGTTAATATACAATTTATTGTCAAGCAAATTGATGTTTAGTCAAGGTAAAGGAAAACCCCAACTGATTTGATTCCAACGTAATACTCGTGTCAATTCTCTATTTATTATGATAAACTGTGTTTTTAACAAGTAAAAAAGTGTGAGAGATACCAGAAGGAGTGGACCAATGGGTCCCATCTTCGGACTTGATCTAGACTTAGTATGGATTTATGTGGAATATATCCAATGGAATTGACAATTCAAACCCACTAGTTTAACGAAATCCAGTACCATATAAACGTAGCCTAAAATGTTCTTTATTAAATGTTCTCCTATTCAATTTATTCAATGTCGCTCTCCCGGGAAAGTTTGAAGCAGTAAATCTGTCTGTGTTATATCATAATGTGACAATGGCTAAATTAGAGGGAATGTGGAAGCGATAGAAATATAAATTTGATGGATTTTGATTTGATTAATAAACATTTATATAATTTGTAGGTTTTACTTACATTTGTTGATAAAATGAAGTTGACATTAGTAGAGTTAGTGATCCATTTGCTTTTCGATTGCCAAATTTTGGTTTTTGAATCAGTGAATCAATTTGAAAATAATCAGCCTTACTCTGGATGTCATTTCCACGTGAATTTACTCGCTCTTCCTCATGATGCAATAATAAGGTGATGTATCAAAACAAAAACCTTTGTTTTTGTCTCGATTATCTGTCAAATTTGTCCATATAATATTTCAAATGGTTGGCAACACTGCACATCGAATTCAAGTAGAAATTACCCAATTTGACAGTTAATCAAGACATCAGCTGTGCTAAATGGACTACCTATTCATTGTGCCATGCTCTTCCCCTTCGACTTATTCTGAACAACATTTTCCTGTGAATTTTTTCGCATTCTCACTTTCGCCTTATTCTGAATGAAGTTCGAAAGCGAAAAAATCCCCTTTGGAGAAAAATTAGGTATTCTGGATTACAGGGAGTAGTAATGAGATGAAATTTTTCGCTAATAAATTCAAAGGGAGCTGACCATGGTACAATAATACAAGGCAGGGCAGCTTGAGCCAAAAATAAAATAAATATACGCAACAAGTGTTTGTGTTTATTTGACACTTTTCCAAAACAAAACTTAAAACGCGAAAAATTAATGAAAGGTTATGATTCCTTCCCAAAATCATGTAGGGAATACTATAAAATGTTTGTTTCATCCAAAACAAAGTAACTTCTTCCAGACGAACGTGTTAAAAACTTTATTTTCATTCCAATTAAACTTGAATATATTTCAATTTATTTTGAATTTATTTGACATTGTATTCAAAACAATACACACACATACACAAAATATGTATTTTGATTTAATGGAACAAGCAACCTTGAGAAAAAATGTAATCAGTTGGTACCTGTGCCCTACCTTGTAATAATTATACCATAGAGCTGACTACAAAAACATAAGTAATAAATATTTTTATGAAAAATATTTACACAATACTTCTTCTATGACGATTTAGAATGTATAAAGGTAATAAGGAATATTTAAGTCGAGTTTGATGCATTTTGGAGGCGAAATACAGACATTTTGCGTGAGGATCTGTCTCCCAAGAAAAAAATTGTTAAAATTATGGAAAAACAAAATTTGCCTGATGAGCCGCTTAACAGTGAAAAACGTAAATAAAAGTTATAAAAGAACAAATATGGTGTTGTTAATTGCTACTTTGTCGGTCGTAGCAAGGGGCCGGAATGTATAAGTTTGATACGTTCTGACTCAACTTCCCGAGCTCAGTCAATCACGTCTGCTGATTGACACCACGGGCATCTCCTTTGCAAGTTCCCTCAGCGGAGACCGTAGAGTGCAGATGCCACCGAGCGGTGGTTGATTGCATGAACCACAGCGTTCACTTGTCGACCAACTCCATAGAGTTAACATAGTCGCATAACGTCTACGCGTTATCAGGCCTCTGTCGCCGCCCCAAATTACAAAGGTAATTTTGTTGTCGTAAGAAAGAAAAGATTACCACCAATAAAACCGAGATATTTAGAATAGTAAAACTAATAATCCTTGTGTTTTATTTTCTTTGCAATTTCTTTTCTTTCTATTTCATACACCATTAACTGCTTGGGAGTTCTCTTGTTGTCGCTTTACCCCGCCCCCAAGAGTTAATAAATTGATCCCTCCACCACACCAACACGGCGAGGATTAGAGCAAACTGCTCGCCTCAACATTTGGTCCGTACGAGCCGGATGAGAAACATTGCCTTGTTGTTGCCGATCTCCCTTTTTTAGCTTTCCCGCCTCCTAAACAGCTACAAAAAATATTTTTTTTTTCAAAATTATGGTGAGCATGATTTGAAGGAAGAAATAAAGGGGTAGGAGCAAATCATATCATAACTGGCCACTTTAAGAATTTGGAGAGATAAAATATCGAAATTAAATAAAAAGGCACACAATTATGTAGTGAAATAATAAACTGTGAATTAATTAATTCAATCGCCGATTTCTTCCCATTATTCGTTGTGTTTTTGACATCATAAAAAATGTTCTTTTATTTGTAATCTATTGTAGTTGTTGCACCAAATTGCCTCAAAACAATGAATAGCTGTTTCACATGCCATATTGTAGGTTGCCATATTTTAAACATTAATTTATTTTCTTTTAATTACAAAGCATTTATATTGATATTTCACATTTGTATTGTTATATAGTTAAAATAACAATAAAAAGTAAACATTTTTAATCAATAAATAAAATATTGAAAAATATTACACAATTAAATTACAATGGGGCAACACACATTGCAACTTAAATTACAATATGGCCACACACATTACAACTTAAATTACAATATTGCAACACAAATCTCGCATTTTTTGCGTTTCCCTATTCATTCAGAATAAGGCGAGAATGTAAAAGCGAAATTTTTTTTACATGCGAGATATCTCCCAGCGAATATCCAGAATAAGGCTGAATATTAAAATCACAATATTTGAAATTCCATTAAATTGATTTTAAAAAATTTGCAGGTAATGTGTTATACCATATAATATTAATGTGGTATAGTATAACGCTGGCTTAACTTGTAAAGGCGGCAAGTCCATATTTCACAATTTTTCAGGAGAGACAAAAAACAATCAAACTTTATTTTGAATAAAGATTTTTTAAATCTGTAAATGCAGAGAAGAGAACGCAGAGAACGAACTTTTTTATAAATGTAAACAAGGGCACCAGTTCCCATGGTTGAACAGGGCTAGTGTAATTTAATTGCGTAAAGGCAAAATGAAAAAAAGTATTTGCGGAGATACACACCTTTTTTGGGACTTAGAGCTTTTTCTGTCGCTAAGTTTGCATGTTTTAATGGACTTAGGTATTTTTCTTACAACTTTTCTATCATTATATTTTCTAATTACTGCAAAAAGTTTGATTTTTTGCATGTTAATATTATCTAAAAGAGTAAAGATTGTTTTGGAATAATAATTCATTCAAAAATATGAAAAAACAAGTGAAAAAGCGTTAAGTTCGGCCGGGCCGAATTTTGGATACCCTAAACCAAAGGTATACTGACAGGTATTTAAAATGAAAAAGTGGACCGATATTTATAATTTTTAATAGAGATATTTGGTACCCAATAAGAACCCAATGTACCAAATTTCAGCGAATTCGGTTGAAAGTCGCGCTCAAGAACCTCAAAATACCGAAAATTGGGGATGCCCTTATATGGAGGCTACCAGAAAAAGTGGGCCAATAATTACAATTTTTAGTAGAGATATTTGGTACCCAATATGAACCCAATGTACCAAATTGCAGCGAATTCGGGTGAAAAGCGCGCTCAAGAACCCCAAAATACCGAAAATTGGGGGGTACCCTTATATAGGGGATATCCGAAAAAATTGACCTATATTTATAATTTTTGTGGAGAGATTTGGTACCTACTAAGAACTCAAAATACTAAATTACAGCCAATTCGGTGGAAAAATACGATAAAACCCCGAAAATAATGAAAATTAGGAGGTACCGTTATATGGGGGCTACAAGAAAAGGTGGACCTATATTTATAATTTTTTGTGGATACATTTACTACCCAATAAGTTACAAACGGAATGACAAAATTAATATACCCTCCATACTATGGCGAAGGGTATAACAAGTAAAAGCGTTGCTATTTAGGCAGGTCGAATATTGGGGATAACGTTATATGGGCGGTACCCTAAAAAATGGACCTATTTTGATAAGTTTTTGTTGGAGGGTGAGCTACCCCACAAGTACCTAAAATACCAAATTACAGTCAATTCGGCTGAAAAACATGTTCAAAATCTTCAAAATAAAAAGTGGACTTACTGCCTTTACATGATTTTAAGCCAGCGACAACAATAACAAATGAGATAACTCTATTTTATCTTTTTAAATCGATGTATTTAGCCTCTTTATACATAACTGTATCAAAATCTCAATTCCTCGAAAATTGTACTTGTTGCCTTTACAAGTTAAGCCAGCGATAATATTCTCTGTTATTTTGTTGTAATCACGCTATCTTCTGAAGGAAGTGAGATAGGGAGCTGAAATTTTGCATAGGTTTGTCTTTTGTCTGCAGGCAGGTCAAGTTCGAAGATGGGATATATCGGTCCACGTTTAGGCATAGCTCCCATATAACAGTACTCCCAATTTTCGGTATTTTGGGGTTCTTGAGCGCGCTTTTCAACCGTATTCGCTGCAATTTGGTATTTTGTAGTCGTATATGGTAGCAAATCTCCCTACCAATAATTTTTAATATTAACCATCTTCGAATTTGAACTAAGTTTGGAAGAAATAATAAGATGGGCAAATTTTGGATGAAATCTAAATTTCTAGAACCAATATTTCGATGAGGCACATTTTCACCGTGTTAAAGTGTATAAACCCTCATTAGCTATTGGGCTGAGTTAACATTACATAATCCGTGGTTTACATAATTCGTTTTTAGAAATGTCGGTATAGGTCCACTTTTTGGTATGTTCCCTATAATTTCATTTAATAGTAATCTAGTTGTTCACGTAGCGAACATGGTTTTTAAATAATAAAGATAGTGAACGTCTTGCTGTGGGTCTCTTGTGTAAAAAGGGAGAACATTTAGTTAAACAGGGATCTATTTTTGTCTACAGTCCACTTAAGATAAGAGATTATTTTGGTTTAATGTTTGTACACTACAATAAGATAGGAGTTTTCTATTGCCCCATGTGGTACGTTTGGGTGAGATTACGGGGAGTAATCTTCACTACAGACTGATAAGCATGTGTAGCGTGCTTGCCACATGTGAGATAAAGAAATGTGTGTGTCCACTCCATGTGTTATGGCAGATGCACTCTCTCTCTCTCTTTTACACATTAGTCTAAGATAGGTTAAGTCAGATTGTAATACTTAGTTCTTAAGATTCACTTTTTTATTAATAAATCAGTGTGTAAATGCACCACAAACAATACAGAAGTGCTATCACTCCGCGGACAGTAACCGCGTAAGATCCCTAGTTTTTCTTTAGTAAAAGAGAAACATTTCAAAATTGCTCTCAGAGTACAAAATAATTTGAAAAGTTCGGGAACGCCAATCTAGTAAATATGCCCAAATTATATGGCAATACTTCAAATCAAGTATTGTAAGTTATACTAGTGTCAACGTCATTTGACAGAAAAATGTAAACAAACAAATTATAATTATTTTGAAATCCTCAAAATAATAATAATAAAAACATGAATGAAAATCTATTAAATTTTCATTTCTATCGGTTCCACATCTTTCTTCTAATTGAGTCATTAGCAGTTATATGGGAAATGCATATGAATATGCTGGAAATTGCGAATTATTCTATGAATAATATTTACTGCTTCAAACTTTCCCAGCAGGCAGATTGAATAAAATGAATACAGGAGGACATTTAATAAAGAAAAATGTAAAAATTTGTACGTAGCAAATTTTCCTGTTGGGTAATTTTTAAAAACATAAAAAAAGGATGACATATTCTATCGGATCGGCGAATTACTACAACAAAGCAATTTTTTGGTAACATAATATGTAAAAATTTCTAAACAAGGCAAATAAAATTTAATTCTCCTTGATATTTCAAAATTTAGGCAAATTTAATTCAACCAATCAGAACAAAATGTTTTAATACCCAACACATCTATGTTAAAACTATGTGTTGCCTCAAGAATTTGTAGCACTACTCCTAGACTCAAATTTTTGTATATCGTTTATCATCTGTCCGTCTGTCCATTATAATTTGTAATCTGATTATCTAGGCTATATAGCCTTGTGGATTGAAAACGAAATGAGATCGTACGTGTTTTTCTGAGCACGTACAGGTTAAAAAAGAACACTGAAGTAATATTTAACGTGTTTTTACAATATTTATTTAAAAAATAAAGTATTTACATTAGTTTTTATAGTAAAATGAAAGAAAATAAAAAAGGGTTCATTTTATCCAAAACAGCGCGTAACATTTTAGAGATCAATCTGGAAACTCAACCACCATATGATCAAAATAAAAATGGAATCTATAAAAAATCTACTTTTAAGATTTCCAACAATCCTTTTAATAAAGTTTCTTGCAGATGTGCGCCCTTTATTACATCGATGTTGACAAGATCCATGCTCCACTTGTTTATAGGGCGTCATCAAAAATATTTCTAAAGCGTAACCACTGTCTCCTAGAAGCCAACTATTTTGCATACCATTTCCTCTTTTGTTAATGCTGCCTAGCTGCACTCATATGCCAAATAAAAGCATCATGGCTGGATTCTGGTCTGCAGCTGTCCGCAGCTTGCACACACTTTGTCTTCCAGGACTTTCATTACTCTACACAATATTTTACACATTGTTGTGCGATCAACACTTATATTGAAATCATTTGCCACTACCCTCTGAAACCCACCAACAGCCGAAATCTTTGCTGCTAACTGCAGGCTTTCGGGAATAGTACCCTTGTGTATGAAAGGACCAACTTCTCTCAAAATATCCATAAATGCTTATTTTAACACGTTCCAGTATCATTAGACTTTTTCTGGTAGAAACCAGGGCAATTAATAAGCCAGCAGGCATATTTTTTTTTTAATTTTGTTGTTAAACAAATTGCAAATTCCAATGAAACATATGTTTTTATTGAACACATTTCGTGACATATTGAACACAGCTATGCTTTCGAGCCGCACTTTCGCTCAAAATTGAGCACACCATTTTGCACAACATGGGAATTTAAAAAAGTATGGGAATTCCAAAACTCTCGGAACATGTCACATGGGCGAATATAACTGTTTTCATAATAATCGTTCAATATTTAGGGCGTCAAATAGATTTTATTTGAAAAATCGCTAAATTGAATTGTATGTTCTAAAGATATAGATTAAAGGCTGCAATTGTATTAAAGTTCAAAGATGTCACAAATGATGACAATAGGCATTTGGTATGTTCCCGTACAGCAAGAATCTACTCGATTTTACTATTTTCTTCGATATCATAAAGAAAAATTCGTTATCGTAGTAAAAAGTAGTAGATTCTTGCAGTACGGGGACAGACCAATAGTGTCAAATGTTTTACTCCCTCCATCATAAAGTGGAGTGTATATTCCATTTGTCACAGCCCTTTCGTTCAGCCTCATTTCTTGTAGCTTGTCGTGCATCTACAAACTCTTGAGACAATGCATACTTTTACCATAGATGTGTAGGGTATACGAACATTTTGTTATGATTGGTTGAATCATTTTTTGTAAATTAAAACACCTTTCACGAAAATCTTTCCAGTTTTGATGTAGCCCAGAGATGGCCTGTCAGAAACTGTGACGTAAATGACATACATTTCCGACGTATAATACATACGTCAGAAACGTCGGAAAACTACCCAAATCCATTAGGGTTTTCACAAATCTGGATAATACGCATGCTTAACTCAAATTAATATAAAATTTCATTTCACAAATTTTCTTCTCAAAAAAATTTAGTAATTTTTATTAGTTCTAGCAAGGTATAGTGAGATATATGTAAAAATAATATGTATTCTTGAAAATAACTGTATATGCTGATAATATTGAAATAAATGACGTTTACTAAATTTATTACATTTTATACAGGTATATGACGTTTTCGACGTTTACACCTTTTTGACAGTCGAAAACCAAAAAATTCGTCACACGGACCATCCCTGATGTAGCCCTCATATAAAATTCCTGTTAAAATTAATTAATTTTTTAAGGCGAATTAAAAATTAAAGCAATTTGTTTTGACATTCAATGTTAGAATCAACTGGGTCGATGCGACTACCTAATACATCTACCTTGGGCCTACCTAAAATTTAACTAGCTCGTTCGACGTTTTTCACCACAAAAGTAGAACACAAGGTGTATTAAATAATGTGTAAGTGACAATCATATGGTTTTAAACTTTTTTCTTTATTGTTTGTAAAGTAAATTGTCAAAAACATTTTCAACAATTAATTACGATTTACAAAATTGTCTTTAAATTTAGGATTTTGATAAAAAATATGTTCATAGAGACGGACCGAAAGGGCTTAAATCAGTTTTAAAACCGTTCGCTGATTTGATCCAAATAGTTTATGTTTTTTATCCCGTGTTGAAATCTGCCTATTGGTATCTCCAAAAATCAATCCAAAGGTGTAAGTCTTTGATATACTCCTATAGCCAGATTGCACAAGGGCAACACAAGTTCCTTGATTTAGTCTTTGGCCGGGGATTTATGTCCACCAAACTTTCATTAAGGAGGCGAAATTTGAAAGTAATTCTTCGAAAAAAATTGTAATTTACAATATAAGCAACATCACCAGGAACCAAGGGCTACACGTTGGAAACATTTCAAAATAATTCGTGACCGGGTCTTAAACTTTACTCCCTAACCTAAAATTGCCAAAAATCCAAGAATATACAAATTATTCATTAAAGAATTAATAAACATAAATAGATATTTGTTTTTGTTTATTTTTGCCAAAAACTAATTGTCAACATGACAATTTAATTTCTATAACAGCAATGTTGTTTTTGTAAAATGTTAGTTGTTGTAGCTGATGCATACACCTTATTAAATACACCTTGGTAGAACACATGTCGACGCCTCCGAACCATAGTACACTAAGTCGACTTAGCATGTTTTAAAGTTCTTTACGTTTTTAGATACTACGGTCCTTAATTTACATTCACTGAAATTTTGGTAATCATCGGCCAATCCAAACCAAAGTTATAAGCAAAAATGTACTTAGCATGGCACGCAGGGATGGTCCGTGTGACGAATTTTTAGGTTTTCGACAGTCAAAAAGGTGTAAACGTCGATAACGTCATATACCTGTATAAAATGTAATAAATGTAGTAAACGTCGTTTATTTCAATATTATCAGCAAATAAGGTTATTTTCAAGAATATATATTATTTTTACATATATCTGACTATTCCTTGCTAGAACTGATAAAAATTTCTAAATTTTTTTGAGAAGAAAATTTTCAATTTTTTTATGGATTTGAGTAAAGCATGCGTAATTTCCAAATTGATTAAAGGAAATAGCTATTTTGTCAAAAACCTAATGGATTTGGGTAGGTTTCCGACGTTTCTGACGTATGTATTATACGTCGGAAATGTATGTCATTTACGTCACTGTTTCTGACAGGCCATCTCTGATGGCACGTACGATTAAAGGAACTTCCGAACTTTGAAAGCTTCTACTGAAAAACTCACTTTTCAGACTTAGCATACTATGGTTCGGAGGCGTCGATGTATTTATATGAATGTTACCGAAATTAAAGGAACTTCCGAACTTTGAAAGCTTCTACTGAAAAACTCACTTTTCAGACTTAGCATACTATGGTTCGAAGGCGTCGATGTATTTATATGAATGTTACCGAAATACGTACGAATTTTCAAAGTTGAAAAAATTCATTTCATGATGTCATCGGGTATTAAAATCCTCGCATGTTTCAATTCTGAGATGATCGTGTCAAATTGTTGGTAAGACTGACCTGACCCATTTAACATGTAATGCCGTACAATTAAGTTCATTTTAAGATAATTTCTTATTTATTAGTATTTCATTAGAATTCAATACAGAAAGCTATGTTTATTTAAAACAAATACAATTTGTTTTCCATTTGAATAATGCAATCGTAAACTTACAGACAAAATAACTACTGTGTCAACAATGAAAATTATAAATATAAAACAAGAAATTCATTAGCGATACATCATAACATCGGTACTCTGATACATGCACATATAGGCATCGCAAAACAGACGTTTGGCATGTTCGGGGAGCATTTTGTCATTGGAAGATGTCTCATTAACGATGCGAGATCCTTCTTCGGAAAGCCATTGAGGTAAATCAGGCACTGTTATCATTTCTGGTATATTGTATCCGTTCTGTTCCCCTGTATGAATGAATTGCCAACGAAAAGAATACTGAGTGATTGAGAGATGTCGGTATTATTTTGTTATTACCTTTTCTATCAGCCATAGAATCGAAAAAACACCATGGAGCATCAGGCCCTGAGCCAGCCTTCACAAAAGTCACATAATGGGATGTTTCAATACAAACAACAGCAAATAATTCCATATACAGTCGTGGTACTGTCATATGATCAGCCATAACTCGAAAATCTTGAGGCACTGATAATTTGCGATGTTTGTGTTTCCTCCTGCATTATAGTATTTTAGAATATCCATTAAATCCCATCAATATGTAAATATCTTTGTGTGTAATAGTTACCTTTTGACGTGCATATGAACAGTCTCAAGGCACTTTGGGCAGAAGGATGTACTTTCTAACCCGACACCGCTCTGTAGAACACCAAAGCAGTCACGACATTCAAATTCAGCCAATTTACCGCAAACAGAACATTGCCGAGGAGCTAAAAGGTAGATAGATGGAATATTTTTTATTTATTTATTCATATGGCCATACATAATTGCAAAACATAACCTGAATTGTAATTCTAAAATCTTAAATCTAATTGAATTGGTTCCCAGCCTTTATTTACATTATAGGTATTATTAAAATAATATATATAAGTCCCATTAGCAGTAACATATCCCAATGCATAAATTACGTCATATTACAATATGTACATATTTTAAAAATGTCACACTTTCACCGTAGAACAGCAGAAGAGAAACGTGAATATGTATATATTATTATTATTTCAGATCAAGACGATCTGATTCCTGTGTTCAAAGTCTGCAGTCCCACATCTTCACTAATTTTGCGATCGTCAATCTCGAATGGAAATTTAATTACTTGAACGGACAATGATCCGATTAGCGCTCGAAATTAGGCCACAACTAGGCAGATTTTTTAGGTAGCTGACGTCCATACTTATGTAGTCGCAGATGTTGTAAACAATTACCAAGGTTCATCCTGCAAATCATTGGACCACTTTGACTTTGACCTTCAAATTAAATTTGTAACCTCACTCACTAACATATCTTTTGGATTTTCCTTCGGAGTTTATTCAACTTATTATTAGCAAAACTGCAAAAAATAGCCAAGTATGTGAATAAGTATTTTTTACATCAGAAATTGGTTCATTGTGTTACTCCTTCACGAACGTTCTGCAACTGTTTGACGTCAAAATTGTAAAAATTGACATTTAATCACGATTCTTAAATCGACCTAATCCTGCGAAGATATGTATCACTAAACGAAACGGATGTTCACAAAAAATATAAACCGAGCATTGACAATTAAAATATACTTACAATCTTCAATAATATCTGTTACATCTAATACTTGTGATGGTAAAATGCGTGGATACATTTTGTAGTTTTTGCCAAATCTGGGCATCTGGATTATAAGACAGGATGGTACTTCCTTCAATTTTATATCTGAAGTGTAGAAACTCTGCTCGAATAATTGCTGTACACTGGGAAATGATAAACGATCGTCCTTCTCTACAAACAATTGATAGTAGTAGGCATCTTGTTCGGAATTCAACTAAATAGAACACGTTTACAATTAGTATTACTCACTTATATGCATATATATTTAAATTACAATATTTCACTTATGAAATACCTTAAGAAACGGTTCAGCTCTTAAAATTTGCGCCAATAAACAGTTCAGAAATTCTTCGGGATCTTTTTCTTCGCTCGTCAACCCACTGACACTGCTAAGTTTATCCAGTAATTGTCGTAATTTCATAACTCGATCAGCACGAACGAACATGTGTTTGCGCAGTGGATTAACAATTTCCTCTCTTAACACTGTCTGGACTTCCGTATAATGACTTATATCCTTTAGAAAAAGCGCACATGCAAATTGTAAACAAAAAACGTTTATGAACACGCATCTTTTTTCGCTTACCTCTTTATCCGGCTGCCTATAAAGGACGGCATCAAACACAGGCGTAAATGCAAACATAGAAAATAGGGTAACGTCCAAATAACATGAATTATGATGACCTTGGATTCCCTTGAACTTTCCACATAGTTCTTCCAAATCGTTAAGGCTGAAGCATTCTATAAAAATCGAGTAATTATAAAACTTATCTATGTATAAAAAGGAAAAGTCGTTAGATACACTGCTTATAACTCAAGAACGGCTGTACCGATTTTAGTTATTTTGGTCAATTTTGAAATGCTATATGGTCTGGGTAGGATAATATCTAAAAAATTGTGAAAAAAATTTTCAAAAAAAGAAAATGAAACTTTTCGAATTTATTAATTTTTTTCAATTGGGTTAACATAGTATTCAAATATACTGGTCCGATCGTTCAGCATAAGAGTAAACCGACTTATTTTGAAACTTCCAATCGAATTTCATTAAATATTTCTAGTTTGATGCTATTATGGTATTTTAATATTTGGTTTTTCACATCCGTTTAATTTTTAGGTAATTCTATGAGTTTTTGATCAAAGCCTAGCAACAGCTGCTAATTGTTATATTATTCGAGGCTTCTTTCTTTAATTATTTATTATCCGTGACATCCGGATTCCTATAGCACAACATTGGGGACAAAAAATTACAATTTATTTAACCCTTTGTGACCCAATGTTGCCCACAGGCAACAAAATGTTTTGGAGCTAGAAACAATTTTTGTAGAACTTTAGAAGTACTATTAGTGGTAATAAAAATTGATAGCCTCCCGTTTATAACTTTTGAGATAAAAGCCACAAAAGAGCGGTCACTCACGCGACTTTAAATATACATGATTTTATACATCATTGCTAATAATGGGAAGTGTGTGAATATTTTGAACTTTTAATATTCTTTACATGATTAAGAGATATCAAGCATTATTATTTTTTCTGCAGTGTCTACATTTATAGTCATTAAATTAGTATTTATACTAAGGACAAGAAGAAAAAATGACAAATGTGGTCTTTCTTTGTATTTTTTGCCTTTACTTTACGTATTTAAGGACAATTAAAGAAACAGGTTAAAATTAATTCGGTTACCTACATTAAAGTAGACGTATTATGTTGAACACTATGATGGTACTAAAAATATTAAATGGTAATATACCCTCTGATTTTCTAATTTCATCTATTAAAATAAATGTTCCTTTTCGATCTAGTAGATATTATCAACTATTATATGTAGATTTTCATCGCACAAAATATTCTATGGGAGATCCACTCAGTAAAATTTGTATTGATTTTAATTCTGTGTACTCTAATGTAGATTTTAGCAAGAATGTTGAACTTATAAAATCTAATATAATTGTATTTTTAAATGAGTAGTGCAACTTAATAATAAACTGGCTGTTGGAGTAGATTCTGTAGCTGGTTTTCTATTCCCTTCTCACATTCTACCATGATGCGGATTATGGTGTGTACGCGATCCCTACGAAAGGGGAGGTCGCCCCCTCGGTCGGCAGGGGTGGGAAAGTGAGGCGTGGGAACGTTCGAAAAAACAAATTCTTCGACTTTGGTTTACCTTTTGTCGGAAATGCCCATATGTTAAGACATGATTATGAAGCACACATATCAAAAGAAAAATCTAACATTTTCAGATGTTTGTTCAACTTATTTCGCTTTGAGTTGAGTGCAAAAATATGTACAGTACAGTCTTGTGTATACAGTACATTTTTTTTAAATCGCTTCGTATTTAAAATGTACAAATTGTACCCTCGAAATTATTTTTAATTCTTTAGAAAAAAACATACAGAATAATTAAAAGTAATTTTAGTCGATATTACATTTCTTTTTCTTGACATTGAACTTTTATTTTCAGAAGGAAGATACAGTATCTTCCGAATGCAAAGAAAATTGGGGGCTCAAAGGGTTTAGTCCGAAGTGCAACTCGTTGAGGTTACCGCCCCCTGTGTTTGCTGTATTATCGATAACAAATAATGCAACGGATGGCTTATTCCTTTAATTTGAAACATTCCATATTTAACATAAAATTGCGACACATACCAACATTATGTGTATGTGTATATTTATTCATAAACGTTATTTCCCGATCTCCAGGGAAATTATATCAGGAAATGCCGTGAATATCCGTGTCAAAAAATCGGGACGGGAATTCCCAAACCTAACTTGCGGTAAACCAAAAGTGACATGGCCAATTGTAGAATTTAATCCATCTATGGCAACTACACAGTTAGCTTTTCGGAACCACATAAAAAACATAGTTATTATATGAAAATGCATTTTGCCTACTCTTTAGTTATTCGTGTATTCAGTCATTTTGTCATATTGTGCGTGCGTTCTCCTACACAAAAATTGACAAAACATTTCAAATTTAAAAATGGAAAAATACTAAAAAAAATTAAATTTGTAAATATTTCTTGAACACACTAAAAATATTGGTGTGCACAAGAAAGAGAAGATATTCATGAATACACACGAGCACAATTCGCGATACTTTTTGATCGCAAGTCTTTCTTACTTATATTCATGGCGGAAATTGGTCTTTATAGTGTATATTCGAAAATAAACAAACAAACTTACTTATTGGAGCAACGGCCCCTGGCACAATTGGACAGTCCATATGACCAAATGTATGTGATTCGTCTGGTATTGTATACTGTTGTTTCGTCTTGTAGTTGTTGTTGTTAATAGCGCTTGCATCATTACCGACGGCTCCATCTTCGGCTGAGAAACGTCTATCACTAGAACACTGATCAGATTCCACGAACAACCCACGTCCGGCTGGACACTTGAAGAGGCTATGAAGAGATTGCGAAACAAAATCGGGTTTTATAATTTCTATTCGGATATTATATACGATCATTGTGTGCACACTTACGATATGCCATTAAAACCACCGTCAGTTCTTAAAAGCTGTTTATCAATATAGTCCTCCTCCAATTCGATACCGACCATAATAGATTTGACGCCCGGAGGTACACCAATCCAACGTATAACTCCATACAAGTGACCACTTACATCGGGAATGTTAACTTCGACCATGGATCCAACACCGAGACCAGTTCCGGGAATTTCTGGCAGCGGCGAACTTTCCGAAAAATTTGCATCCAAAACAGTTGGCAATAGTGCTGATGTTTCATAGCCATCTGTATCGATCATATCATCAGTTGGAGTATTAGCATATATTGGTTGATTTACAATTCTAACATTATTTTCATAGGGAATCTGTGGTGAGTGACAATTGCGATCGCGCTCGGTTTGCTTGTGCGATTCTAAAGTTATTGAAAGTGTGAGACACAGGAGGGTAACACGTAAATGATATGTTTATCGAACAAAGTGTAACCAAAACCAAAACAGACAATTATGTAGGAATGTTTCTTATATGTAAGTATGTATGTATAACCTGAAAAGTATGAGCCATATTCAATGGGACTTCCGATTGGAGATGTGGTGAAAAATTCTAAAACGGTCAATGGTATGTTGTGATACAGTGAAGCCTCACTGGGTGTGGCAGTTGATGCACGACCTATTTCCATATCCAAAATGTTAAATTTTCCGCGTTTTATTTTAAACAATACATATAGAACTTGAGAACCACCAATGAGTAATGAAACCGACGTGCAAGAAGCGACAAGTACTGAAATCGTTGCAATCTAAACAAACAACTAAAACGCCAAATGTCACGTCCAAAAGAAGGGGTATGTAGTATAGGCAGGAACAATACGGCACGCACTCTGGGATCTCATGAGAGCATGGCTAATCTCTCAGAGAACATCCTATGTACATGCAATGAATGAATAATCGGTTCATCATAACGACAATATTGTTAACAGAGAGAGAAACCATAAAAATTTCAAATAATAATGTTTGGAATAACGATATTATTATAACACTGCTATTCTATCGCGTTCACTACGAATTTGAATTGAAAAAATAAATGTTTTAAATGAATACTAATTTCACAAAAAGAAAAATTACACAAAAATTAGTTTCAACATCACTTGCGCTATTCCTAAAATACAGGGGATTCTAAAAATAGTAATTCAAATGTTCTCGCAACAGTTGCGAGTTGCGCCACTCGTCCGCTCACTCACTCTCTCTCTCTCTCCCTATCTCTTGAGTGGTCCATTTGTTTGCGGAAGACATTGCTGGGTAGAATGTGGACAACGTTGCGTAGGGTCAGTCGACAAACAAGCAGTGTTTCTAGCATAGAATTTTTAAATTTCCTTTGTAAAAATAAATTTTGAAATGCCTGAAGTTGAAAACAAAAATAGACTCATGATTATCTTTATAGCATGGCCTTTAGTGAACCACAAATCGTTGATGTGTTCAAATAGATAGTTACAGGATTAATAGATAGATACAAATGATCTTAACATTTATATTAAATCGAACCAATCTGTATTTTTATTGAATATCCGAATATATGATTTGGTATTACTTCGTATTTGATATTTTTAGTATACAATATTGAAATACATCTAGTATGTAACGAAACTCAAGCAAAAATACTTCTCATGTTCTTTTTATTTCCAGATAATCATGTGCTCCCGTTAGTGGGTTGGCTTTGCCATATATTTCGTTTCCGTGTACTTTGGACTTTATGAAGTATCGTAAAGGATAAACAAACATCACCATGAATTTGAAACAAATTTGAATCAGAATTTGCACATAGTACCCCCTGCCTGTCAATGAACTGAACTGCACTGCAAACAAAAATAATTTTGTTCACACCATGTATCGTATACTTCAACCCTTTATATGCCGACTATATATTTATAGTTCGATGTTCTGAAATTATTTATATACTTACTTTGAGGCTTCCTATCAATACTTTTGTTCGATGAGACCGACAAATCATTCATTTTTTTCGTATTGCCTCCAGCTATGTGCGATAATGGGTTTGATGACTTATTGCGATTGTGTTTTTGGTTGCCAGTGTTACTAACGCCATTGCTACATCCTCCACCGCCTACGGATGACTGTCGTGTTAAGGTGGAATTTTGCAATTTTGGTTTGTTAAGAATGGCAGCGGCGTCGCCTGCTGTTTTTGGCCAATCACTACCTAACAACTCAACGAGATCAACTTCTTGACGTGTTTTGTCCAATACTATTACTTCACCTTCATTTCGCGTAGACTCGTCTATGTCGGTGTTGTCAATAACGACAATGTCTCGATCGCCCATATTCAACATCGACGATGGTTTGGATTGATCCTTACGTTTGTTCTTCAGTATACCAGACTGTGGCTGTGTTTGAGTTTGTACGGTGTTGGTACTGCGTCGCTCCAAGCTCCGTTCGTAATTTTCAACGGTCTGCTTGAATTCGTCGTTATCGGCTGGGAGCACATTGGAAATTTCGTTCTTGGAATCCATTCCCGTTGCTGCGGCAGTTGTATTATCGCTCAAATTGTGATAGAATGTCGCTGATGCTTCCTTTTGTTTGCTCTTGGCCTTTTTCTCTGTCTTCGGTGATGTACTCCGACTGCCGATGCTTCCCGTCAGGGCGCTACTTGGTCCAATAGCCGATTTCAATTTCTCAAATGTTCCTGTCAAAAACTCACGTGTAGAAAATTTCTTTTGAATTTCGTTCGATATGGGTGTAATCCAATTGGCTGTTGCAAAAATTGCAAGTCGAGGCTCACATTGCATATAAACGTCACAAAATGGAATTTTGTCCGCTTGAGGAGACGGGCCACTATCTAAATGCTGGAAAAAGAAGAAGCAAGGGAAA
Source organism: Musca vetustissima (assembly GCF_032173495.1). Lineage (NCBI taxonomy): Eukaryota > Metazoa > Arthropoda > Insecta > Diptera > Muscidae > Musca > Musca vetustissima. Next base: position 239,830 of record NW_026882574.1, read on the forward strand.
ACTGATTTTTGTCCATCACTTATATACGTTTGTTTCTTGTAAACCTGTATGTAGTTATCTCGCAATTTAAATTTAGTTAATTACCTCAATGAAGCATTCATTTTACAGTCTCATTATCCTACTCTTTTGATCAGATCGACGTTTTAAGGGGACCTCACCCATTCTCGCTTTCAAAAAATTTAATTTTGTATTTTGACTTAATTTGAACCTACACTATTTCAAGAATGTCCCTATAAATTTTCAAGTGAAAATCTCAACAATTGTTAGCATGAAGTGACAGCAAGAGGGCTTCTCAAACTTTAAACGCGTTTTTCTTCAAACAGCGTTTTTGCGAATGGCGGCCACGATAACTCAAAAACTAATAACCCAATTGATTTCAAATTTTGGGACGTTTCTCTGTGCGGTCAAAAATAGGCGATTTTTCAAAAGAAAAAATGTTCAATGTTCCGACATTTTGTTAATTGTTGCGCGAAGTCAATAATAGTTCATACGAGAGCCAGTGAGGAGTTATCATGCCCGCCATCAAAAATAAAGAGATTTCTTTGATCACAAAAACAACAACAAAATTTTTTTGTAAATTATTTTTCTTCCTTTTTAAATCTTCAAATATATATGTGCCAAGTTACAAACCTTAACATGCATTCGTATTCATTTACCAGCTCATTTAAAATCATAAAAATAAAAAAATCGAGAATGGGGGGGGTTCCCTTAAATCTTTTTTGATCTCACATTTTATATGTTTAGGTGATTGGCTTAAAGCTGTATTTATAATGAACTAGCATATACCGGCTAATTTGTTAGCGAATGTAGGAAGTATTTAAACCCCAATACCGACCATTATTGACATTTCATTACCTGAATTTGGTGTCATTTTTAGACTTGGTACTAATGTAATATTTATTTTGAATAAAATCTAAATTTCAAATATAGCTTCACACAAATCCAAATTAAGTACCAGGGAGTACACATTAATATAAATTTCCATAACTACCTACTGTAACAATGCTCAATTTCAGGATTCCAGCTCTATCTCTTAATCCAAATTGTACCAAATTTAGTGTCATTAGTACACATTAGTAGACATTTCCAAAACTTCTTACATACTCCAATCCAACACCCAGCAGTGATTCTAACTCCACATGTCAAGATTCCAGCTCTATCAGTTCACCTAAATCCAAATTTGCTATCATTTAGTACATATTAGTACGAATTTCCAAAACTTTCTACATATCACAATTCTACACCCCAGTATTCTACACCAGTATCACAACTTCAAATTTCAAAATTCTAGTCCTATCGTTTCAATCAAATACAAATTTGGTATCATTTAATACGAATTTCCAAAACTTCCAACATACCCAAATCCTATACCACAACAATGATCCTAACTCCAAGTTTCAGGATTACAGCTGTATTGCTTCACCCAAAATTTAAATTGTACTAAAACTACATCCATACCCAAATCTTACACTCCAACAGTAACCTTATTTCAGTGTTCCAGCTCTATCGGTTCACCCCAAATCCACATTTGTTACCATTTTGTACACATTAGTACGAATTTGCAAAACTTTCTACGAAGCCATATCCTACACACAACAGTGTCCCAATATCAATTTTCAAGATTCCAGCCCTATTGGCAAACATTTAAGAATTTCCTATACTTTCTACATAGCCCAATACTACACCCTAACAATGATCCTAACTCCATATTTAAAGATCCCAGCTCTATCAGTTCACTAAAAACTTAAATTGTACCAAATTTAGTACCCATATGTATGAATTTCCAAAACCACATCCATACCCCAATCCTTCACTCCAACAGTAATCTTATTTCCAATTTTCAAGGTTTCCAGCTCTATTGGTTCACCTAAAATTTATATTGTACCAAATTTAGAACACCATAGTATGAATTTCCAAAACTTTCTACAAAGCCCAATCCTACACCCCAACATTGATCCTAACGTCAAATTTCAAGAATCCAGCTCAATCGGTTCACCCAAATCCACCAAAGAATTCTCGGATCCTTATATAACAAAACAACTATACACGTCTCTTGTTAGACCTATATTAGAATATGATTCTGTTGTATGGGATCCTCAATATGCAATATATTCCGATAAAATCGAATCAGTGCAAAAACAATTCTTACTTTTTGCACTGAGGGGTTTACATTGGAATAGTGATTTTGTGTTGCCTTCTTACACTAGCAGGTTAAAATTAATTCGGTTACCTACATTAAAAAGTAGACGTATTATGTTGAACACTATGATGGTACTAAAAATATTAAATGGTAATATACCCTCTGATTTCCTAATTTCATCTATTAGAATAAATGTTCCTTTTCGATCTAGTAGATATTATCAACTATTACATTTAGATTTTCATCGCACAAATTATTCTATGGGAGATCCACTCAGTAAAATTTGTATTGATTTTAATTCTGTGTACTCTAATGTAGATTTTAGCAAGAATGTTGAATTTATAAAATCTAATATAGTTGTATTTTTAAATGAGTAGTGCAACTTAATAATAAACTGGCTGTTGGAGCAGATTCTGTAGCTGGTTTTCTATTCCCTTCTCACATTCCACCATGATGCGGATTATGGTGTGTACGCGATCCCTACGAAAGGGGAGGTCGCCCCCTTGGTCGGCAGGGGTGGGAAAGTGAGGCGTGGGAACGTTCGAAAAAAAAAATCCATCATTTAGTACAAATTTCCAATTGTACAAAGTTTAGTTCACTCTAGCGGGATTTTCCAAAACTTCCTAAATAACTAAATAACCCAAATCCAAATTGGGTACCATATAGAACACATTAATACGAATTTACAAAATTCCGAATGTCCAAAAAACCCTTTGATATATCTATTATACACTCCATTAGTGATCCTCATTTCAAATTTGTTCTAACTCTACCGGTTCGCCAAATACAAATGGTACCACATTTAGTACTTTTTATGATGTTCAAGTACGAATTACCAAAACCAACTTTGGACCAAGAGTGACCCTCAGCCCAAATTTCAAGATTCTAGCTTCAGCCGTTTCGTCTGGGCGTTGATGAATCGCTAAGTCAGTCAGTCAGTAAGTCACTCAATCTTCAATTCACTTTATATATCTCAAATTTTAAATTGCTTCCCCGCCTTTAAATTTCGAGTATATTTTAATGCATTTCAATCATAATCTATGTCTATTATTAAGTGGCAGCTCTTATTTAAAATTACAACTCTTTTAATTTTAAGATAATTTAAATGTTGCAAATTTAAACTACAGAACGATGAGACCTGTTACCAAATTAGATGAGCTAAAGAGCCTAGTAGGACAAAATACTTTTAACATTATACCAATCTCTGAAACATGTCTTGTTCCTGAGATTTTAGGATCTTGGTGACTTCAACTGCGATTTGTTCATGAAATTTTTTTCGCGCTATATGTATGACTCGTTTCAATTCGTCTATTTTCCATAACTCTAGTCCTACACATTTTGACCTATCTACGTCCTTAATTGACAATAAGCTAATCAGTGGTCCTTCTATGGTAGATTATGCTGATCCTCTTCAGCTGATGCTGATCCTTTATCTGTTGGAATGTTTTAAGTTCGTTTATTGGAAACTTTGGTCCATACATGTTCTTTAGAAAGGATTCTAAATGTGACTCTATATTTTCTCTTTTGGATTCACTTGTTTCATTGGCTCCCAGTGTTGGGAAGCAAATAAATACAGGGCTGATCCGTGGATGAATTCTAGAGATGTTAGTTTTGCTAGATCAATAAAAAGTATTAAACAGTTTCAAGCGTAGAGGTTAGAAACAAACACTAATTATATTATTTTTTCTTTTAGATTTTTTAATTACCATAATTGTATGCTGAACTTAATACAGTTCAAGTCAAACAAATCGATTATTAACTATATGTCACTATTATTAACTATAAGTTATAAACTATCGTTTACAGAAGTGGAAATGTATTCCCGTTTCTGTTCAATCAAATTTAATTTGCACAGTTCGATTTGAGGTGTCTGGTGTGTAGGCCAAAAGGCGAAAGTATGAACCCAAGATAAAACATGGTGGAGGTATTATGGTATGGAGGTGTTTTTCGGACAAGGAATTGATTTGATTTATAAAATCACTGGAATTATAAGGTCAGATGATTACCAAAATATTTTATCTGACGTAATGTGGCCATATCCGTCGTGGAAAATGCCTCTATGCAACGACTAATAAAAAATGAAACTTTTTTTCACTATTGACACATATAATAAGTTACAAATGTTTTGAACACAGAAAAACATGCGTTTTTACAAAGGGCCTACAAAAAACAACTTCGTGAAGAACCATTTTCAGAAGAAAAAATTGAAACAAATCTGTAAAATCTATTTAAATTGGCAACGACTCATACTGTAAACCTAACATTGGGAAAGTAAGCAATTGTATAAAAAATAAAGATTCGAATGGTAAAGATGCGAGGAAGTATTCTACCCTTTGAAAACTCTATATACGAAATTACAGCTTTTCCGCTCGGATAACGAAGCCAGGACCTTCAAAATACGGCAAAGAAGGCAGTACACTTACATGTGGGTTATTCCAAAACACTAACCCGTATATTTTTGCATTCGTTGTTACCCAAAATTGAAGTAAATAGAAATTTATCACAGACAATCCTCAACCTGCTTTTTAGCTTACTTGCCCACATTACCCGCACATACTGCTCCACACTTCCCGCCATATTTTTTTATTTCCCAGTGTTGAGTTTTTTTAATATAATGCAATAACATTTTTATAGACAAATTTATAATGTTTGAACTGCAATATATTTAGACTACTATGTCTGGGTTTATACATGCAACTTTAGTAAGCAACTCTGCTGAGCTCTTAGAAGTGAGAGGTATAAAAAGTGACAGGGGGAAAGAAATCCAAAATAGAATCGAAGAGAGCATCAGCAGAGTTGCTTAAGCAAAGTTGCATGTATAAACCCAGACTATGTTGGGTTTATTTGCTTTTATTTTATTTATTTATTTTTTCCGTTGTTATACCGACAATATCAAAAAATGAAATTGTAGTCTACATTACCCGCAGTTCCTCTAATAAAAGTGGTTCATGACATTAGATGTGGGAGATCATTCATGAAAAACAACATAAAAACTGAAATTTTTTGATAAAGATTGTTAGCCTTAGCGTAAAATTGAACTTTTGTAAGAATTGTGATTAAGTATATGTATAGCAAGTTCGTTATAAATTTAAATAAACCACAACTGAAAGTTGGGACCTAAAAAATTGTGATATAGGTATGGATGTAAAGCGACCACATTCTATTTTCACATTTCCCTATTTTCCATTTTTTTAAATAAAATGCTCCTAAATAGCCGTATTATTTTAAAACTTTCTCCTATGGACAGGCGGAAAATTCTGCTACGCGATCGAACATTTCTATTAAATATACTTGATTTTTCTAAATATCCGCCAATATAGCCTTCAACAGCACATAAATGACGAAGCTGTGAGCATTTGAATTACGGATCTTCACAGGCCCATATCTCGAGAAGTATGGACTTGCACCATGAAAGCCATATATTTTCGTTATTAGGGAGACAAGACTAACATTGGGAAAGTAAGCAATTGTATAAAAAATAAAGATCCGAATGGTAAAGATGCGAGGAAGTATTCTACCCTTTGAAAACTCTATATACGAAATTACAGCTTTTCCGCTCGGATAACGAAGCCAGGACCTTCAAAATACGGCAAAGAAGGCAGTACACTTACATGTGGGTTATTCCAAAACACTAACCCGTATATTTTTGCATTCGTTGTTACCCAAAATTGAAGTAAATAGAAATTTATCACAGACAATCCTCAACCTGCTTTTTAGCTTACTTGCCCACATTACCCGCACATACTGCTCCGCACTTCCCGCCATATTTTTTTATTTCCCAGTGTTGAGTTTTTTTAATATAATGCAATAACATTTTTAAAGACAAATTTATAATGTTTGAACTGCAATATATTTAGACTACTATGTCTGGGTTTATACATGCAACTTTAGTAAGCAACTCTGCTGAGCTCTTAGAAGTGAGAGGTATAAAAAGTGACAGGGGGAAAGAAATCCAAAATAGAATCGAAGAGAGCATCAGCAGAGTTGCTTAAGCAAAGTTGCATGTATAAACCCAGACTATGTTGGGTTTATTTGCTTTTATTTTATTTATTTATTTTTTCCGTTGTTATACCGACAATATCAAAAAATGAAATTGTAGTCTACATTACCCGCAGTTCCTCTAATAAAAGTGGTTCATGACATTAGATGTGGGAGATCATTCATGAAAAACAACATAAAAACTGAAATTTTTTGATAAAGATTGTTAGCCTTAGCGTAAAATTGAACTTTTGTAAGAATTGTGATTAAGTATATGTATAGCAAGTTCGTTATAAATTTAAATAAACCACAACTGAAAGTTGGGACCTAAAAAATTGTGATATAGGTATGGATGTAAAGCGACCACATTCTATTTTCACATTTCCCTATTTTCCATTTTTTTAAATAAAATGCTCCTAAATAGCCGTATTATTTTAAAACTTTCTCCTATGGACAGGCGGAAAATTCTGCTACGCGATCGAACATTTCTATTAAATATACTTGATTTTTCTAAATATCCGCCAATATAGCCTTCAACAGCACATAAATGACGAAGCTGTGAGCATTTGAATTACGGATCTTCACAGGCCCATATCTCGAGAAGTATGGACTTGCACCATGAAAGCCATATATTTTCGTTATTAGGGAGACAAGACTTACATGTGGCAAACGTCTGAGATGATCCCCACACTCAATATTTGAGAGTGTAATAAAGCTTAAAAACGATTGCGTTGAAAATTTTTCCTCTAAATTATATGCAGAACAAATAAAATAATATGCATACCAGTAATTCCAATGCAAAGAAATATCCCACAGGATGCAATTCTCGAACCGGTCCAATATACCGAACAATACAGTCAAATTGTTGTGCACTATTTGAAAACATTTCGCCCTTCACACTTACAAAATCGTTGTCCTTTATATATGTTACCCATTTACAATGATTTGCATCCTTTATCATTCGTAAACGTTCGTCGGGATCAACGATACTTATAATGTATGGCCAGAGGCTTTCAGCCACTTTAGTAAGATTTGTCTGGGGACATTCGTATAGGTTTTCGTATATCGGCAGCTGGGTAATTAAATCTAGAACTTGGACAGTACTATACACTTTTGAACCCACAGATGCTGATCCTTTCCATTGAAAAATTTTTATTAACGTTCCGGCAGGAACAGTGATTTCATCACTGCAACCATTACTATCGCCACCCTTCTCGGGAGGGACATCAGTACTATAATGTAATCGTAGCTTAGTCAATCGATTTACAACAGCATATTTCGAAATTGTACAGCCATCCATCGTCCACTGTGACTCAGTGTTGTCTTTTGAAAAGGTTGGGGGTGTGGGTAGACTATAGGGGAATAGAAGAAACAAAATAACAAATAAAACATAGATATATCAAACAAAAATTGATAAACCAGAGGAAGATAGGAGGGTGGTACAGGTTGTGGCGGGCAGGGTATTCTACATCGCAATGAATACCTTCAGTGTGTTTTTTCGAATACAGTTCACACATTGTGTGAATACGAATACAAGGGTGCAGGGGATGATGATGTTGATGATAATGTACAATCAGGAAATTACTGTCGCAATAATTCTAGCAAATCTATTCATCTACGCCTTATATGTGGCCATGACAGACAGAAATTGCTCAAATTACACTGTAAATCTCGTATTATAAGGTAAACACTCCAACAAATATTCACTGACCCTGAATACTTACGGTCTCGTCTCGACACCTTGAAAAAGTAACAACAATATTAGTCACTGCACATGAAGTCGTTTGCGACTTTCCCGAGTTCGAGTTATTCCCCGTTTTCAATTTATATCGGATAATAAACAAAAATACATTCTCAGGGATTTAATTCATGATTTTGATTAGGGAGAGTTAAGTCGACTTTCGATGAATTGATTAATCGATTTTTGTATTGACAAATATCAAGGTCTATTAATAAGGTAAACCAAGTAGTAATCGAAATCAGAAAACAGCTGTTAAGGGCTAAACAGAATGTTCGCGTTGGGCGTTTTTTGATATCGCGTTAACTCACGCAAAAAGTTAAAATATATTTAACTCCGAAGCGCAGCGCACAACAACTTCGAGCGTTTTGTGTTATCGTTTCCTTGTGGTCAAGATCTATTAATATGGTCATCAAGATAGCAATCGAAATCGGAAAACAGCTGTTTTTTCTCAAGTCTAATGTCAAAAATTTCCACTTTGTTTACGTTTTCATAATGGAAGTCAATTCACAATAATGCATTTTGACAGCAAACTTGAGAGGTATCGATAATCAGCTGGTCTCCCTTGGTGACCTTATTTATAGGCCATGCTTGTGGTTATTGTATTTTCGATAACACATAACGCAACGGATGGCTCAACGCGAGCATTCTGCTTAGCCCTTTATTTCTCAACTTAAATGTGGAGTATATTCAAAATAATAATAATTATAATGTGAAGTAGCATCTGATTTACAGCTAGTCTTCCTGGATAACCTTATTAATAGACCTTGGTCTGAAAGTCGAAGTCGCCCAATGTCTGTTAATAATCTTTTTCTTCAAGGATAATAGCATGGTACAATTATACAGGGTAGCTTCTGTCAGAAACGAGAAAATACAACTCTATCTTATGGGCAATAATGTCAGAATAAATGATAGCAAATGCAACAAGTCGTTCTGTTCATTTGACATATTTTTTAACATTTTACCAAACACGCGTGAAATGAATGGAATCTCAGATTTTCTGTCCAAAATCGAGTTTATATATTGATTCATTCACAAATCATACATTCATCGTCAAACAAATCAATTTTCGAATATATTTTGTTATATTTTTCAAAAATTACACACTCAGTCACACATTTTGTTGTTGTAGCAGTTTATATGACCACCGTACCACATGCTGAGCAGGCATTCTGCACCTGGTCATCAATCCGTGCCCAATACGAATTGAGACGACTGCACCATCCTGAACATGCATACTCCTCGATTGTTGTTGTACAACAATCGACACAACAAACACAAAGAATTTTTTGTTGTTGTAAGTAATACTAGTGTCATCGACATATGGAAAAAATGTAAACAAATATTTGAATTATAAATATATTTTGAAGCTTAATAAATGGTGTTTATAACTTTTAAAACAAAAAAACAGAAATGACACTGGATACGAGGGAGAATATAATGGTCAGGAGGATGAAGATGATGCTAATGAATCCATTGAGAAATGCTTGTTTGGAGGAAAAAATAAACCTCAGACAGCTGCAGATGGAGTAGGCGCAGTTGGAGGGGCTTCTTCCGATGTACAAAAGAGTCCTTATGAGGAAAACAGCCAAATGAAAAGTTTCCCTTTTCAGAATCTCCAGTGTACAGGATGTGTCTACACAGAGTGTCCTATATGTGGTCTACATCAATTTAAGGCATTTCGAGAAGAGGAAAACAAACATAATCACACAATGGAGATCCTTGCAAACAACCTAAAATAATGCACAACCACATGGAAATTTGTGTTTGTAAGTTATACTAGTGTCAACGTCATTTGACAGAAAAATGTAAACAAACAAACACATTATCAACAAATTATATTTATTTTGTTTTTGCAAAATAGTCAGGCTGAATCCTAGTTTGTTGTTTTTATAAAAACCACTAATTTTTGGTGGGGAATGTATGGTATTGTCTACCGAGAAGTTAGGCAGGGATCTCGCCACTGATCCTCATCAGTTCCCTTAGTTTTTTGTTGGGATATTCTACCCAGAAGCTACTTATTGCTTCTTTACAAAAAACCCTTCATACCCAAATGTCTCTTGTGACCAGTGTTGCCAATTTAGCACTTTTCAAACTCGTTAAGCACCTAGCACCTTTTTTAGCATTATTATTTTTTTCTGGAATTGGTCAAAATCTGGGGTATTGTTTCCATTGACGCATTAAAATGTACCTATGCTTTACAATATGAGTTTGATATTCAAATGTTAAAAAATGTCAGGACATCTGTAAACAATTAAAAAAACTTAAAGTTCGGCCGATCAGAACTTCTTATACCCTGCACCATGTGGAGTGCATTAAATTTTTCTAAAAAAATGTTTCGGTACTACATTTGGTTGCTATTTCATTTTTCGTTGGAAGAGCTTCAGCTCGATATGGAGTTGCATCATCAACCGGGTGCTTGACACATAAAAAGGCGTCGACTCCTCACCAAGGAGGAAGTGAAGCTTTGCAGCGGATCTTCGAATTGGTGTCGGCGGATTGGCTTCAGAGTGGTCATTGAGTACTCTGAGCTTTCTCAATGGGACGCTTGTCGACGCACAATTTCGACACCCAATGGTGCATCATGGTTAAAGCCGTTAGGCGGGAATCATGTAAAACCCACAGGATTCATAATCGCATGCTGGTAGGTTGTTTATTTGGTAAAATGAAAAGTCTAATTATAAGGCCTTTGTATGGGAGCCATGCAATGCTATGTTCTGACGGGCATCCGAACAACGTAGTTCGTTCTCAGAATTACGTATATGAATTAACCCGCTCATACAACACTATTCATAATTCATGTCATCAGAGTTTTTTATTTCAAACTTTTTGTTTCTTGTTTTACACCAAAAATGTAAAGAAAAACAATTCTCTTTCTCCTGACTATAGTATGAACCCATACCTATTTACTTTTCATTCATGTTTTCATTTTTTTTCTGAAAATGTTGTTGTTTTTTAATACATTTTTATATTTTCTCAATTCAAATGTCACATATAAAAATTTGGAAAACTATACAATTTTTTACTTTTCATTCATCATTTTCAATTTTACTGAAGGATTATGGGCGTAAATTAAGCAGTCATCTGCATATAAAATAGCTTAAGAGTGTCGAAATGTGTGCGGAAAATCATGCAAAAATATGTTAAAAAGGTATGGCGCCAGTGTGCTTCCTTGAGGCACCCCACTTTTCGCCAAACCCAAAGATGACGAGTCACTAATTTGAACGGAGAATTGGCGAGATGTGAAGAAACTTTGAATGATTTTTATTATAAAAGGATCAACACCCACTTGAATAAGTTTAAACAAAATGCTGGTGTGAGAAACGGAATCAAAAGCTTTTTCTATGTCCATTGAGGTGGCGACGGTGCATGATTGGCTTCTAAGATGTGATGTTATATCACTATGGAATTTAAGAAGCGCATGTTGAGTAGAGTGTCCAGTTTTGAACCCAAATTGATAATTTGGTATTGGATAAATTCATTATTTAGTTCAAAAATGTTTCCAATATTTGACAAGAGAGAAATTGGACAGAAGTCTTCTACATTATTACTTCATGATTTCTTCCTGATTGGTATGATTTTGGCTTTTTTCCATGGAGCTGGGAAATACCCGTTATTAAAACAATTGTTGAAAATGCAGGTTAGTAGGTTGACTGTTGATTCTAGAAATTTCTTTATAATGAAGTTTGAAATACCATTTGGACCACTTGATTTCTTTGAATTAATGTTGGAAATTATGTTTTTTATATTTTCAAATCTGGCGAAGTGTAACGTAATCTGGATTTTGAAGCGCATTAAAATTATCTCCAAACCTGTATATATATGAGGAGAGGTGGAATTAAAACAAGCTGACACTCTAGAACTGCACTCGTCTTCAGCTGGTAATGTAGTGGAATTTTCTGTGCTGTTTGTAATTGTGTTGTTGTTATGCTTAAACTGACGACAAAAGGGGGAGCATTTTTTCCCAGTGAATCGGGAAATTTCTCTAAATGCGGACGGACTAGGTTTAATTTTTTCCAGTCTATTTTTGAAGATAGCATTTTCCATTTGGACCAGCTCTTTGATTATTATTTTTAATAATTGGATTTGATTAGAAAGAATGGAGTACTCACGGCTTGTCCTGTTGCCTGATCGATGGAAGATTATTTTCAGATCTCGTTGCCATTGATGTTTGATTTTAAGAAAATTCCTGATTTTATCAGAGTATGTCAGGCTTTTATCCTTCAGTTCGATTTTCTGTGAATGTAATTCATGTACGTCATAGGAGGCATCAATTCATTCGAAACAGTGTCCAAATACCGGAGAAAGTTGCGCCAATTGGTGGTTTTGTACGATGTGAAATATTGAGGTGAAGTTAGATAGATATCTAGACCTTCAAATTTGATTTCGAGTTTAATTGGGAAATGATCAGAGAATGTGGGTTTTGTAGATATGATATAATATGATCATTTCTATTAATCAAATTTGCGCTTAGAAGAAAATGATCCAGAAATGACGAAGCATTTGGATATGAAGGGCAAGTGTCAGATAATCTTGTTACCTCAATTAAATTTTAATCTAACCAGGTCCGCAGAACTTTACCATTTGAATTTTCGTAGGTATCACCCCAATTTGGACTTTTGCAATTTAGATCGCCTCCCAGGATAAATCCATCAAAATTTCTGGATAAGTGGATTAGCTTAGACAGTTCTGCTTCGAATCTTTGAACATGATAACTGCATGGAATATATATTTATTCAATTAGGTATTTTTTGGAAGAGTTGTTTGTTATCATTTCAATATTTATGAGTGTGGTACACATGCCTATGTCAGTTGAAGATATCCTTTCAAATTTAATTGAATTCTTGATGAATATTCCAACGCCAATGGAGGAGTTGTCGTAAACAAAAGTGTACCCAGTTAACTTTACCCGTCTGTTGGATCTCAAGTGGCATTCTTGGATGAATGCTATATCAATGTTGTTGTGTTGGAATATGTATTTCAACTCTAACTGGCGCACATTGAACGTTAAAAAGTTTAGGGATCTATGGTCCATAATTACATTTCACTTTTTTAGAAGCATCAGAAATGGTTTTTTGCTTTAATCTTTGGCATGTTTTTATATTCTCTTAAGAAAATCTGGACTTCTTGCTCCAATGTGAGTTCCTCAGGCTCCAAAAATATATTGACGCGCTTGAGAAAATCTTCAATAAACTGAGGTTTTTGATTGCTTCCCTGCTTGATTGTGGGAACCGCATTAAGAAACTGGCAAACGTTTTCCCGGGTGAAACCATATTCATGTTTAGGGCTCTTGCGACATTGTTTTGCGCCGCTACTTTATCCTCCACTAACACTTATAAATATATGTTTTAACAACCATGGTTAAATCTTGAGAGCAATGTTCAACTTTAGAAAATATATTTTGTTTAATTTATTTAAAACAAGCTTATCCGGTGGACTTCGTTCCACCTAAAAATAATTTGATCGACACACATTGTTCTGTCCTATATGTTTTTTCCTATCATTGTATCTGTACTAATTAGTAAAACAAAAGTTAAAATGTTAAAAAATTAGCTTTTTATTCATTGTTTTTTTTTAACTCTATTATTTGCATCTCATACACCGCCACGGGCTCCTCCAACTTATCTTTTAGATAAGTAATCTAAAAATAATAGTATGTTAGGATGTAATTGATATTGAAAATATTTATTACAAACTTCTCTTTCTTTATTAAAATAAGCAATTTTGCCTTTCTTGAGTTAAGTTAAATGCCGATTTTGATTTAATTTTTTCGATATATTTTCTTAGAAAACCATTCTCCTTTTTGGATGCTATAAGCTTTCTTCCTGCAGGTAAAATAGTGCACAAATAAAAAAAATTCTAATTAATTTTTTTATTTTACTTACTTATGTTTTGATCTTGTTAGTTAGACATTTTGCATGTATTTTCATAGTTTGCATTCTTTCAAAATAAATTTTTTGACAACAAAAAATTAAAATCAGTTTTTATTGAAAACAGTACTCATAGGAACAAAGTTTATTTTTACAATTTTATTTAACTCATTAATGTACAACTAAAATAAATAATTACATATAATTAATGTAACTCTTTTGAATAAACTATGTTCTGTATTGCGTTATCCGGTGCGTAAATAAACAGAGATGAAGGCCTTCCGACACGGGAGCACGCGACGAACAGCTGACCGTGAGAAAAACATGGAGTTTCCAAATTAATTTCACAAACTTGCAGTGACTGACCTTGTGACTTTTTAATGGTAATAGCAAATGCCAAACGAACGGGAAATTGAATTCGCTTAAAATCAAATGGTATATCCGCTGTGATCATGGGAATGCTACTACATCTCCTTTATAATTACCTTGGATAATTGTGGCCTCGATTACGTTTTTTAATAATTTTTTGATGAACAGTCTTGTTCCATTGCACAGTCGCGGTGGGTTTATATTCCTCGTGCGGTGGCAATCCAGGCAATTCTAAAGAATTGAATAATTCCGTTGGATAGTTCACTACTTCATCCTGATTCATGGCCGTATCTACTGACGTATAAGAAACCAACTCCCCAGGTAACACATTTTGAATGAAGTTGTTAATTTCATTAACAACCACATTTTTTGGAGCAATTGGCTCTGTCGACCAATGTTTTGTCGTCCCCGTTTTGGCATTTTTATTTTTATTGATTGACAAAAAATTAATTTTAATTCAATATATTCGATTCTTTCAAAACCAATATTTTTTCATTTTTTAACTGCTAAATCTTCCGGTTAACAATGCGAATACAACACAAAAGGAATTATTAAAATCCGATGAACCGTTCCCTAGTTTTTAGCAGACAACGCACATCATTTCATTTATATATACAATGGTGGTCACAGAATTAAAACATTTACTGTGGTATACATTTTTTGATCAGCCCTCGATTCGTTTGAAGTGTTTTTGATTTTTTTTTTATTTCAGAACAGTTCGATATACTGCACTTAAGAGATTTAGTGTGAAAATAGAAAATTATTGCATGCATTTTTCCATAAATAACGGTTTTTATGAAAATACATCGATTTTGAAGTGGCCATATAATTAAAACATTGTGTGATTTTTTACTTTAATACATTTTTTTTGAAAATATTTTAAAAAAGCTCTTTAATTTAGTTTAATTATGTACACTAAGCACTGATAGAATCATTTACAGATAAAAATATCTGAAAAATCTGTAAAATCTATCAAAATTGCCAAAAATTTGTACAGTACACCTAACATTCAGAAAACACCCTTATTATAGAAAGGTCCGAATGCACTAGAAATTGCTAGACCATCTGTGACAATTAAAAAGAGTTACCATCATAAAATTCTCAAATGAGACTACCTTCTGCAATTATGCCATGGATAAAGCAATAAAACGGCATATACATTAGAACTTTTTACCGGGTTAACCTACTTTATGAGGATTTATTTGACATATATGCAAAGGAATTGACAATTGAAACCCTGTGGGTTTAACCGGTTAACTGTAAACGTACTATAAACCAAACATTTGAAAAGTTTTTTGTAAAGAATCAGTAAATAACTTCTGGGGAGAATATCCCATTAACGATTTAGTCTTTTTAACATTTAGAATGTATTTCAGGACTGTGTAAATCAAGTGGATTTAAATTCGTTTATGTTAAGCGTCATTTACATTAGAACTTTTTCCGGGTTAACCTACTTTATTGGGATTTATGTGACATATATACAATGGAATTGACAATTCAACAACAATTCAAACCCACTGTGCTAACGAAATCCAGTACAGTGTAAACGCACTATAAATTTACTCTAAAACACATACTTTGTAGTAGAATGTATTGGAACACGACTATTGTTTAATTTATCAACACAGAATTGTATGTTTAATGTAAGAGAGAAGGATAAGATTATGTACAAAAGATAAGATGAGAAATAAAAAAGAAGCGTCATTCCTAGTGTGACAGCGAAACAATAAAGACGTGAACAACTTCTAATTTGCGTCCGCACAAATTGTATCTACTGTCCCCCGTTTCCGACAAATATTCTTCGTAATGGCAACGCTGAATTTAATATGTCGCTATACATTACGCCCCACGCAGTGCTGCCTGTTAAATTTCATGAAAAATCGTCAATTTTTCAGAAAAAAATCGGCATAATCGGCATTTGTATTTTTAAAAATCGGCAAAAAATCGGCAGCATATAATTTATAAATAAATTCATATTTTTGGTTTATAACAAATCAATATTGTTTATTACATTAATAATTCTGTATAAAAAAATAACATAAAAGATTCATTTTTCTACAAAAAATGTAGATTTTTCTAAAATATAGTAATTATTATGTACACTAGTGAGATCTTTCAGATTTACGTATAACACAGTGTGGTATTAAGGTCATATTTTTATGACCTTACAAACTAGTACATATTTTTTTACACATTTTTAGTAATTCTTTATCAATTTTGATATTAAAACAATTTGAATTATTTAGTTTGAGGTAAAGAATCCCTTCCAATGAATCATTCTCAAGTGAGCTTCTAATTTTAGTTTTGTTAGGGTTTACCTGCCTAAAAATTCATTCCACATTTGCTGTGGAGTGTGGAAGAACCATAATTCTTTGTACAAATTTAGACAAAATTGGAAAAGCTAAATTGGAGTCCCCACATTTAATTTCGGAATTGTTTTTCCAAAAACTTTTTAAATTATATCTGCATTTTCAAAAATTTCTTCAAAATTCAGAAAGTTTAACTCCCTAAACTCGGAGTCTAAAGATTGCCTCTCATTTTCAAAATAAAATCGGGGAATTCTTTTAAAATATCTAGAAAAAAATTATTGCCCTTCTTCATTACTCTTGCAGGATCAATAAGTTTTAAGCATTTAAATGAATTTAAATTAAAATCAAAACGTTTTAATATTTGGTTTTCAATTTCTATATGAAAATTAATGCAAGTGCTAACTATTTTGTCTATGTCATTTTTGGAAAGTTTTGTTTCTGAAACAATATCTTTTGCATATAAACCCAAATATACTTCATCATATTCTAAAAAATTGTTCGTGCCCATGATGTAAAATGTAAACTAGACAGAGTACAATGCTGACAAAAATGCAGATATCTAAGCCATTGAAAACGGCTGCGGCGTGTCGCCGATAGTTATAATGATTTAAAGCTGCCAATTTTATATGTTTGTATGGTAACGCCGTATTAAATTAAAAAGTTAGACAATTTGTGTCGATTGTTGAAATATCGGCAATTCTGGGGCAAAAATCGGAAAATCGGCATTTTCCATTTTTAGAGTGAAAAATCGTCAAAATGCCGATAAATCGGCAAATATGGCAGCCCTGGCCCCACGCCTGTATTTACAAATCGCCTGTTCCCGCTATACGTTCTACAAAAGTGCCGACTTCGTTCTCTGATGCGTAAGACGGTAATCATCCGTCATCTTTACTAAATACCCCGTATTAAATTTACTCAATCTGTCTGCTGGGAAAGTTTGAGGAAGCAAATCTTTCTTCATGGAATGTGCAATTTTTAGAAAATTTTGGGTTTGGTGTAATAAGAAATTCAAAAGTCGATTTTACGATTTCCTCAAAGATCAAAAGTCGACTTCGACTTTTTGACTTTTCAATACGAAAATCCGATTAATCGATTAGTCGAAAGTCGATTTACTTATCCCTACCTCGTTCTCTGATTCGTAAGACGGTAGTCATCCGTCATTTTGTGGATAAAAGTAATTTTAAAATATAGAATTTTATATTGTGTATAAAAGGAGAGAAATACATTCAATTGTTTTATTAATATTAGATCAACAAATGTGCCACTAAAAGAAATACGTCGAAATATTGTGTCGGCGTTCCATGAATCGCAAGTTGTCTGCTCGTTTTTAACAAGTCCTGCAATTGCCGTTGCGTCGTTGTTTGTCGTAAAATCGCGCAGCACCAATCAAAATTCACGAACAGACGCAGCAGCAGGAATGTATCTAGTGACAACAGCAGGAAAGTGCACAGAGGTCCAATAAGAATTTCACTTTGAAATCTCAAAAAAAATGTTTTTTTTTTCGAAAATAAGTAACAAAAGTTGCCTTAGTCAATAATTTTCGGGCAGTTTTCGAAATAAAACAAAAATATACGTGATTAGTGACCGCACTCGCGAAATATGCAAAAGACCTGCTCTGAAGTTTAAAGCGAAAAAGGAATATCTATAATCCCAGTTTAATTCATTCTTGGCTAGTGTGTGTAGATGGGCGAAGTAATTTGTTCGCCGAAACCATAGCCTCTCTGAATTTTTGCATAAAACTTAAATTACACATTTTAAGGCTTCGTTGAAGTCGAGAGGGGTGTGCCGCCTTCGAACACTTCACAGCAGCAAAAATCAACAACAGCCGAAGTAACCACGAATCGGATTCTTCATATTGGCCACATTCATTTGCATCAAACACCCCCGCTACCCTCCCCTTACTGGTGGATTGCTCTACTCGCCATATATCTGCTGCATACTGTTCCAATAAATCTCCTGTTAACTTACCATATACTGACTGAGAATACCACACTCACCATCACCATAAACCGCGGCAGCAGTATCAGTACGCTTTTAGTGTGGTAGTGTTGTTGTTGTTTTCTTCAAAGTGTGTATGTATGTCGTATATGCGCCGTATAATAATGGTGTAGATCTCACCGTAGCGTAAGAATAAGTGAAAATTGTCAAAAAGATACCTGTTGTTGGTGCGTTCTATAGGCGTTACCCATATTTTGCAAGGCTTTTCGTTGGCTTTTTTCGAAAGCAATTGTAATATAGGAAGTAACGGAAACGGACTAGGGAAGAGTTTACAGTATTCTCTCGGCATCTCATCTGAAAGATATAAAGTATCAACAAATTTTATTCGGTCCAGTCAGTTGTTAAAAAAAAAAAACATTATGGCAGAGGCAGCAGGTGGTTCCAATCAACAACAGCAACCGAATAACAACGGCAGTGGTTCAGCAGCGTCATCGTCAACACACACCGATAATCCCAATGCAGAAATAATTCGTGGCCAGATATTTGAAGTTGGTCCACGCTATCGTAACTTGGCCTATATCGGTGAAGGTGCTTATGGTATGGTAGTGTAAGTATTTGCAATAATTAACTCGCACACATATAACAATATATTATCAAAGAATCTATCTGTGTATGTATGTATGTAATTCATAATCATTCTGATAAAAGTATAAATTCCAATAATAACAATGAATAATATTTTAAAATTAAATGCTATGACTATAACATTTCAAGTGTATGCATTTAGATTTGATGTTAGAAAACATGTAAACCTTCTATTTTGTTTCAATTGTTACGGTGGCCATTTTTTTACTAATTTGGGCTTAAGTTTAGGTCAATGCCGGGTCACGGATCGTTTTCAAATTTTTACTATATCACTATAGGTAATTTGTCCTGTTTTTAAGGCAAATATTAATAACGGCAGTGTTAAGCGATTTTTATTTTTTTTTTTTTAATGATTTACACTGGTGGCCAAAACTAATGCAACTAAAATTTCAAACAGAATAAATGACATGTAACTTTTTATTTAAATATACTTATGAAAGTTTTTTTTTTCAGAAATAAATAGGTAATTTATTAACTTTTAAAAACAGAAAATATAAACATATTTTTTTGAAGTAAAAAAAATTCACTGGAAAACTAAATTGACTCAATTTTTGGTGAATTTTGCTAGTAATCGACAGCATAACCATAATTTTTGATTACGCAGCATTTTTGATATAATTTGATCCTTGTGTATACTTCTCCTCGCATCCTGAACCAGTGGGAAGAAGTTAGGTTTCTCTTTTGATTTTGCTATCATTTCGTTTATTAAATATCTATACATAGCTAAAAGAAGCTAAAAATGATAAGAGGAAGTTAGCTAAAAAAATAACGAAAAATGTATTTTAAAAAGGAATACCCTTAAAAGATTCTATTCTATAGGTTGAAGATCTGATTATAGTGACGCCATTATAAAACCCTGATTTTGGACTTCCGCAAACAATCTTGGACAAGTTTCGATGTATGTTTGAGGTTATTTCCATGCTTAGACACCCTGTCAAGGGGTATATTTTCTTCGAAGGGAACTGCATTTTCCAACACATTTGTATAAACAATCAGATCCATTATACAATAAATCTCGTAACTCCATAAAAAGAAAAACATACCCATACCATTATTGACACACCTCCATGCTACCTTTGCAATACTGTGGTTCGAGCCTTAAATTATTTGTTCTTTTTTCGTGTTTGAGGTTTTTGTATTTCTCCACTGAGTCGTATTCCAATTAATATGAGCTTTTGCGAAAGCAAATCTGACTATCCGATGTTTTCAGATATAATATGGTTTACTTGATCGTTTTCGGGCAGCTCGTCCACGCTCTGTTCTTAAGGTTATATCGAACGTTTCCGTTGAAGTTTTAAATGGGAGTTTTTACTGCTATGGCAAATTGTTGATTGTTGTTGATTGCAGTCTTTCTCCGTGATGAATGTTCACTACCGATTTAGTTGCATAAAACAGATTTATAATTCGACAAATCACGGATTTGTTTACGGAATATTTCTCCAAAATATATTTTGTGATACATTTATTCATAATCATTGGTAATTAGCTGCTTTATCACTGTACTGTAATTGTTTCTAGTCATTTTTTATATTTGTTGGCAGTAAGTCAAATCGAAAACAGACACATGTTTTTGAAGTAAAATCCTTTTAAAATGATCAAAAAATAGGTGTAGAAACCAAAACATAGCACACCTAAGTCCGTTTTTACACGGTAGATTGGTTCCAGAAGAAGCCGTGTAAAAGAAGTGTAAAAAAGGGAATTCCCCTAAATTAGTGCTATTCACATTTGCTTTGACCAGTAAAAATTGTTTTTACGCGCTAAAGGGGAATTCACTTAAATCTTTAAGCTAGTGTTCGCAAACTATCGATACTATCGATGGTTTCAGAATTTTTTCTTTAATAAATACTTTTTTGTGATATGAAGGTACTTCGCAAGAATAAAATTTGACAAAAAATTTATGTACATAAAATTTCAAATCGTGCTAAATGGTTATTCCGTCGTGTAAAAAATTAAAAATACTCAGATTAAAAAAAAAACTTTCAATTTTTAAACCGTGTACAAAAAGACCGTGTAAAAACAGACTTAGGTGTAATTATAATGGGTTAGCTTTATAATTACAACTTTAGAGCTCTATAACTAAAATTTTAGAGCTCATCTGTTTGTACTGTAGAGTTGCTTTAGTTTTGTCCAAGCAAAAATTGAGGCAATTCCCTTATCCATAAATTATTATTTATTTCTTTATAAAGTTTGCTTCTGTTTTTTTTAAGTGAATAACGTATTAAAAAAAAAACAACTCGATATCTTTATTTTTGAAAAAGTTATGTGGCATTTATTAACGATGTAATTTTAGTAGCTTTAGTTTTGGCCACAAGTATATATATAAACAAGAGAGCGTACATTTTGAGGTTTGGGTTAATATTCGAAAGGAAACTCAAGCCCGTGTATCCTTTTTTGTTTTGTAGTCAATATTCGAGTTAAGCCAGCTTTAGTTTTCCGCGGAAATGTTCTATCTTCCTGCGATATTTGGTCCACCTTGATGACAAATGCATGCAAAATAGCCAATTTGTTCATTATGACAGTATGTTTTTTGCTTTATATTTTTCCTCAAAACAAAAAAGAAAATGTTATTGTCATTTATCAGATATAAAAAACATTAAAATTCTGAATTTTGAGACTTATCGAAACCAATTTAGAAGACTTGCATTAATAAAAAAGTAAAAGACTACCTAAATTGACTTAATTGCCATAGTCGTTTTAATAAAACAAATTCTGCTTTATTTAGTGTGTTTTTATATTGTTTCCGATATTTCGATCGTCTTCGGCGTTCATCATAATCATATATAATTCTATCCAATTGATTGTTTTCGACGATCATCATCAGGGAGTTTTTTTTTATTTTTATTAACAAACTGTATTCTACTCGTAACACCTTCATTTCATTCACATTTAACCTTTCACTGATGCCATCGATAATGGCGCCTGACGCCATGATCGTACAATCATCCGTATACATTACGATCTCTATGCCGTCCGGTGGTTGTGGAATTTCAGAAAGGTAGAGGTTGATTTTGAGGGACTGGAAACCTACTTCTCATCATAGGGAGGAGTATTGACTCAAGCGTCTTTGCTACTGGAGGCAGAAGGGAAATCGGCCTGTACGATTCACCTCTGCTGCCTATTTTCCAGGCTTCATTAACAATGTGGGTGGCTAACGACAGGTTGAGAACAGCAGTTAGGTACCCCACTCAAGGTTTACCCAGTTGCTTCAGCATTATCATTGAGATTCCATCCGGGCCCAAAGCTTTGGATGATTTAGCGTTTCGAATGACACATGCAACATCATCCTTCGAAAATTGTGGTGGTACCACCTCGGCTCGGAGGCCTCTAATACGACGAAGCACACTCGTTTAGCCATGTCACTCACGGGGTGCTCTATAAACTGCCTGTTAAAAAAAACTCGCGCATCTCTTCGGATCATCATTACGTCGTTAAACGTGACAGCCGTTCTATCATCCTTCCTGCCGGGATTCGAGAGTGACTTAACTGTTGCCCACAATTTACTTGTTGGGGATCCAATGTTGCAGAGCTTCAGGTGGTCTAACCACTTTTTCCGCTTGTGCTCGCATACTAATCTGTTGACTTCAAGGGTGAGTTCTTTCACTCTTGGGTCTTCAGGTGTTGTACGACGAAGCTCATCACGCTCAATCGCAAGCACCGTCGCTTCTGCTGTTTGGACTCACTTCGGGTATACGACCAGCAGGTATATTGCGGGCGGCTGCAGCAGTGATTATGTCTCGGAATTTCCTCCCATCTACCCGGGGATCTGAGCGAATGTGGGGATATGAAACCTTGCCAATCAGCCTTACCATGGTTCAGGAAAGTTCGGCGTTCAGAGGTTATGAAATCGGGGGGTCTACTTACGGCCTGAACCAAGAGAAATTACGGGTTCCAGATTACGTCATTTATCAGACCTGGTGACACAATGGTGATGTCCGGCGAGTTGTGGCAATCTCCTCTAATTTTATTTCGCAGTCCATTGCAGTTAAACTGCAAAAACGCTGCATTTCCTCGCCGTTGTACAGGAAAATGTGGTGTTAAATTCTGCGTCTGCTGTAAAGGAGACTGTTGGGTTGTCTCATAATCCGACGACGACAAAGACGTTGACGACGATAACGTTGGCGACGATCTGAACAGCCGCAGAAATGCACCCATCCCATACATCTATTGCATCTCACCGACGTTGATCTGTGGTGGATGTGTTTCCGACAAACGGAACAGAACCAAGGTCCGGGGTTTATTTCTATCCCGGTTCGGAGCAGGCATCCCGGAATATAACGCCCCTCCCATGTAGAAAAAATACGGCACAAACATGTGGGATTGTTTTTTCTTTTTTTTCGCTGGGTGCCAAGCCCGGACTGTATCTGTTGGCCAATGCTGGCCGTTTCTGGTCAATTGTAAATGGTTTAAAAAAGTTTTACAGTCGATTTTTAGCTCATGGGCGTTGTTACGACTGCTACCGGTCAACTTCAATAATTTCTGCGATGTTATCGACATTTCCGACGATCGGCCTACCTGTGCGAGGTGCATCTTTAACATCAAAAATTCCTGAACGGAATCTACGAAACCAAAATTGTACATAAGGTGTGTCTGGTTACTTTTCCAGTAACATTTATTCAGTAAGTTCTAGTTCAGAGAGTAAGCCTTTCTTACTCTCTTTTGCGATAATACTGAAAAAAGTAAACAGACAACATTTAGTAAGATTTAGCAAATAAACAGCTGATTCAAGAAAACATTTGATTTGCGCCAAAATAAACAACAAACAAAGGACGAACACAATTATTTGTATTGCATTTAATATTAAAAATAAAATGAATAATAAAAGATAAATTGATCTGGTATGTTCCCCGGGAACATTTAAGCTCCCTGCATCAATACATTGCCCTCTATCTGGAACTTGCCTTAAAATATATAAGGAATTAGTTTCTAATTTAATGAAACTTTGCATTACTTACGAATTTTCTTCCTATTTCTGTAATTAACTTCAAATTGAACTTTGCAAATTAAAATGTTTTAAATAATTTTTGTGTTTGGTCAGAAAACAGCTGATCAGAAAATGGCTGAGTTGCAAAATCTTACTGAATAAAATTCTTTCAGTAAACTCCAGCCACTTTGTTGTTGTTCAACTGTCAAACTTGCTCTTTCACTTGACTCTCTTTTACTGGATTTTTGTGTAAACAGACAACATTTAGTAACATTTAGTAACAATTGTTACCAAATATCGAGTCAACAGACAGAGCTATAATTAGCTGTTACAATATCGGAACCATAAACAACAATTTTAGCCGCTTGGCTTGCATTTTCGCCTATGTCAAAGAAAAACTGTAAAATGTATCGAATTTTCTCTTTGTTCACTTCCATTTTTAACACCCTGTAACTCACAACTGCATTCAGAAATCTATCAGTACATCCATCTGCCGAAAAAATAATGGATTTCTTCTTCCCCAACCTAATATTTCGCGGTTTTGTCTGATGTTGTATAAGTGTAAATAAATTTGTGTAATACACAGTATGTCAAGAATATGTATACACACTGAATAATTAAAAACTTTTTTTCAAGTTTGTTAGTAATAAACATGTTTCTTTATTAAAGTTATTACTTTGATTTTTTTATAATTGTATACATATATACCAAAATAAAATGCAAAAAATCTGTTCTAATACATAATAATATAATAATAAAAAATATGTACAATAATAAAATAGATATCGGATATAAGCACATCTCATATAAGAAAGTTTATCAAAAACACCGAGATATTTGAAAAGGTATTTGAAAACGATTCATATAAGAAACTATTTAAGATTGTTGACCAATTTATTAACATTGAAAATGTTTTATTTCATCAGCGCGCTAACTCCCTAGCACAAAGGAAAATAAGACTTTTTCATTCTATTTAAAAAATATTTATACGTATACAGCTATTTTTAGCCAAACTGTGAACTGATTTTAACCGCCTGTTTTTTAATTCGAATCGAACCAAATTCTACCAAACCTTAGGTTAGGTTTGGGATGTACGGCTGTTGTAACAACCGTCCACTCGGAAACTATGTCCATTGTGATCATCCTTTATGTATAGGTGTACCTATAAAGAGAAAGAAGAAAAGATAGTGGAAGAGTAGAGAGAGAGGTAGTCAGAATAGGTGGGAGCGGAAGAGACATTATTTTAGCCAAGTCAATTTTTTGACAAAGCCTAGAATTAGGTTAGGGTCTATTTTGGAGAAGAAGACTAGATTATCAATTTCATAACATCCAAACTGTTTATTTATGTAAAAAAATATAAAAAAGGCTGTAATTTATTTTGTATTTTTATAAACTTTCTTTTTTTCTTTTATTTATATGTTTTTTGATGTTTTTCTTACTTTTCATTTAAACATTTTATTTAAGGAGAATATATTCATATAACAAACAGATTTCTTCTATGCGTATGCACGCTTATAAGAAACCACTTTCTTATATCCGATAATTCCATATAGGAACAAAACGCAAATAAGGAAGAAATCTCTGTTTTTTAGTTTCTTATATCCGATATCTACTTTAACCGAAACCGTTAAAAAATGTTAACCATTTGAAGAAGGAGGGTACCGATAAACGCTGTTTTTGTATTTGATTTACGTTTGACAAATAGATTCGATGTTTTATAACATCTCCATTAATTATTATTAATAATCTGTGATTATCGTATAAAATTTAAGCGGTATACACACTATCATTTTTTACTGTCAACTTTTTTATCGATTACTGACTGTCCAACAACCATAAATATTTTTGTGGTTGCCTGATGAATGACAAACATGTGAGGCCACACTATCAAACAAGCAAAATTTGGGCAAGAGTGCCATTCAAAAATGCTAGTGCGTACACCGCATTACACAGGATCACCAATTCAAATAATACATGCATAAATTTTATTTACTTACAGATCGGCATATGACACACGAACGAATACAAAAGTGGCGATAAAGAAAATATCACCCTTCGAACATCAAACATATTGTCAACGCACATTACGCGAAATCAAAATTTTAACTCGCTTCAAACATGAAAATGTAAGTATTTAACGTGTTATAGTAGATTTATTTGTGTGTTTTCTGGAACTTTGTCCATGACTAAATTATAAACATTTTATTTTTTATTAATAACCTTGTTAATCTAATCCAATCCTATATATTCGTAATTTGCTTGGCCAGGGATAACACTTTAACGAGACAATATTAAAATTTCTCCACTAAACTTCAACAAAAGTTTGCGCTCCGTACAAAAATCACCTTCATAGGGTTTGTTAGACCCAAATACGCAAGGACTTTATTTGCATATGTGCCAATTGAAAATGGATGAAAACATTTTATTAATTAATCGAAAAATGTTTACATTTATTGAAACACAAATTTCAATGACTGAAATTCTATTTTCAAAAAAATTAAAATACGCATTGTCAATGTTGAAAAATTTCAACTTTAAATTTTTATACGCAATGCGTATTTGGGAAACATTCATTGAAATACATGTATTTAACTTTTGTTGTGAATAAATACGTACGCAAACGCATGAATTTAGGTACGACCCTTAACGTTATGCTAAATTTCTAATAATTATACATGGTACAATTATAAAAGGTAACAGTAAATCCCACCTGATTTGATTCCAAAGTAATACTAGTGTCAATATGAATTTGACAAATTATGTTTTTAAAAATCACCCAACAGGAAAATTGGGAACACATACAATTTGAAATTGTTCTTTATTAAATATGCTCCCATTTTCAATTTACTCAATCTGCCTGCTGGGAAAGTTTGAGAAAGCAAATCTTTCTTCATGGAATAACTCACAATTCTTAGCATTTTCATGTGTTTCACATATAAATGGCAATGGCTCAATTATACGAAAGATGTAAAAGTGATAGAAATAGAAATTTGATAGATTTTCATTCATGTTTTTCAAATTTTATTTTGAGGATTTTCAAAATAAATATAATTGGTTTGTTTACATTTTTCTGTCAATTGACATTGACACTAGTATATCTTACAACAACAAATTTCCATGTGGTTGTTGTATCGTTTGTTGTACAACACTTGCTGTTACCTCCTATTACACGGTGCTACAAAATAAAAAAAAAAAATTTCAGGGGTTCTAATGTTCTAATGTACCAATTCTGTTTAGTTGGAGTCTCTGGACCACGAAAATACCTTTGGTTTTTCTGGGTCACTTCGAAAATTAAATTGATAACGGTAAATATAGAGAAAAACGAGGTTTCATGGATTTTCAATTTGAAACTCGAATAACTTATTTACTTTTTAACGGATTTATATTATTATATACAAACCGTTATGTTTGCAAGAGGCAAAAGGAAACGAGATAGACCCATATTTCCTTTAGAGAATATTCATAGAATCAATACAAAAATGTGTATAAGTCATCCATTTTTTAACCGATTTTTTTGATTTTTTTTTCATTTTATCATTTTCAAAAACTAATTTAATTTTCTTCCCCGTAATATAATAAAACTTATATGGCTTGATATCATAATTTCATCGTACAGTCCGAAGAAAAATAAATTTTGTAATTTTATGCGTATTTTTTTACATTTCAACCGCTGTAACTCAGCCAATCCTCAGCCGATTTACCAAATATATATCTTGTTTGAAAGGAAAAATTGTACCCATCGAAAGAAAAAAATAATAATATAAATCTGTTAAAAAGTAAATATGTTATTCGAGTTTCAAATTGAAAATCCATGAAACCACGTTTTTCTCTATATTTACCGTTATAAATTTAATTTTCGCAGTGACCCAGAAAAACCAAAGGTATTTTCGTGGTCCAGGGACTCCAACTAAACAGAATTGGTACATTAGAACCCCTGAAAAATTTTCGTGTCGCACAGTGTTATTATACCATGATAATTATATTGAAGTACGACCACAAGTTTTTCATTGTCATTTTCAGCCGAAACTGGCTGAATCGGTTTTCGAAGCACACATCTATGTTTACTGCGAATTAGGAAAATCATTTAAGATTTTTTATAATGTTGTATTTATATTTTATTTTCAGATAATCGATATACGTGATATTTTAAGGGTGGACAGCATAGAGCAAATGCGTGATGTATATATTGTACAGTGTTTAATGGAGACTGATCTATATAAATTACTTAAAACCCAGGTAATTATCATTTTTGACAATACATGCAATTGCCTTCCTTTGTTTATTTATGAAAACAATTGGTATGTTCCCGTACTGCAAGAATCTACTACTTTTTACTATGATAACGAATTTCCCTTTATGATATCGAAGAAAATAGTAAAATCGAGTAGATTCGTGCAGTAAGGGAACAGACCAAATGTTTATTGAGCCACTAATGTTTTATTTTATTCATTGCAGAGGCTAAGCAACGATCACATTTGCTACTTTATGTATCAAATTCTGCGTGGTTTAAAATACATTCACTCTGCTAATGTATTACATAGGGATTTGAAGCCAAGTAACCTACTATTGAATACAACATGCGACCTGAAGGTATGTTGGAAATTGTTAAGACTATGGAATCACATTCATTAATTCAACTTTGTTTGTTTTTTTTTTTCCTAAGATATGCGATTTTGGTTTGGCCCGTGTAGCTGATCCGGAACATGATCACACTGGTTTCCTTACAGAGTATGTTGCTACTCGTTGGTACCGAGCACCCGAAATAATGCTCAACTCTAAGGGATATACCAAATCAATAGATATCTGGTCCGTTGGCTGTATTTTAGCAGAAATGCTTAGCAATCGACCCATATTTCCAGGAAAACATTACCTGGATCAATTGAATCATATTTTAGGTGTTCTTGGATCACCATCTAAGGAGGATCTGGAATGCATTATCAACGAGAAGGTAATAATTACAAAGTGCAATAAATAGAAATAAAATACTTATGTAGTGTGTATTGTTTCAAAAGGCACGCAACTATTTGGAGTCATTGCCATTCAAACCAAAAGTGCCCTGGCCACGGTTATTCCCCAATGCCGATGAATGGGCCCTGGACCTGTTAGGCAAAATGTTAACGTTTAATCCTCACAATAGAATATCTGTCGAAGAAGCATTAGCGAATCCCTATTTGGAACAGTATTATGATCCTGGAGATGAGGTAAGTTGACATTTCGAAACTTTTCTGGTTTTGTTATTCTGTCTGTATTAGTAGGGGGAAGCATACATTAAATTTAGTTCCACTTAAAATTTTAGTAAATTACTACTAAAACTTTAATCTTAAAAAAAATACTTCACACATTTCTGTTTTGAATCGATAAAATGCTATTTTATTCAAACAGAAGTGAGAGGGAGAGAGAGTGGGTAGTGTGAGACAATAATGCTCCCGATGTAGTTCAAATATTTACATTATAATACAAGAAACAAACAGTTTATGCTTTCAATTTATTTATTTTTAAACAATTAAAATTCGATGTCATGAATTATGAAAAGTATGAACGGTTTAATTCATGTACATAGTGCAGAGAGGAAACATCGTCGTTAAACATTACATAAGTTTGTCAAAATAAACACAATAAAAATAGTTTTGTATACAATTAATGTCAATGTGACTTTTATAAACTATGAAAGTATTACCATGATTGTAAATGAAAGCACCTGGAAGAATCTTGTATTACAGCATTTATCACATACACGCACATTTGCATTTTTAGGGCTTATAAACGATGAACTAAAATTATTAAAATTGGAATGCTTATAAGTTCTAAGTGCTTCTAAATGTCGCAAATAACCACTTTGAAATATAAATTCGGTCTGGTGATTATTTATTTTATTTTTATTCGATTCCTTCCTTAAGCCAATTTACAATTTATGTGGCCAATTTAAAGTTAATTACAAAGATTCCACCGCATTTCATAGCTACTCAGTATAGAATTATATATGCGTAATACTTATATTTATATAAAAAAAAAACATGAAAAATAATAAATAAATATTATAATTAGCACTGATAATATATTACATCATAACTACTAAGTTAAGCCGCTACTTTTACATAACAACCATTATTTATATATACAAATTTATTTAAAAAAGGAAAAATAAGTTAAAAATTTTAAATGATAATCAGTTTCAGCCATAGACCGAATAATAAAATAAAGTTTGTTGAAAAAAAAAAACATCAATCCATTGCGTGGTTTCAGAGAAATATTGAAGAAGACTTCTTGATACTCTAACGCTAATCGATTCGTTCATGTGAGGTCCTATTCTAGGCATGATGATTCACACGAACTGAATGAGAAAAAGTAAAGAAGTTGATTAAAAACTGTGGTGAATGTTATTTATATACTTTGTAGAATAATAACAATAGTCTATAGTTGACAAAACGTGTGAACGAGCAACCCAGAAAACATCGAACATAATCGGAAATGCGATCAAAAGGACGACGAGAATACATACATCGAACTACTCTGTTAAATGCAAGTTGCATTTTTTTTCAAAGGCATTTGATACAATCAGTCACGCAAAGCTGTTCGAGGAACTTTGGATCGTAAATAATATGTGTAGACGCCAGCTATTTGCGGAGGAGGAGCTGACAAATAATCCTTGCCAACAACATACACAGCGTAAAATAGTGTGTGTAAGTTATGTGGTTCCATTAAATTATGTGTGTCCTGAGGACTGCAACAGGGTATCCATCCTTCCAGTGCGTCAAGATATTTGCCTTATTAAAAATATGGCAAATTAACAAAACAACCTGTTGGGAGTGTTTGTTTATATGTGCCATGGTGTGTACCTTAACGGAAGCAATAGCAAATACATACATAAATACATTTTATAGAATAGTTAAATTAGGTGTACCTATTTTATTGTCTTAGGTTTGGTATGTCCACGAATATACAATTCAACACATGAGAAATCATTTATTATTCGTGTTATTCGTTTATGAAATGACTTACCTTTCGTTTAAACCTATTGAACCAATTTGTAAGTCGGCCAGATTTTAAAAATTAAAATGGATGACATCAAAAAAAGGTTAAACAATTTAGGAAAATAGGTAGCACCCATGGCATAACTATACAAGGTCATGGTATAATAATAGAAGGTAACAGCAAGTGTTGTTGTACAAAAAACAATACAACAACCACATGGAAATTTGTTGTTGTAAGTTTTACTAGTGTCAACTCATTTGACAGAAAAATGTAAACAAACAAACAAATTATCATCAAATTATTTTTATTTTGAAAATGAAATATTTTCGAATCCTCAAAATAAAAATTGAAAAACATGAATGAAAATCTATCAAATTTATATTTCTATCGCTTCCACATCTTTCCTATAATTGAGTCATTGCCATATATATGTGCAACACATATGAAAATGCAGGGAATAGCGAGTTGTTCCTTGAAGAAAGATTTGCTTCCTCAAACTTTCCCAGCAGGCAGATTGAGTAAGTTGAATACGGGAGCACATTTAATAAAGAACAATTACAAATTGTATGCGTTCACAATTTTCCTGTTGGGTGATTTTTAAAAACATAATTTGTCAAATTCATATTGACACTAGTATTACGTTGGAATCAAATCAGCTGGGACTTGCTGTTACCTGTTACCTGGGAAAGTTTGAGGAAGAAAATCTTTCTTCATGGAATAACTGGCAATTCCCTGCATTTTCATATGTGTTACACATATAAGTGGCAATGGCTCAATTATAGGAAAGATGTGGAAGCGCTAGAAATGTAAATTTGATAGATTTTCATTCATGTTTTCAAATTTTATTTTGAGGATTCGAAAATATTTCATTTTCAAAATAAATATTATTTTTTGATAATTTGTTTGTTTACATTTTTCTGTCAAATGATATTGACACTAGTAAAACTTACAAAAACAAATTTCAATGTGGTTGTTGTATCGTTTGTTGTACAACAACACTTGCTGTTACCTTCTTTTATTATACCATGGACGAGTTCCAAATTAAAATGGGTTGCCATCATAAAATTCTCAAATGAGACTACCTTCTGTAATTATCGGGCATGTTCTGGCATTCACTTCAACGGCAGAAGTGTATCGAACACACGCCAAGGTGTTCTGTAACACACTTTGCACCCATCTGAGGTGTATTCTGTTATGAATTCCGGTTTTTTTTTGTATTTTTTTCTGCAGTTGTGGCTGGGCCGCGCATTGTATAGATAATTTACTACTTAGGATAATGTTATAATTGTCAAACTATTAATTGGCCTTGGAGGCTTTAGAATCAATAAAAAAAAAATAAAGCAGCGGACATTTGCTAGTTTTGGCATAAATAGAATATATTACTTTTAATTTGTTGTTTTTTGAATCGCTTTTGGCCCTTTGGGCTAGATTCTCGTTTAAATTAAATTAAAAAATCTCAAATGATGTTGCGGGTACTTGCTAAATATTCGATGTCTTGAGTTGCTCGTGAAAATTGTAATGAATTCACTACACAATTCTTTCTATTTTATAAACTTTCATTTTATTGAAATACCGAAACTAATCATTTCCAAATTCAACCATAAACAAAAACCCACAATCAGATTGTCTCATTTTTGACAAATGGATTAATAGCGAATTTTCAATTTCTGTTTATTGTTTGTAATATATATGGGCAATATTGCCAATTGTTTAACATAGCTGAAGCGGAGGTTCACCCCTTTATAACTCGGGAATTACTTAAGTATATGAAAAAAAGTGAATAGTTTTGGGTTAATTGATCTCTCGTTGCAAACTGTTCATGATATTGACCTCCAAACTTTATTTTGGTGGAAGCTGTGTCTACTTTAATGTAAAAAAATGTGTAAAAACAGGTTGAGGCGAACCAGTTTTTTTTATGTTCTCTATCGATTTGTGACTAAGCCACTCATTTCACGGTCTTCGTGTCAAAGTAAAACTAGAAGCCAACAAAATGGGGACTAGGCCCGTTATGTATCATTTTTCAAAATTTTCACTGCATCTAC
The DNA here is from genome assembly GCF_032173495.1 of Musca vetustissima. Taxonomy (NCBI): domain Eukaryota; kingdom Metazoa; phylum Arthropoda; class Insecta; order Diptera; family Muscidae; genus Musca; species Musca vetustissima. The sequence goes on from NW_026882574.1 coordinate 272,752, forward strand.
CTTTAAATGATGCTGACATTTTGAAGCTCGATTTTGAGTGTTTTTTTAATTTTACTTCTAGCTTTAATACGCGAACATGAATTTCTAGAAATCGATTATAAGATTATTGTAGTCGCGAATCTGCGTAATTTGATATTGTAGCGGGTTTTAGTGTGTGTCTTTGAATATTTTCCAATTAAAATGAAACACACCAAGGTTTTCTACATAAAACGTTATAATATTTTATTAAAGCAATAATCTTACATTGTTGACAATTATTCCATATGCCTCAGACATGAATACAAGGGACTGCCATCGCTTTCACCAAGTATTCCATGTAATTAGCTTTGGAAGAATAAGTCAACCGGCCACATTATCATGTTTCCAAGAAGACTTACTTCTTACCGTATGGATTGTCTATAAGAGAATCAAGGTCTGTTGTGTAAAACCATTGTCCTTTTATAGCGATCCAAACAAAGCTTTCAAAAGTATTTGATCGAATATAATTCAAATTAACTCAATATCTTAACTGACAAAAGCTTTTCTTTACGTTAGCAAACTAAAGGATAAAAGAGACAACATAAACAACGTTAAACTAACACTCAATCAGTGATCAATAGTCACTCAATAACTGTTGCGTTTGTTCGTTCACTCAATTTGTTTTGAATATTCGTTACAAACAATAAATATTTACGCAGTGCAAAGGTTCAAAGTCTAAACTAAATAATGTTGCACAGTGAATCAAAACAAAACAACAAGGATTAACGATAGGATAATAATGACTTATACTAATGTTTTTTTTTCTTCTTATGAATATTTTATGGAGAAATAATAAAATATCTTGCTACAATCTCCCCCTTTGGAGTGCGGCTTCGGTCCGAAAGCACGACAACACATCTTAGGACTTCCTTGGTCTTCCTCTCTTGCGTATGGGATGCACAGGCTGTGGCATAATATTAGTAGTATCATCTGCATAAAGTGTCAATGCGGACGCATGATATGTACCAAGTGGAAAGTAGATATTTTCAGGAGAAGCTACTTCATAGGACGATGAACCAATTTTCCTTGTTATGACATAGGGACCGTCTCTCTTCGGAACAAACTTTGATGATACTCCTTTTGACGCTTGGCTAAGTACATGGGTAGTAATCAATACTGTGGCTCCAACATCAAAATGTGGCTGTGGTCTTCTGTGGGAATCATATATTTTCTTGTTTGCATCTTGTCTTCCTTGTTCGCACTCCATGGAATCTTTAAAGATTTTTGATAAGTTGCTCATATAAGTCGAAATTTGAGGAACAAAGTTTTCACTTTCTACTATAGATCTTAAATCGTGATGTACGTCATCCAATGTTCTCAATTCCCTTCCAAAAGTCAGAAATGCGGCGGAAAATCCCGTGGATTGACATTTGGCGGTATTCATGACAAATCTAATTGCACTTATATGGGTGGACCAAGTATTGTGATGTCCTTGAACAAGAATAGCCATTTGTGCTTTCATATCGCGATTCTTACGTTCAACTGGATTCGCCTGGGGGTGGTACACTGGGGTAAATTGTTGTTGGATATTCATGCAGAATGTTACTTGCTGCATTATGGCAGAAATGAACTGGACTCCATTGTCAGTTTTAAGCCTTCTTGGGATTCCATAACGAAGGAATACCTCTTCTATTAGGACCTTAGCACATATTTCGGCAGTGGCTTCTTTCTAGGCGAAAAGCTCAGTCCAACGCGAAGCAACATCTTCGGCAATTAATATCCACTGATAACCATCAGCAGTTGGAGGCAGTGGCCCAAAAAGATCAACAGCTAGAACTTCAAAGCGTTGGTTGGAACTGGTTGTCTTCATAAGTCCAACAGGCTTCATGTTTGTTGCTTTATATCGCTGGCAGTCGATGCATGATTTAACATATTTTGTTATTTCTGCCCTCATACCTGGCCAGAAATATCTCTTAGAGATTCGTTGCATGGTTCTCTCCACACCATAATGTCCAGCAGTACTATCATTGTGATATGTATTTAAAATTTTAGGTCGCTCGTGCTCAGGAACAACAAATTGTGCTTCATCGGTTTCATCATCATTATATCGATACAGGACTCCTTCGTTCATAATGTATCCTCGATTAGCCCAATGACTCAAATCTTCATCCTCAGATTCCAATGAATTGATGACCCGTTTTATGGCTTCATCCTTCATTTGTTCTGCACGTACTTCTTCTGGAGTTCTGGTAGGGAAATCAATTTGGATGTTTAAAAGAGGAGAAGTATTTGATTCATCATCAAAACCACTTGGACGAGATAACATGTCTGCCACGGAGTTAGATTTTCCTGGAGTGTATTCTACTCGAAAGTTGTATTGTTGTACCTGCAAAGCCCATCTGGCTAAACGACCGACAGGGCACTTGACGGTTAGTAGCCATTTCAATGGTTGATGGTCAGTCATCATGATTATTTCTGCTCCTTCGATGTAACCTCTGAATCTTGAGCAGGCCCAAACAATTGCCAATGCTTCTCTCTCCGTGGTAGAATAATTTCTTTCAGCACTAGAAAGCAATCGGCTCACATATTCTATGGGATGTTCATCCCCTTTCTCCCCCTGGATCAAAACTGCTCCGAGAGCAAACGAACTTGCATCCGTTTTCATTATAAATGGCAAGCCATCCTGAGCTTGCCTCAGTATTGGTGGAGATATTAGCCTCTGTTTTAATTCATTAAACGCAACTCTCTGTTTATCCCCCCAAATCCATGTAGCAGTTTTCTTTGTTAAATCTGTAAGGGGTTTCGCTATTTCAGCGTAATTGCATATGAACTTACGATACCATGAGCATGTTTGAATAAAAGATATCAACTCCTTCAAGTTTCTGGGTTCCCTTTTCTCCGAAATTGCCTCTGTTTTTGCTGGATCTACGGCTATACCGGCAGGAGTTAAAATATGGCCAAGATATTTTACTTCCCGGCAACAAAAACGACATTTTGAATTGTTTACACGAAGTTTATATTGGGCTAGACGCTTAAACACCAAATCCAAATCTTGTAAATGTTCTTTAAAGTTTTCCGAACATATTATTAAATCATCCAAGTAGGCAAATATAAATACTTCACTCAGGCCAGATTTAAAACGGTCTATAAGACGTTGGAATGTGGCAGGGGCATTTCTGAGGCCGAATGGCATCCTTGTAAATTTAAACAACCCAAATGGTGTTATGAAACATGTTTTATCACGATCTTTTTCGGCTACAGCGATCTGGTAATATCCACTCTGAAGATCCAATGTGGTCATAAACTTAGTACTTTTGGCGGCATGTAACAAATCGTCCATTCTTGGTAAAGGGTAGCGATCAGGCTCAGTAAAACTATTCAGTTTTCGGTAATCGACGCAAACACGTATGCCTCCATCTCTTTTTGGAACCATTACAACTGGCGATGCCCAAGCAGATTCACATTCTTCCACTATTCCCAAATCGAGCATACGGTCAACTTCTGCCTTTAACTCTTTAGTCTTCGCGAAGGATAGTCGATAAGCAGGCGAAAATATTGGAGATTTACTACCAGTGTTAATGGCGTGTTCCATAAAGGGTGTTGGTTCACAAATTTCTCCAAAAATTTCCCAATGGGTTTTCAAAAGTTGGTCCAATTTTGACTTTTCTTCATAATTTAGACGATGTCCGTCAGAAGGCTTTAAAATAGTGAAATCCGCCATAAATAGAGGGGTGAAAATTGAGTCTAGATACTCGTCATTTTGTGATTTAACACGAAAAAGTTCAGCTTTGTTGCTACGCTCTGGTGTATCCTGTTCATGCAGAGGTAGACAATCTTTGAAAATAGCTTGAATTGAATGTGGAGAATAGTCATTTCCGGTAATTTCCGGTCCAAAATCCTCAAATTCAGACATGTAGACTTCACGGTGGTACTTCTTTTCCACATGTACTTCATCTCCATGTTTCCTTTTCACAGTATCCGACGTTGATGCAGGCATCACTTTTGGGATAGGCTTTATGTTTCGATTGGCCACTTTAATCGTCTCGAGCAGATTCAAATGTAATGGCAAACAGTCTGGAAAATCGAAATGGCTATTTGGATCATCTTATTTTGTTTATATTTCCATTCGCACCTTATTGTATATGCAACCATGGAAATCCATTACCTTCTTTAGATTGGCACTAGCGATACTGGTACGAGCTCCTGTGTCCATATATGCCTGACCTTTTACACCGAACATCTGAATATTCGCCAGTGGAATCTCTCTTCCAACTGTACGAAGTGACATATTATTAAAACCAACATGTCCTTCAGCATGTCCTTTATTTTTGTTTCCGCTGCAGTTGGGACAATTTGCTCGAACAAATCCTGGAGCATTACAACCATAACATGCCAATTTCGGTTTTTCCGTATTGGTTTGAGCAATATAATTGGCTTGTTGCCTCGCTTCGGATTCAATTTTCTCCTTCTTGAAGCAATTGTCTCTAGTATGACCCTTTTTGCGACAATACGTGCATCGAATTGGACCACCGGCAGCTACATTCTCAGTGTTCACAACCTTGCCACGCTCACCTAGGGAATCTTCAGCTTCTCGTGCATCATTGAGTAATTCGTCGAAATTTGCCACTTTATGCCGAAAAACTCGATCACGAATTTGGACGTGAAGCATTCCAAAGAGGATGTCAATTTGGTCACTTTCAGACGGAGCTTTTGGAAGTTTTGCAAATAATGCTCTCTTCTTCCTAATGAAAACATCAGTGGCTTCGTTTTTCTGCTGCTTTCCATCAAAAATCTCAGCATATATGCGCCATGCTGGCTTTGCTGGACAAAAGGCGTCACGAAGCATCTTCACTACATCCTCAAATTTATTCGCTTTAGATTTTACACCACTCCACCACTCAGAAGCGTCGCCTAACAATAACATCGGCATGCTGTTGATCGCATCCTGATCACCTATATTTTCCACCGTTTTAAACGTAGTGATAGCTGAGATGAATTCCTCCAGCTTAGTGGAATCTTTTTCTCCATTATACCTAGCCGTGCAGTGAGTAAACGTGCCAACTTTAACATTAGCTGCAGCTACGGCTTTAACCAGCTTCTCAAACTGCTCGGTTGTTAGAGATGTACTCGTCATTGTTTGTAAACGTGGACTTTTTCTTCTTGGGGTTACAGGAATTTCCATACAAATTAATTGGGTTGAATTATGTTTGTTGGGCACCAATTATGTAGCGGGTTTTAGTGTGTGTCTTTGAATATTTTCCAATTAAAATGAAACACACCAAGGTTTTCTACATAAAACGTTATAATATTTTATTAAAGCAATAATCTTACATTGTTGACAATTATTCCATATGCCTCAGACATGAATACAAGGGACTGCCATCGCTTTCACCAAGTATTCCATGTAATTAGCTTTGGAAGAATAAGTCAACCGGCCACATTATCATGTTTCCAAGAAGACTTACTTCTTACCGTATGGATTGTCTATAAGAGAATCAAGGTCTGTTGTGTAAAACCATTGTCCTTTTATAGCGATCCAAACAAAGCTTTCAAAAGTATTTGATCGAATATAATTCAAATTAACTCAATATCTTAACTGACAAACAAAAGCTTTTCTTTACGTTAGCAAACTAAAGGATAAAAGAGACAACATAAACAACGTTAAACTAACACTCAATCAGTGATCAATAGTCACTCAATAACTGTTGCGTTTGTTCGTTCACTCAATTTGTTTTGAATATTCGTTACAAACAATAAATATTTACGCAGTGCAAAGGTTCAAAGTCTAAACTAAATAATGTTGCACAGTGAATCAAAACAAAACAACAAGGATTAACGATAGGATAATAATGACTTATACTAATGTTTTTTTTTCTTCTTATGAATATTTTATGGAGAAATAATAAAATATCTTGCTACAATATGTATTTTGTGTATGTAGTATGCACAGCTTCAGAGTAATACTCATCCGAAAGTGGAAATTTTGTGCGATCAAATTTCTAAAAAACCTATTTTTCGGGCCAAATTTTTAGATCTGTCAACTGAATGATATGGGTACCCGCGATCAATAAAGTTTTTTACGTTTCGGATGATATAAAATCTTCTTCATGAAGATCCATCTACTAGAACGGCGGGAACTGGCCTTCCAAAAACACGAAATTTGACAAAAAATGTTTTTGAAAATATCGCGGATTTATTTGCGTTTTCTGGGGATCATTTCCGCTTCAATAAATGACCTCATACGGATTTTGATCTTTTTCGAAAAGAAAACTTTAAAAACTTCAGCCGAAAGAGAGATGTACCCAATTTATCTCAAAAATAGTGTGAGCTGGCACATCCATGGTTCTTAATGGACCACATTGAAATCGGTATATATCGATGTATTTTTTTAGGGTGCACACCGAAATCGGATGCGCGTTAATGACATATGGAGTTTTCGGAAATCATTCGCGTTTTACGATTTTTTGGGTACTTCAATGCAACGTGTGGCACATCTTAACCGTCAAATGAAATTTCGCAAAATATATATGGATTGGAAGATAAACTTCAGTACTTCCTGGAAACCGCATGCTCATCAAATGATTTTGAGAATTATGCGATTTAGACGCAATTTATCTCAAAAATAGTGTGAGCGCACATCCATGGTTCTTAATGGACCACATTGAAATCGGTATAGATCGATGTATTTTTTTAGGGTGCTCACAGAAATCGGATGCGCGTTAATGGCATATGGAGTTTTCGGAAATTATTCGCGTTTTACGATTTTTTGGGTTCTTCAATGTAACGTGTGGCACATCTTAGCTGTCAAATGATGGAAGATAAACTTCAGTACTTCCTGGAAACCGCATGCGCATCAAATGATTTTGAGAATTACGAGATTTACACGCAATTTAAAATGTATATTTCATAATATTATTTTATTTTAAGATTTATTCCTATTTATAGAATTCTAAGATTTATGGGAAGGGTCTTTATATAATCCGCAAGGCGTATACTTATACTCAAAAAGTGATTATTATTATATATGTCAATTTTTCGGCGAAATTCGGGTAAAATAGCAGAATAACCCCAACATTTTTTCTGAAATTTCTTGTATACAATTAAAAAAATAAATTTGATGACATTATTTTTTCAACCAAAAACAAATATTTTCCTCAATATCTTGTTTTGTTGTCGCTTTGATTTAGAAACCGCTACACGGACTTGTGTGATTTTGATATCATTTGATTCATCATGCTGTTTAGATTATGTGGATATTTTTAAATTCTTTTTTAGGTGTGTGCATGTCATTAATATATTAAAATTATTGATGTAATCTGCTATATATTTTTTATTTGTCTCATATTTCGCGAATATGTGCAACTTTATCGTGATTATTATAATATATTCATATTCTTATTTTACGGAGGAAGATATATATCAACGTTTTTGGTCAATATAATAAACGGCGTAATTTTAAGATTTTTTTCTTATGCCCAAAATTAAAACCTCGATAACTTTTGCGCGCATCAACCAAAAATTTGATCGCGAACGGTTTCGGAGTCAGAACATTTTTCTCTATATGTGTACCAAAAATCATTGATGTGCCACAAAAACAAAAAAGCTGATTTTTTGAAAATGGAATATTAAAAAATTGGCAATATTGCCCATATATATATATTATATAATATATATAATTATAAGACAAGAGCTTAGGGATCTTTAATCCCTGTTCTACTATATCATTATGTGGTTTAAATAATATAAATAAGTAACAATTATCATTGGATAAGGTTGGGAGAAGAGCGAAATAAAAACTCATTGAATGTTTTTTAAATTGTAGGTTAAGAGTTAAAATTACTATGACATTATATCATTAATATGTGGCTATGGAGAAATTAGACATCTGTCTCTAAATGAATTTATCAAGATGTTGATTCTTTCCTGGACAGTCTGGAATCCCGTTAGAGTGTGTAGTCTTCTAGAGGAATATAACCAAGGAAGGTTGTAGATCATTTTTAAAAGCTTATTTTGCGAAACTTGAAGTTTCTTTAGATGACATTTTGCAGATTGGCCTTCATCTGCAAAATGTCAACTGGAGCACAGTATAACATAACAGGTTGAAAAATTGATTTGTAGATAAGATTCTTATTCTCAAGATTAAGTTCTGAGTTCTTATTAATCAACGGGTACATAATTCTGGTAACCTTATTAATTTTGTCCAAGATGTATGGAATGTGAGCTTTAAAAGTTAATCTTTTATCCAGTATGATTGCTAAGTATTTTACATTATCTCTCCATTCGATGTTACAGTTGTTTAAGATGATTGGCCGTTGTGGAAGGAAACAATCTTTGCGCTTCCTAGTAAAGAACATGGCTTCGTTTTTTTAAGCATTCAGTAAAATCTTCCATTTATGAAAATAAGAGTGCAGTTTTCGCAGAGCTGCCTCCAACGTGTTAGTTATATTTATTGCATAAGTATCAGAGCATATAATTGATGTGTCATCGGCAAAAATAGATGTGTAGCATCCTATAAGAGACGGTATGTCGTGTGTAAATATGTTGTAAAGTATTGGCGATAGACAGGATCCTTGGGGACATCCGGCATTTACATTGATTACTGCGGAAGAAGTAGCACCAATGTAAACTTTATAAGTTATTTCTTTGAGAAAACTTTGTATAATTTTAATAATATACAAAGGGAAGTTCAATTTCCTCAATTTAAAGATAAGACCGTCGTGCCAGACAGAGTCAAAAGCAGATTTTATATCCAGTAGAACCATTCCAGTTAATTTATTCAAATTGAAGTTTTCGAGGACCGTGTTTTTAATTTTTAACAGAGGGTGGACAGTATTATGTTCCCTTCTGAAACCAAGCTGTTGAGGAGGAAGAATGTCATTTATGTTTATAAAATTAAGATGTTTTTCTTTGATTACAGATTCTAATATTTTACTTAATGACGACAGCAAACTTATCGGTCTATATGATGCAGGACTATCGGGTGACTTATTTGGTTTGAGTAAAGGAATTGTTTTCGAACATTTCCATGCAGTAGGAAAGTATGAAAATTTAAGACAGGAGTTTAAAATAGTCCTGATTTAGATTAGGCGAGTTAACTTGCGGCAAGTCTTTGTTTGTAGGAGAGAGGGGCAAGGGGAATAGAAATGAAAAAAATTGCTCGTACCGACAATTTTCTGGCAATTCGTTTTGTGTATTTCGTATTTGTTGGACGCATGAAGCAAGTTCAAAGGAGAACGACAAGAATTGCCGCAAGTAAACTCGCCTAATCTAAATCAAGACATAGTTGTTAGGAATTCTTTCCCTTTCCTGCTTAAATTTTTTAAACTTTTATTGTTTATTCCGTCCAAACCAGGATATTTTCTGACCTTCATTTTTTTTAAAAGTGCCTCGGTTTGAGCAACATTTAAGTAACAATTTTCTTCAATATTACTGTTTATGTATTGTATTTCGGACAAGGATGTGTTTACTTCACAAATAGTTTCTGTGTCGCTAAGATTATTGCTTAGGTTGTGATTAATTTCAAAATGCTTAGCTATTATGTCACATTAACCTTTTGTAAGTACAGAAATGAATTGTTGAGGTTTAATGTTGGAATGTTTTTAGTTTTTCGACGTAAAACTTTAGAGATTTTCCATAAAGGTTTAGAGGAGTAATCTAATTCGGATAACATTTTATTCCAAGACTTGTTTTTAAACTCAATAATTCTTTATTGATGATTTTATTCAACCGATTCATTTGACAACGGTCAGAGTCTTCTCTGAATCTCTTAAAATTCCGTTTGTACACGTTTCTGTGTTGTATTAAAATTTTTATAAAAAGAGGAATTGACTTGTTTGGATAAGACTGTACACGTTTAGGAACTCTGTTGTCGATTGCAGCTTTAATGACGTTAATAAACTTTTCAATCATCCTGTTGATTTGGGTTGTGTCGTCACATAATGCGATTTCTTCGGAATTAGAAATATTTTCGTTTATAAACATTTTATATCTTTTCCAATTTGCTCTATTATAATCAAAATGTAGTGTTTCAGCTGTTGCTGCATTCGCGTTGACATCGCAGATGACTGGTAAATGGTCCGAGCATAAATCATTGATAGTCTTAATAGAAAGCACATTTTGGGATACGTTTATCAGAAAAATGTCAAAGTTAGATGGACGTCGTCTTGCATCTGCCGGGATATATGAATTGTTTGGAGAAAAAGGATTTGTAGGTCGCGATGTTGCAGTTTGTCGTATAATACATTTCCCCACGAATTGTTTCTAGTGCATCCCCAATAAGTGTGTCTGCAATTGAAATCTCCTCCTAAAACAAATTTGAAGGTAGGATCTGTTATCTTTCGCAAGTCGGATGAAAAACGTTTCCTCAACTCCGCATTTGAAATTCCTCCTGGAAAATAACAGGAGTAAACGTATAAATACTCATTTCCTCTATAAATTTTAATTCCGATATTTTAAATATTTACAGTATTTAGAGGCGGTATTAGTTGATGTTGGATATTTTTTTAATGAGAATAGCCACTCCGCCTCCTCTACTACCTTCACGATGCTTTCTATAAACATAGTATCTTGTGTTTTTCAATGAATGATTTTTATTTAGCCATGTCTCATTTAAAAGGCAGAAATCGATATTGTGTTTATTCAGAAAATGTATTAATTCTTCATTTTTATTTCGGATGCCTCTCGCATTCCATGCCATTATTTTCAGATTTGTTGAGCTCAATATAAAAATTTAAATGCTAAACTTGTAATGACCTCAAATTGGTCCGCTTTCGATTTGCATTTGCTTAAATTTGAAATTAGTTCAATAGTGAGACTTTTCATTTCATCTATTGAAAATAAATTATTGTTTGGACGATTATTGTTTTGGGGAATAGCCCACACATATACGGTCGGAATCTCCGGTAGATTGAGATTATTAGGGAATTCTTTGATGTAATTAAATTTATTGTTAAATTGAACTGTTGGCTTCTTAATACTGCGAGTTTCGTAACGTTTCCTCAGTTCAATATACTTAGAGCGGCTAGGACAGTCAACTGACGACGATTTGTGATTGTCACTGCAATTTGCACATTTTTCAATTGTTGTATTGCATTCAGGTCTTGACTTTACAACGATTGGATCCATGACCATACATTTGACAGTTATAACAAACCTTTGTTGGGTTTCTGGTATTCCCGTCGGATTCTTATACGATTTATTGAAGAATAGGTTTGACGGAGCTCCTTTAAAGTTATTGTTTTCCGTTGGAAATAAACAACATATATGTTATGTTTTCGTTGAGTCCATCCTTAGCCTTTCTGATGACAAGTTTCACATCCATACATTTTAAGCCCATTTCATTTAAATGTGTTTTTTTACCACATTTGGGTCCATTTTATCAAAATTTAATAGAATCACCTTATAAGGTTTTTGGTTTTTGGGACATATGAAAAATATTCCAAATTAAAATTATTGTCGAGTGCATCACACATGGCATTCAAATCTTCTTTCTTAGTAAGAAAAAGTTTTAATCCGATGGAGATTTTTCGTATAGAGTACGACGAAATATTTAATATTCTGCACATTTCATGTACTTGTTCAGTTTTGCATTTCAGAATAGTTATCGGTGGTATTTTATCACTGCTCGGATTATCGATAACAGTATTTTCGATATCATCATCTGCATCATCAGGACCCACAGCTTGAAGAGGGCGAAATAGTTTTGGTTTCCAACTCTCTGAGAAGAGCTATTAGGTTTTGGTTTTTTAGTCATAGTCAAGGTAGATATACAAGGTAGCCGCATCGGCGAATTTCTACAAAAAACATCGGTTGTTGTATTTTGATATGTCAAAAATATTTTGCCAAAACAAACAGATTGACAAGATTTTTTTACACAAATTCATGTAGAAAATGTTAATAAAAGTATTTCCAAACAAGCTCTTCGAAATTCGGAGATTTTCATTTATAATTTTGTTTTTTAATTTTTTGGTTTTACATAACAACAACACTTTTGACATTTATTTGCACCAACAGCTGGGCCGATGCGGCTACCTTATTAAATATACCTTGGTCATAGTTAAATGCCTTGAAGAGGCAACAACATCATCGTCGCACGGTCTCTTAATTTTGTTCAATTTATTTTTGTTATTGTTTTGCTTAGACTCTTGTATTGTGAAGAAGAACAAGCACGAATAACAGTACTATATTTTAAAGTATGTTTTGTTTTGTTATATGAGGAGAAATTCACGTCTGCACAATACGGTATATACTATACGACTGTAATAGCGAATTAAATAATTTTTATGTGTCAAACTATAATATTAAAAATAAAGACGTCTGTGCTGCTAACATTCTCAAAATGATGTATTTTGTTTTTATTTTTTTTTTTTTGCAGCCCGTTGCAGAAGTACCTTTTCGTATTGGAATGGAACTAGATGATCTTCCAAGAGAAACCTTAAAGAAGCTTATATTCGAGGAAACTCTAAAGTTTAAAGAGCGCCAACCCGACCCATAAGCTGTAATAAATTAGATCAAGTGATTCTGTATGTGAATACAATGAGAAAATGGCTATTGAGGGTGAATCGAAAAGCATTGAACATTGATTGAAAAAATCAACAAAATAGAAAAAGAGGAAAACAAAAACAAACAAACAACAACGTAACCTGCATTTTTGATTATTTATATATGTTTTAGTAATTATAGTTTACAGAAAATATTCACCATTACTAGTTCTATTTGTATAATTGTCGTTAATGTTTGATTCGGCATTCGATTTGGCCCATCCCCACCCGCAATACACCACAAAAACGAAGAAACGAATAACAGAATAACTGTTGTCTGCTACTGATGATGTTTCAACTAAAATGTGCTTCACCATCATTGTGATCTAAAAAACATACATACATACAAATACACACACCCAGCAAAAACTACATACATATATTAAATATATAAAAAAAACCAACAACTTACAAACATATATACATATATTAATTGTACTTTCTTTCCATCATCGTATTCAACATATTCGTATTTCCGATAGTTCTTTTTAATTATTATACTATTATTATTATTTCTATTAAACGTTTTAACTAACAAGTAAGATAAAAATCAAAACAAAAACAAACAACAAGTATTTCTTCCTTTATTTTATCTCGGGTTAAAACATGTTCAATAATTCTGTGAGTGTAGTTAAATTAAATATGAAAATCTTATTAATTACTATTATTATTATTGTCTTCATAACAAAGTGAAAAACGCAAAACAAACAAAGTAAATTTAATTAAATAAAAAAATGCACACATTTGTATTTTTAGCATTTTAAACATTGAAGCTAATTATAATTACAAATTAATACAACAAAAGTATGCAAAATTCCATTTTTAATGTCTTGAACGAAGCGTAACAACTAAAGAATCCTCCTCCATACATACATAAAATATAGAAGAAACATATTATACAATTACACTCAAACATACACGTATTAAACACGAAACAAACATCTATGAAATCTTTAATTTATTTCTGCATATTGTTCGATGATGATTATTATTATACTCTTAGTATTGTAAAATTAAGAAAAACAAAGAAATAATCATGAACGTTAGTTAAAAAATATATATATTTATCTTAAACATGTTAATGTGGTATTATATATATTTATATATATGATTGTCTCTGTTTTCAAGAGGCCCAGCGAGTAGTCAGCAATCTGTCATGTCATATTTGCAAATTGTTACCACACAACTTACTCCCTATAAAGTGAAATACCGTGGTCATACGTTCCGTTGGACAAGGTTCGAACGTAAACGGCGAACGTCGGATGCTGCAAAGGAATAACATTCATACACGGACCGATCACCACTTGACTGTGTCAAGTTTATAAATATCGCACAGTTATCCCTTTCTCAAATATTAAATTCATTCTATATATTAGATGATTGTATTTCGTATCAAAATGTTTTTAATATTCGTAAGTAAATAAGAAAATCTCTTTTATTATAAACGGCTTTAGCATTTCTGTGTGTTTTCGGTAATATGTCTCTTCATTTGTATTGATTTGTTCGTATCGTTTTTTTTTTTTTTTTTTTTTTTTTGGAAATACTACATGGAAACATTTATTAAATATGTCAAATTAACATCACATGTATGTTGAACTGAATGGATTTCGTTCAAATAAGACCTTAGTTTGGCTAAAAAAAATTCATTATTGATTAATAAAACGATCTCAAACTAAATGTGTATTCTTAATTGTAATTCATGCTCCCCTCCATTCTAAAATTAATTTTGATATTTTGTTTTTAATTATTATTTGAATAATAAATTTGCCATTTAGGCAAAGGGTGGGTACTAAATAATCACCCCTATTCCGTATGTCGTCGTCGACACGAAACGACGTCGAAGAGAGTCGTCTTTTGCAAATTGGTATTCCGTATGTCGTTGTCGACATTTATCGATAACTATTGAAACATTTTTGGTATTCCGTAACAATGTGTGACGACGACGATGTCGAAATTTCTTCGTCATAGCTTTTGTTGACGACTGAAGCGTTTGAACATTTTTTTAGAAATTAAAAAAAAAACATGACCGGACAAGAACAGGATACATCATTCTAGAATCTATACAATACTTAATGCAAAATAAAGTGTAAATAAAGAAAAATATATGGGATCTATATATAAATCTGAACCGATTTTGACCAATATAAACAGGAATCGTCTATTCGCCAAATAAAATTTCATCCCAATTGGATGCACTTTTCCAAATTTCATCCCATTCGGATCATAATGGTGGCATGTAACTTGTTTAAACTAATACATGGATGGAGGGACATGCATAAATCGACTGAAAAATAATTATATGTACATATATAATAAAAAGAAACTATGGGTCTATCTCGTTTCTTTTTGGTCGTTGCAGACACATTTAGCCTGTGCCACAGTGCGGTGAAGGATACAAACACATTTTTGCCCAAAAATATGCAACATTTTTTTGTTTTTATTGATATTATCGATAAATAGTCGACATCGTCGCATGAGTGTTACAGAATACCAAATCAGTGTCGAAGTGATGTCGAAAGAGAAACGTCGTCGACAACGACGACGACATACGGAATAGGGGTGAATGTTTTATATTTATTATATAAAATGTGAAACTATGTGTGCATATTTACAGGTTGGTGTTGATAACCACCTTGTCCAAGCAATTTCAAAACAGAGGCCACTTTCAATGGAGTTGGAATTGCTGTGGGGTTTTTTGGAACGTCGAGGTCATTTTAATAGCGTTTTCTAAATACATAAACGCATCTTTATTGAGACGAAAAAAATTGATAAAAATTAAATATTTGAAAACGTTTGTCACATAATTCGTACTTCTATTTTCATACCAGGGGGGCTACTCTGTATTGCGATGCGTGAGAAAAATTGTAACGCATCGCGTAATTGGTACTCTCTAATTCGTTTTCGTATCTCCTTTCGCATCTACTTTACGCAAATGTAGCATCACCGCACTCTGTAATACGAAAACGCATGTCAAACTCGTTCGTTAAGCGCAAATATCTTGCGTTAACAAAATAGCAAACGCAAAGGAAGCGAAACATATAAGTAAGCTCCATTAAAGGTTTTATTTATATATAAATTGTAAATTATTTTAAGTAAAAAGCAAAAAGTCACAGTCAGTTCCTGACTTCAGTAGATTTTATGGGGCAACACAGTGATTTGGCAAAGGAAAAGTTGCAGAGTTCAAATGCGAAACAACGCGCCAACAATTTGTGGACAAAACTGTCTGATGACCTCAATTCAAATTGACCTCCTGTAAAAGATGTCGGTGGTTGGAAAAGGTAATATATTATTTTTTTATAAAAAATGTGAAACTATGTGTGCATATTTATAGGTTGGTGTTGATAACCACCTTGTCCAAGCAATTTCAAAGCAGCGGCCCCTTTTATTGGAGTTGGAATAAAACGAATCTTTATTGAGACATTTTATATAAATCTATAAAAATTAAATATTTGAAAACATTTGTCACATAATTCGTACTTATATTTTCATACCCGTGGTCACTTAGGGAGAGTATATTTGATTGATCTCATACATTTTTTTTTTAATTCGTTCATCATTTTTGTTTAAAAAAAACACTCGTACCACACAAAAATATGTTTTCATTTACAATTTTTTGACGTTTCCTTTTGTCATTCTTCGTTATTGTTTACTTTGTGGCGACAGTGTTGCCCTATTTTCAATTTAGTTTGCGAATGCATTTGCGTGAACGTTACAGAGTACCAAATTGTACTCTTAACGCATTAAGCTTTCGCATCGCACATGCTTTCGCAACGCAATACAGAGTAACCCCCCAGTTCACTTAGGGAGAGTATATTTGATCCATCCCCTAAAATTCTTTTTTTTTAATTCGTTTATCATTTTTGTTAAAAAAAACTCTCTTACCACATAAAAATATGTTTTTATTTACAATCTTTTGACGTTTCCTTTTGTCACTATTCGTCATTGTTTACTTTGTGGTGCCAGTGTTGCCCTATTTTCAATTTATTTTGCGAATGCGTTTGCGTGAGCGATACAGAGTACCAAATTGTACTCTTAACGCATTTAGCTTTCGCATCGCACAATTAATAAGATACCCCAGAACCAATCAGAGATTATGATGTAGAGTGTATACCACCTAGCCAAAATGAGGTCAGAATAGCAATTAATCGGCTGAAAAATAATAAAGCAGGAGGTGCCGATGAATTATCAACCAAACTATTTAAGACCGGTGGTCAGACGCTGATCAGGAGCATGCACTAACTGATTAGTACATGTTGGCTAGAGGAATGCATGCCCTATGATTGGAACTTTGGTATATTGTGTCCAAAAAATGTTAAAATCTTACTTTTTACATTTTTGGTAAGAATATTTTGTTTTTGTAAATAATTGTGCGTGTGTATATATAAAGAAGTTTTAGGGGGGAGTGAACAATAACAACACACATATACAGGCCATGGCACAATGAATAGGTAGTCCATTTAGATCAGCTGATGTCTTGATTAACTGTCAAAGTGGTAAATTTTACTTGAATTCCGTGTTCAATGCTGCCAAATTTTTGAAATATTATAAGGAAAAAAATGTTTTTGTTTTGATACATCACCTTATTATTGCGAGGGAGTAACAAAGAAATAGGAATGACGTTTAACAAGAATTGTACGTCAATAACAAAATAGACAATGAAAGAGGAAATGGAAGGATGTAGAAAAATCTATACAGTAGTTGTTGTTGTTGTGAAGTTATTCAAATAAACTGCGTAGTAGAAATTTACGTTACAATTCAAATTCTTAAATTAACGGAATTCATCTAAATTAACTTAAATCTAAAGTTATATTCGTAACATTGCCCCTCGCTTAAGCCTGTTCGTCCTGAATATGCACAGTTCCCGTTCCGTAGGGGGCCAGCCGCTCCAAATGTACAACTTTCATCTTCGACCCGGGACTGTCGCTCCTCTGGATGCGATAATCGACGTCATTAATTTTCGTGACAATCTTGTAGGGTCCTTCCCAGTGCGTTTGCAATTTGGGGCATAGTCGTTTTTTTCGTTGTGGATTGAACAATAGTACCAGTTGCCCTTCTTGAAACCCATCGGTATTTGCCGCTCGATCGTACCTTGCCTTCATGCGGTTGCTAACCATTTTTATTCGATGGCGAACTGTGTCGTGGACTTTACTAAAAGAGTTTTGACTGTCTTCTTCTTGGTTCACATCGTCGTTTGGGGTAGCACCGAATATCAAATCGTCAGGTAGATTTAATTCATTTCCGAAAAGAACATTGGCTGGGGGTCGGGATGTGGAATCATGAATGGCCGATCTATAAGCCAGTAAAAACTTTGGAATATGCCCATCCCAGTCTCGTTGGCCACTGTCCACCACTTTCCGTAGATGTTCTTCCAGGGTGCGATTGAATCTTTCCACCATGGCGTCGTTCTGGTTTTCTTGATTCCGTAGGAGTCACACATTTCCTTGAAGATCGCTGATTCAAAATTCCTACCTTGATCGGAATGAACCTCAGATGGAACACCATAGCCACAAATCCAATTTTTGCTGAACACAACCACAATTGTCCTGGCTTCTTGATTTTGGATAGCATAAACCTCTGGCCATTTGCTGAAGTAATCCATGACCACTAAGACATACCGGTTCCCAGAGTCGCTTATTGGGAACGGTCCAGATACATCCATTGCGATTCTTTCAAAAGGGGCTCCTGAATTATACTGCTGCATGTAGCCTCGACTCTTCCGTGTTGGACCTTTAGCTCTTATGCACCTTCCACAATTGGCGATCCAGTCGGCAATGGATTTTTGACAGCCTACCCCGTAGAATCTCTGCTTTACCTTTTCAGCGGTCTTTGCTATGCCAAGATGTCCTCCACTTGGCCCATCGTGAAACTCCGACAAGACATCTCTTATTTATAAGTAGACTGACATCTATTATAAGTAGACTGTCCCAATGGGCCCAATAGGATTTTAAAAGAGGGCTTTCGGAGGTAATATCTTTGCGACTAGGTCGCTTACCCGTTTCTATGGCCGAAATTATTTTGCCCAGAATGGGATCCCCTCGTTGTTCCGTCGACCAATCTTCACCCGACTCAAACTGCAATAGTCGGACATCAACGATATTCTCTTTACACTCAGCCTTTGAGCAATGCCTGCATTCTACCTTGCAAATTATAGTTTTTAGTCCGAGTTGTGTTAAAAAAAAATAATTTTTATTTTTTGCAAAACACTTTATTAATTAAACTTTTTAACACTTTATTAATTTGGACTTAAACACTATTTACACATGTAATTTAAAATTAATATTAAGGGTTCGAGCCGTCTTTCTAATTAAGGACCGGAGAGTAATCTTCACCGTACGCGATTATTGAAATCTAAATACAAACTGACTTGTGATCTTCAATTGTTGACATATTTATGATTTTTGCGTTTGCTTATTAAACAAAGGAAAATATGAACAAAGGGTAATTAAATATCCTAAACATATTTTGATTTTATTTTCATTCTTTGAATATGATATTTGTTAGCTCATATTTCCGAATCATAAACATTATTATTTCTTAAATAAACATAGAAATTGAATTTAATATGAGAATATTTTTATAAGGGGTTTTGTATTACGATCTCTAAATAATTGTGAATTAGTCATTTGGGTGTGGTCAGATATGCTGATCGCTAACTTCCTCCTGCCTTAAGAGATTCGCCCCGGATCTCTATCATTAGATTCGTTAATTTCATTAAATTTCTTTATTAATTCTGATAACGCGAGTTCTTTTAATTCCTCTTCAGTTCTTTTAACATTTTTTTCTTTTAATTAAATGTAATTTAATATATTTTCTTAATTTGAAACATACATATACTGTTATTATTAATACAAATACAATAATGATACTTTAAAATTTATTGCGGCTGCTATTTAGTTCATCTCTTATAGCTAAGAAGTTGATATTTTCAAAGTTCGTGGTTTCATTAAATGTTTCAATTACATCGAATATTGGTATTTTGTTATTTTTTAGATAATTATTAATTATAGCAGTCGTATTATTTATTATTACATTATTATCAAAAGTTATTAGGTATGAACCTTCTAATTTTGTTTGGTTTACAATATTTCTTCCTGATATTAAAATAACACCATCTTTTATTATTTCTGTAGGTTTTGGTTTTCTTAGAATGTATTTACATTTTGCTTGCCTTGAATTTAGAATATTGCTTAAACATGTTTCTTTAAGTGATTTTGGACAGTATGTATTGTGCATTTCTTGTTTACAATTGTTTACATTATCGTATTGATGACATTTTACAATTTGTTTTTCAATTTTTAATTCGGTATTATTTATACTAATAGGTCTAACATCATATAATTTACATAATTTGTTTACAATAGGAAACTTTATATATATAACAATGCAATCTTTCGTCTGGATTACTTTAAATTTAGAAGCTTTTAGTATGTCCGTGAGAGCTATTCTTTTTTCTTCAACTTTCATGATTTGTCTTATTTCTTTCAGATTTAAAATTCCTGTGAATAGTATTTTAACTTTGGCTAAACTAATTGCGTGTATTAAATTTGTTAAGTCAGTGAGGATAAACATGTTTCTTTTTCGAATTATTTTAATGTTTCCCCTAGTCTCTTTATTTGCTTCGAATTGGTCAGCCAATTTATTAATTATGTAAAATAATTTAAAATTTATGGTAAATTGTTTGTTACTATTAACTATTAAGTCATTGATTTTCTGGTTTATTTCAACAATGTCGTCATGGTCCGGTCTAAGTTTATTCCTTTCGTTCAATATCTTCAATATCTATATTATATCCCCATCTTCATATTTTCTTAATTGTCTCTTTTTATTTTCGCGTTCTAATACCTTGCCTTGCACTGTTTTTAATTTCTCTGGAATATCTGTATGGTTTACCTTATTAAATAATACTTCTACTGGTTGTAAATTGATAACTGAATGCATCGTTTTGTTATATTGTTGAGCGGCTTTATAAATTGCTTCTATTGGGTCGATTATTTGGTATTCCTCTTTTATACATCTTGACATTTCAATTATTGTAGAATGTACTCTCTCTACTTGACCATTAGTTTTACTATGCCCTGGTGAACAATATTTTAGTTCCATTTGCATTCTCTGCATTAATGATTTAAATTGCAAAGATGTGAATCCTGGTTCGTTATCTAGCATAAGTATTTTTGCATTTGGAAAAACTTGTAATATTTCCAAAACTTTTTCTTCTAACCTTGTTTTATCCTCTATCTGTTTAATTGTTAAAAATTTAGAGTAAGCGTCTATACAAGTTAAAAATATTTTTCCTTCAGCATGAAATATATCTAAATGAAGGTTTTCTCCTTCATGTTCCGGTATTGGAGCTTCAATATTTTTCGAGAATATTATGATATCGTCTATGTAAACGTGGCAGAATTTTCCTACGTAGTCTCTTAATATGTTATCCATTGCTCGTTGAAATATACTGGGTGCATTCTTTAATCCAAATGGCTTTCTTACATACTCGTACTTTCCATTGTTTACTGAAAATGCTGTCTTCTCAATATCTTCTGGTTTCATTAGGATTTGATGGAATCCTGATTCCAAGTCAATAGTACTAAAATATTTCGCTTGACCTAGGTTGGATAAAATAATTTCCGTTTCTGGTATTTGGTATTTATCTGATATCGTGACCTCGTTCAATTTTTTGTAATCTATTACTAATCTTTGTTTTTGCGTCCCGTCTTCATTTAGTCCCTTTTTTGAAACTATCCATATTGGTGAATTGTAAGGATTTTTGCTTGGTCTGATTATACCTTCATTTAACATCCTATCAATTTCTTCATTTACAAAATTTGCTGCTGAGAACGGATATGGGTACTGTCTACTCCAAACTGGTCCGTCAGTTCTTGTTCTTATTTCAGGCTTAATATCTGTTCGAAAGGGTATATTCATATCTATATTCAAGTGTTGGGTTTCTATTTCCCTTTTTATTTCTTCGCTTAATTTTTCCTCTATATTTTCTTGTATGTTGCAATTGTGAAGCCATTCTTTTACGTTATTAAATTTATTGCCTTTTTCTCCATCTTTCATTTCTGTTTTTCCTTTAATTCACTAATTTTGTATTCCTTTATTATACTGTAATTCTTTTTTATCAACGTCAATTTTTGCCTTTATTATTTCCAAGAAATTATATCCTACTAATAGATCTGCTTCTAACGTATCAATTTCATAAAATCTTGTTTTAACTCCTAGTAATGTAATGTCATGATAATATTTTATTATTTTAGTTCCACTTATCGTTCTAACCTTTTTAAATATTGGTAAGGTTTGTTTGTTTTCATATATTCCTTCCCTAATGTAACAACTTGTTGCTCCTGTGTCTAGTAAAATTGTATATTTCTTTCCAGTTTTAAGGTCCGTATAAGGCAGACCGTCGTTTACCCTAAAAATGGCTTTCTCTAATATTATTAACCTTCTCAATTTGACGATCGGTATTATTGTCGATTAAATGATTTGCCCTATGAGTTTTCGGTGGTGACACTACCTGATTAGTAGACCTCGGATTTTGCATATTTGCATATTTTTTAATAATGAAGATATCGAAATTCTGATTGGACACAAATTCGTTTCAAAGGATTTAGAATTATTTGAAGGGTTCATATTTTTTAATTTTTTGCATATTTGCATATTTTGCATATGCACGAGATATGCAAAAAATATGCAAAATATGCAAAAAATATGCAAAATATGCAAAATATATGCAAAATATGCAAAAAATATGCAAAATATGCAAAATATATGCAAAATATGCAAAATATGCTAGGTCGATATGCAATAAATATGCAAAATATATGCATAAAATATGCAAAATATAGGCCAAATATGCAAAATATATGCTAAAATATGCAAAAATATGCAAAATATGCAAAATATGCAAATATATGCAAAATATGCAAAAAAATATGCAAAATATATGCAAAATATGCAAAAAATATGCAAAATATGCAAAATATGCAAAATATGCAAAATATATGCAAAATATATGCAAAATATGCAAAAAATATGCAAAATATGCAAAATATATGCAAAATATGCAAACATATGCAAAAATATGCAAAATATGCAAAATATATGCACAATATGCAAAATATATGCAAAATATGCAAACATATGCAAAATATGCAAACATATGCAAAATATGCAAAATATATGCAAAATATGCAAAAAAATATGCACGGTGTGCTAGGTCGATATGCGAGAAATATGCAAAAAATATGAAAAATATTGGCAAAAATATGCAAAATATGAGCAACATATTTCACATATGCAATTATTTTAATCAAAAAAACAAAAAATAAGATTTTTCATGGTAGTTTTCGAATTTGTGTGCTTTCTTTATTTTTAACCTATAGAAATCTAATTTTGTATGTATGCGTTTCATGGTTCAACTGTTAGATTTTTGGGGCATTATGAAAAATTTGCTAAATATATGTATAAAACATGCAAACATATTTAACCGTTATATGGCGATATACTAAAACGTGGACCGATATATCCCATTTCCAATACCAAACATCCTAGGAGTAATAATAATATATGTGCAAAATTTCAAAGTTCTATCTTTAATAGTGCGACCTAGCATACCGTGCATATTTTTTGCATAATTTGCATATTTTGCATATGTTTGCATATTTTGCATATATTTTGCATATGTTTGCATATTTTGCATATTTTTTGCATATTTTGCATATTTTTTGCATATTTTGCATATTTTTTGCATATTTTGCATATTTTTTGCATATTTTGCATATTTTTTGCATATATTTTGCATATTTTTTGCATATATTTTGCATATTTTTTGCATATTTTTGACATGACCCCAAATATCGATCAATTAAAGCATGAAACGCCTAAATACAAAATTTGAGTCCAATCGGATAAAGCATAAAAAATATGCAAAAATCCGAGGTCTACTGATTAGAACCGTTATGAGGCCTTTTAATTGCCTGAGCATTGTGGTTATTATTATAAATATTATTGTAATTATTATTATTAAATCTATTCGGCGGTTGATAGTTGTTTTTAAATGTTGGTGGTCTAAATTGTCTGTCATTGTTATAGTCATGGTTGTAATTGGTATTCTGTCTATATTGAATGCTTGTATCAACATCCATTGGTTCCGGTTTTGGTTGGGGTTTGTGCTGTTGAGCGATTGGGTAGCGCATTCTATTGTCATTCTTATGTTTGTGTCTATTTGACATCATGTTATTTCGGACGTGTTTGTCGTAATTATACGCTATTTGTGCGCGTTGATAATTGGATTCTATCTCTTGCGCGTTTGGCAAATCTGTCGGTTGCATTGATGCTACTATATTGTTATATGGAGCGTTAAGACCTGATATGAATACTTTAAGTGCCGTCTGTCAATGAAAGTCATTAGATTCTTTCGTTATTGCCTTGTCGTTCCCGTATGTCATGATTGTCTTATTAATTAATAGAGTCAATTTTTCATTGGCCTTATTATAATATTCCATAAGTGTTGAATTTTTTGTTTAAATGTTTTATCTGTTCTACTAGCTGTCGCGTCTGTTCTCCTATTAATTTCGGAATGTCCCCCATAGTTAATGTGACTGTCATTTCGTTTGGACCTGGCATTTTGTAATCCCGATTGCACTTGTTTTAACTATATAACTTAATTTTGCCTTACTGTTGAATTCTGGAACTGTTGCTTTCTGGAATTCTTCTGGACTTCCTTCTTTCTCTTTGGCTTCTTCTGGGCTTCCTTATTTTTCCTTGGCTTATTCTGGGCTTCCTTCTTTCTCTTTGGCTTTTTCTTCTTAGGCTTCTTTGATTTCTTCTTTTGTTGTTTTTATTTATTTTGTTAATTTTTATTATATATTTTTCGAACGAATTATTTCGATTAAACGCTTAGTTTTCTTATTTTCGGTTGCGCGGAACGGTTTAGTGGATTTATTATTTTACTGTGTGTACTTTTTAATTTTTTGTGACTTATTATTTCACATGCACTATCATATTCTTCTTCGGATTCGTATACACAGTCATATGATTCATAATTTAAATTTTCGATTGTATTTATCGATAGGTCCGATGTATTCACAGAGTTTCTTTGGAAGTTTTCTTCCATTCACTTAGTTGGCACGATATCCCTATTATTTCTGGGAAACCAATTAATTTCACTGAATATATTTTGGCGTGGTATCCTTTTTGGAGACCTGTTAATTTCACTGGCGTGGTATCCTTTTTGGAGACCTGTTAATTTCACTGGCGTGGTATCCTTTTATTGTAGGAGACCTTTTATATATTTCACTGGCGTGGTATCCTTTTTGGAGACCTTTATTTATTTAATGGCGTGGTATCCTTTTATTTTAGGAGACCTTTTAATTATTTTATTGGCGTGGTATCCTTTTATTTTAGGAGACCTTTTGTTTAATTAGCACTTTTTTTTAAACTTCACTTTTTTTATTCACGTTTCCACTTTTCCGCACTCGAGGATCTATGTCCTTGTTTTTGTTTTTTTTTATCTTCACTTCGAGGATCTATGTCCTTGGTATTTTTTATCTTCACTTCACTTCGAGGATCTATGTCCTGGGTAATGAGTTGCACTTTTTAGTTTCAATTTGTTGTCCTTTAGAAAAATGAGCGGCCTTGCTAGTTGGGCGCCAATTATAGTTTTTAGTCCGAGTTGTGTTAAAAAAAATTAATTTTTATTTTTTTGCAAAACACTTTATTAATTAAACTTTTTAACACTTTATTAATTTGGACTTAAACACTATTTACACTTGTAATTTAAAATTAATATTAAGGGTTCGAGCCGTCTTTCTAATTAAGGACCGGAGAGTAATCTTCACCGTACGCGATTATTGAAATCTAAATGCAAACTGACTTGTGATCTTCAATTGTTGACATATTTATGATTTTTGCGTTTGCTTATTAAACAAAGGAAAATATGAACAAAGGGTAATTAAATATCCTAAACATATTTTGATTTTATTTTCATTCTTTGAATATGATATTTGTTAGCTCATATTTCCGAATCATAACCATTATTAATTCTTAAATAAACATAGAAATTGAAGTTAATAGGAATATTTTTATGAGAATATTTTTATAAGGGGTTTTGTATTACGATCTCTAAATAATTGTGAATTAGTCATTTGGGTGTGGTCAGATTTTATTTTCATTCTTTGAATATGATATTTGTTAGCTCATATTTCCGAATCATAACCATTATTAATTCTTAAATAAACATAGAAATTGAAGTTAATAGGAATATTTTTATGAGAATATTTTTATAAGGGGTTTTGTATTACGATCTCTAAATAATTGTGAATTAGTCATTTGGGTGTGGTCAGATATGCTGATCGCTAACTTGCATGGGCGACGAGACAGGGCATCGGCATTACCGTGTTTTCCGCCTTTTCTGTGCTCGAATCTGAAGTCATAACTCTGGAGCCTCTCAATCCAACGGGCTAGTTGACCTTCCGGATTCTTAAACTGCAGCAACCATTGGAGAGCAGCGTGATCGGTCCTCAGCAGGAAATGCTGGCCATATAGGTATTTGTGGTAGTGTTTAACGCTCTCAAGTACAGCAAGCAACTCTCTCCTCGTCACACAGTAATTCCTCTCAGGCTTCGACAATATCCGGCTGTAGTACCCGATGACTTTTTCCTGTCCGTCGATTTCCTGGGAAAGGACGCCACCGCTGCCGCACGCACTAGCATCTATGTCCAGAGCAAACTTGCCGCCAGGTATAGGGTACGCCAAAATGGGGGCTCTGCATAGCATGTCTTTGAGGTTTCTGAATGTCTCTTCTTGGTCGTTGCCCCACTGAAACCTCTGGCCTTTTTGCGTCAAGCAGTGTAGACAGGGGCGATGTTGGCAAAATTTGGGACAAATCGACGGTAGTAGGTGCAGAGACCCAGAAAGCTTCGCAGCTCATGGAGATTTCGGGGCTGCGGCCAATCTCTGACGGTATGCCCTCCGGCGTCATGTGGTGCCCAAGAAACTTCACCTCTCGTTGGAAGAGACTGCACTTCTTTGGGTTTAACTTGAGGCCTGAAGACGAAAGCTACTGTAGAACATCCGTTAAGTTCTTGATGTGTTCGTCGAAGTTGCGTCCCATGACTATGATGTCATCCAGGTGTATGAGGCACGACTTCCACTGCAGCCCTTTTAACACACGCTCCATCAGCCTTTCAAATGTAGCCGGGGCGTTGCAGAGTCCGAATGGCATGACATTGAACTGCCAGAGACCCCCATTAACGCCAAACGCTGTTTTCTCTTGATCTTTCTCGGCGATCTCTACTTGCCAGTACCCACTCTGCAGGTCGAGGGTGGAGAACCATGACGTCCCGGCTAATGTGTCCAATGTGTCGTCGATTCTTGGGAGCGGATAGCTGTCTTTCTTGGTGACATCATTCAACTTTCGGTAGTCCACACAAAATCGGGTGCTTCCGTCTTTCTTCTTGACCAAGACCACTGGGGAGCACCATGGACTTGACGATGGTTCTATTACACCACTCTTTTCCATCTCACTTATCAGCTTCTGGACCTCGTCTCTTTTGGCCAGGGGAACACTCTTGGAGGCTGTTAAATTGGTCTCGCGTCAGCTGTATGGATTTCATGCTTCACCACTGATGTTCTTCCTTGGTGCTCTTTTGTCAACGCAAAGGTAGAGACATGTTTCCATGTCTCCATGGCTGCTGACTTTTCGGTGCTAGTTTCCAAATTAATTACAGCTTCAGCTGGTGTGCATTGTCCAACTTCGGAAAATTGGCAAATTTGCTCTTGCTTGTTTGACAGGTTCAAAACTCTAACAGGAATCAATCCGTCCTTGTTGCTTTTCACCAGGGCATTCGCTATTAGGATGTTACCGTTTATGTTTTCTGCTGGTTCCACCACCCACAACTTCTCGGCCCCACAATCTCCATTCATTGGTACCCATATTATAGCTTCGGCACAGGGCGGTATTATGTCTGGATGGTCCGTAGTCAGACGTCTAATGGGTGTACTTTCATCGTAGCCCACGTTTAACGGAATTTCGACGTTAAACCAGGTCATCACACGCTCTTACATATCCAGATTGATACCAAAGGCTATCATAATATCTGCGCCTATTATCACTTCGTCTACGATATCGGCAATAGTTAGTCTCAGGGTAATCTTGCCGTGTACTACCGCGGTCTCCCCGTTGCTGTGCGCAGTCTGACTCCATTAATTTGCGTTACTTTTCCCTTTACCAGATCTGATCTTATGATGGACTTTGATGCGCCAGTATCTATCGTCAGAACTCGCTTATCACCATTGATGTACCCAGTTGTTGTTAGGTTGTGACTTTTCTGTTGTACTATTGCTATGGAGATTGTGGGGCCATCGTCGATGGGAGCCAGTTCATGCCCCGCTGGACTGGCTCGATTTAGTTTAACGGTGACTCATTGATGGACTGTTGAGCCATTCTTCTACCATCTTTCGTTGGAGGTGGTGACGATGACCTGGATCGTTAGCGCTTAGCTCTGCATTCGCGCGCAATATGACCTGTTTATCGCAGTTGTAGCATCTAATCATGGGCTTAGTCATCCCTACTAACTTTGTTTCTTCTATTACCCGCCTCATGGCGTCCTCGATCGAGTTAACAAGAGATTTGGGTTCGCAACATTCGGTCTCCAGTTGGCGAATCTTGTGGGTCTGGGTCTTAAAAATTATTCTTGCCGTCTCTTGGGCAAGGGCAAACGACACGGTTTCGGCAAATGACGCTTTTGGTGACGCATATGTTGCACATTTAATCTCAGGGTCACGTATGCCATTCACAAAGGTTTCGATTTTTATACTCCACCAATGGGTGATTCTCTCCTGGATACGTCATTAGCACCAAACGTTCCACCTCAGCTACAAAGTCTTGTAACGTCTCGTTTGCCCTCTGTACTCTTCCCCTTAATTCCATAAGGTAGATGTTTTGTTTATGTTCGCCACCGTACTTACGTTCCAGTGCAGCAATAACATCTTCATAGTTGTTTCTAGAAGCGACAGGATACAGGAGGTTTGATTTTTAGTGTGTTATCAGGAACTCGCACCGGACCACCCTTAATTTCCAGTTCCGGCATTTTCTTCTACAGATTAGTAACCCTGTGGTCGTGGACCAGAAATTTCTCATCCACAGACAGAATCTTCTCGTCAACCGACTGCACTTTCTTATCCAACTCTTTAATTTGGACCTCCACGGTTTTCACTCTCCTTCCAATAACTTCTGTAATGTAACCAATTGTTACGTTCCAATTGTTACGTTCTTGGGTTTTACTTAATCCCGTGTAGACGTTGTTTTATTTCCCAATACAGTTCGTACTAAATAAAACGCGGGTTCTTTCTGATTACGATTATTACAATGATTTTATTGACACAACTTTACTTTGCACGTTACTTTACAGCTTTACGTTACTTGACTGTTTCAATTCGCGATCTGATTCACAACTGACTATTGCCTTGCCATTTCCCCTATTTATATGAGCCTTGCCTGTCGCTACAGATGTTTCTGGACGATCTGGTAACACCTAGATTACGAACAATCTACCAATGCAACAAACACATACAAACTTACATTGAGTGAACAATAACAACACATATACAGGCGAGGGAGTAACAAAGAAAGAGGAATGACGTTTAACAAGAATTGTACGTCAATAACAAAATAGACAATGAAAGAGGAAATGGAAGAATGTAGAAAAATCTATACAGTAGTTGTTGTGAAGTTATTCAAGTAAACTGCGTAGTAGAAATTTACGTTACAATTCAAATTCTTAAATTAACGGAATTCATCTAAATTAACTTAAATCTAAAGTTATATTCGTAACAATATTTAGCAAACCTTTTCAAAAGATATATGCCACTTTTTTCAAAAATTATACTTTCTGTGATACTTTTCGAAAAATGTCAACGGTCACGCTGGATCGTTGTTGTTCAATTTTGTATGACCACATTCGTAGAGATGGTATTTATTGGGTAAATTGGGTATTTACTATATTGAATCGGTAATACAACATCTTACACCCTATTTCCGAGTTTCTGTGATCAAATCGATTTAGAATGGGTAAATATCCGAGGATTTAACCAAAAATTGGGTATAAACTCAATAACTGCCGAACCACTTGACAGGCGACCAAAATTTTGCTTACATGTTTTTAATGTCAAAGCGAATATTGAAATGCAAAATGGGGTCCCTGGGTCCAAGTTTTGATATAGCTCCATATAACCGTATCTCCCCATTTAAGGTATTTTTTTGTCTATTAGACACATTAACATCAAATGCGCTGTAAATTGGCACAGTGTACCAAATATCCACGCAAAAATGCATCGACGTAGGTCCTTTTTTGGGTAGCACCCGAGGTACAATAATACAAGGTAGGGCAGGTTGAGGTGAATAACAAAAAAGCAACTATGCACGTGTGACTTCTTCTGCCAAAAATAAAATAAATATACGCAACAAGTGTTTGTGTTTATTTTACATTTTTCAACACAAAACTAAAAACGCGAAAAATGAATGAAAGGTTATGATTTCTTCTCAAAATCCATCAAATGTTTTTTTCATCCATAACAAAGTAATTACTTCCAGACGAACATGTTAAAAACATAATTTTAATTTCGATTAAATTTGAATATCAGGCATGTCACAGATTCCGATCGGAATGGTTTCAATTCCGTACTTGTATTTCAATCGTTTTTGTTTTAGCTTCTTTAGATTCCGATCGATATTAGGTGTGTCTGGTTACTTTTCCAGTAACATTTATTCAGCAAGTTCTAGTTCAGAGAGTAAGCCGTTTTTACTCTCTTTAGCGATAATACCGAAAAAAGTACACAGATAACATTTAGTAAGATTTAGCAAATAAACAGCTGATTCAAGAAAACATTTGATTTGCGCCAAAATAAACAAAGAAACAAACAAAGGACAAACACAATTATTTGTATTGCATGTAATATTAAAAATAAAATGAATAATAAAAGAAAAAATGATTTGGTATGTTCCCCGGGAACATTTAAGCTTCCTGCACCAATACATTGCCTGGAACTTGCCTAAAAATATATAAGGAATTAGTTTCTAATTTAATGAAACTTTGCAGTACTTACGAATTTTCTTCCATTTTCAGTAATATTTATACAACTTAACTTCAAATTGAACTTTGCAAATTAAAAAAATGTTTATAATAATTTTTTGTTTTGAATAATAAAACAGCTGATCCATTTGGTAACAATCGTTACCAAATATCGAGTAAACAGACAGAGCTATTATGAATTCCGAAAACTGAAACGAATGGCTTTGCTTAGTTGAAATATGGCAACATTGCTATAATCAAAACAAACCCATATGATTAAAAACAACGTAAAAGAGAATCGGGAAAAAATGTTGCATTTTAAAGTAATCCTATTTCATTAAATCCCAGTGAAATACAAAATATTTGTTTAAAAATGCCGGGAGTTTCTATTGTTTCTGTACAAAATGCTTTGAATGACAACTTTTGTTTTGTTTTTCTTTTTTCTACTTTTGCTTTAGTAGGGTAAGTGCACCAATAGTCGGCACTTTAAAAATTTTCGCTTTTTAAACGTTTCACCATTCCAAGTGCATCTTTTACACGATATTGTATTTAGGTTCATCTGTTTCGAAATTTTGTTTACTCCCCGATGGAATACAAATTTGTTTAATTAACTTGTATTAAAGTAGATTAAATTAATAATTATGTAAAATAGTGCCCTTGTGCCAATAGTCGGCACATTTTTCCAATTGTCGGCATGTTATGTTCCAATAGTCGGCATGTCACATTTTAGTTAAACAAAAATTATCAGCCTTATTCTGGATATTCGCTGGGAGATATCTCGCATGTACAAAAATTTTCGCTTTCACATTCTCGCCTTATTCTGAATGAATAGGGAGACCCAAAAAATGCGAGATGTGGATTCGAGTTTTCGAAAATGGTCGTTGAAAAAATGATTCGTGTTGCCATATTATAATTTAAGTTGTACTGTGTGTTGCCATATTGTAATTTAAGTTGCAATGTGTGTTGTCCCATTGTATTTTAATTGTGTAATATTTTTCAATATTTTATTTATTGATTATTTTATTAAAAATTGCTACTTGTTATTGTTGTTTAAACTTTATAACAATAGAAATGTGAAATATCAAGAATTCGCTTTATAAATGCTTTGTAATTAAAAGAAAATTAATTAAAGTTTGAAAATATGGCATGGTTTTGATGCAATTTGGTACAACTACAATAGATAACAAATAAAAGAACATTTTTTTATGATGGCAGAAACACAGGCACATAATTGTGTGCCTTTTAATTTAATTTCGATATTTTATCTCTCCAAATTCTTAAAGTGGCCTACTCCTTTATTTCTTCCTTCAAATAATGCAAACGATAATTTTGAAAAAAAAAATTATTTTTTGTAGTTTTTTTTTTGAGTTGTTTCATAATTTTTATTTAAGTTTTCACTGTTAAGCGGCTCATTAGGCAAATTTGGGTTTTCTATAATTTTTTTTCTTGAGAGACAGATCCTCACCCAAAATGTCCGTTTTTCGCCTCCCAAATGCATCAACTCGACTTAAATATTCATTATTACCTTTATACATTCCTTGGCAATATTTGGTTCAGCATGCATCATTATCAATAGGATTTCCAAAGGCATTTTATTTGCTGTTTTCCAGATAAATATTTGATTATTATCATTTATAATATTCTAAATCGTCATAGAATAAGTATTGTGTTAATATTTTTCATAAAAATATTTATAACTTATGTTTTTGTAGTCAACTCACTTTGAATTTATTAGCGAACATTTTCGCACAAAATTTCATCTCATTCTCCTACTCCCTGTAATCCAGAATACCTAATTTTTCCCCAAAGCGGATTTTTTCGCTTTCGAACTTCATTCAGAATAAGGCGAAAACGAGAATGCGAAAAAATTGACACAAAAATGTTGTTCAGAATAAGACGAAGGGGAAGAGCGAGAAAATTCACGTGGAATTGACATCCAGAATAAGGCTGTATATATTTAATTGATTTTTCTGCTATTTGCAGTAAGAAATTATTACTATGGGACGTTTCCATCAGTGTTGTATTTAAAAAGTTATACAAAATATTACAATTATAAAACATGGTGCCGACATTGGGAACTTGTTATCAAATTCTCGGCATGGCTAAATAGGCATTTCAGAGGTTAAAAGAATTTGAGATTAAAATCGTGTCTTCTATTATGTAAAACACTCAAAATTAATTTTTTATAAGATAATCGTTATTTAAAGGACTTACAACATCGTTTCCCATATTGAGCCAAAATGATCGAAAAGGTGCTTATTATTCACCCATATGCCGATTATAGGAAAATCTTAAAATTTTTTGTTCCTAAGGTCGGCATCGACAAAAATATTATTATTATAAATATTTTTTAATAATTTTAAATTCTAAAGTATTCTCCTCTATGTTCTTTACAATTATGAAGAAGATCCTTGTGAAAAAATATATTTTAATATAGTTACAAGTCTTTTGAAATCGTCATGCCCACTATTTCTTTCTTAAGAAACATGAATTATCGCTAGTGTTGACAAACCTCATTGACTAAATGCCAATTTTTGACTGAATAAATGAACTTAGTTCGATTAAATTTTATACAAAGATAGATAGCAGTATCATTGAAGATTATTAAAAGTATTTTTCATATTTAGTTATAGGATTTTTTAGTTATTTGAAATTATATAAAACAGATGCCGACTATTGGTACATGCCGGAATTAGGTGCGTTTACCCTATATCATTCGTAGTGCCAGATTGTAAAATTATTAAAGAAAAAGGGTGGTTGTTTTAAGAAAAAACATGTGGCAACACTTTGTTAAAAAGTGGTTTCATTTATTGATAAATAACTATTGATAACTAAAATTTAAAAAATTTTGAAATAAAAAGCCCAAAAATGAGAATTTTTTAGTGAATTTACTATTAAAAACAATATTTTTATTACTTTAAAGTAATTTCAGAGTATTTAAAAGTGACGAGTTCTCAAATAAATATAATATAATATCAAAATCAAAAGTGGTTTCATTCATTTTTTTTCGTCTTCTGAAGGAGCTAAATACGGAATTAATTCCACCTCCGAACGGAATTCATTTCTGTGACATATGTCAATTTACACCTAATTCTGTTTTTACACGAATTATTTTTACACGAATTTGAAATAACACGAGTAAATACGAAAAAATATTTCTATTTTTACACGACATAATTTGAAATAACACGAATACAAAGAAAACAAAATTAGTTTTTTTACATGAACTATTTATTTATTGAAGAAAATTCTGGAATGCTTTTGCTCAAACATCCCTGCCTTAATTAGAGTAACAACCCTGCATATAATTCTGGTGTGTGTTCTGAGTTATGTCTATGTATGCGTAATTTCTGTTTTACGGGAAATGCGGGATTCCCCGAATTATTGAAAAAGTAAAAATGTAGATAATGTATTGTACACACAATTTAGTTCCTATTTGACAATTATAATTGAAAGATTGTTAGTTTTTGCTGATTTTTAACAAGTACTAAGTAAAATAAAGTAGAAGTTCATATAATTTTGGTAGACCAATAACAGGTTAGTTTCAAATATTTAATTTTAGATTTTTGCATTTTTGATTAATAAAATATATTTTGGTAGCCACACCCATGTTACATAATTCTCCTGCATTAAAAATTATAATGGCTTGAAATGATAATGATCAACAAAATCATTCCAGTGATGGCAGTTGTTTAAGCAAGAATCGCTGTTTAAAATAGTTAAATAGTTAGCCTTTAATTTGAAAGGCCGTAGCCGTTGAAATCTGTCTGAGGCTGGCAGATTTCAACGGACTTTTGTTTACATTTTGAGTTTGCGCCACCTTAAGGCATCTTTATGTCAACAAGCATTGTAGTACTTGATAGCTTCTCGTTGTAATATTTCGACTGGCCACACATATTGTTGTGATCGATCACCAGCGCTTAAATAGTAAGCCATCGTACATATTGTTGTACATTAAAGGTAATATCGTTACCAACTAATAAATATCGGCATTGGTCGAACCTTTTACTAATAAAACTATCGTGATTTATTTATTTCTATTTACATATTTTATTTTGGCTCCGGAGTACTATCGTGTACTGGATCTATTAGGAGAGCCTCTCATTGCACTGTACCTGCCAACCACCCAAGTCCCTATAGTGCGGATTTAACAGCAGTGATATTGTAGTCTTTCGCAAACGTTTACGTTTATTATCAGACAGTGACAATAAATAAAATTGTTTAATGTTTAAATTTTTCTTATGGTTGTACTTTATGCTATAATGAATTTCTGGTATTATTTTTTTATGAAATCTAAATTTTAATTTATTTTATTATAAATTACTTTATTTAATAAATTAAAACGAAAATAAATTCTTAAAATAAGTACAACAATATTTTTTTATATTATTTAGTCTAATTTTAACTTATTTTTTGAGGTCTAGAACCAATCTGTTATTTTTGTACTTGGCCAGTATCTTTTTTTACACGAATTTCTCGGGAACCATTCTATCGTGTAAAAACAGAATTAGGTGTATTTTGAATTTATTTGACATAGTATTCAAAACATTACACACACATATACAAAATATGTATTTTGATTTGATGGAACAAGCCACATTGAGAAAAAATTTTAATCAGTTGGTAGCTGCGCCCTACCTTGTAATAATTATACCATGGTAGCACCTATATAACGGTCCCGATTTTGAGTATTTACGCATAATTTGGGTATAACATTTTTAACAGTCAACCCACTTGACGTGTATTTTGAATATGAACGATTAGTGTCAAATTTTATTAGCTTACGTCTAGTGGTTCGGCAGTTAATGAGTTTATACCCAATTTTTGGGTAAATACTCAAAATAGGGGTACCTTTGTATGGGTGCTACCAGAAAACGTGGACCTACATATATAAATTTTTGCATGGCCATTTGGTAACCAAATATAACTCTCTGTGCCAAATTACAGTCAATTTGGTCGTAGAATGTGTCTAATAGACAAAAAAATACATCTACTAATTCTGAACATTTCACAGTAAATGTTTTCGCATTCTCGCGTTCGCTTTATTCTGAATGAAGTTCGAAAGCGAAAAAATCCGCTTTGGGAAAAAATTAGTTATTCTGAATTACATGGAATAGGAGTAGATGACATTTTGTGTGAAATTTTTCGCTAATAAATTCAAAGGGAGCTGACTACAAAAACATAAGTAATAAATATTTTTATGAAAATATCTACACAATACCTGTTCTATGACGTTTTAGAATACTATAAATTGATCTGTTCCAGTACTTTTCTAATAGTAATGCTTGTACAAGGGAAACATTTCAAAATCGCTCTCAGAGTGCATAATAATTTGAAAAGAGAACGCAAATCCAGTAAATGTGCCAAAAGACGGCAATACTTCAAAATCAACATAACAGCCAATCAGAAGTAGGCATTCCTGTTTACCGTTTTAACTCGGCCAAATTTCTCCAGTAAGAAGTTTACAAAGAGAACGCCATTTTGTTTTGCGCTCTCTTAAATTTGATTCAATGTTTTACCAGTTTATTTGTTCAGGAACGGGTTTCGAGTAAAAAGTTGTAAAACTTGTAAAATTAGTAGATTCTTGTAGGTTTTCGAACGGAACTAATGATTATATACACATTTTTAACTCGAAAACAACAAATAAAATGTCATTGGAAATCCTATTGATAACGATGTCTACACTCCGTATCATAACTATAGCCGCACCTTTAAAGGGCTAAGCAGAATGCTCGCGTTGAGCCATCAGTTGCGTTAAGTGTTATCGAAAAATACAACAACCACAAGGAAACGATTGAAGCTAAATATATTTTAACTTTTTGCGTGCGTTAACGCGATAACAAAAAAACGCTCAACGCGAACATTCTGTTTAGCCTTTAATTCAATTGGTATGTTAGTTGACAAATAAAATGGACCCATTAAGTTATGGTTCACAATAAAACGATAAAAAACACATATTATTCAATAAAAATAATTAATTTATTCTTCATGGTTTCGCCGAATTCTGCACTTTCAAAATTACTGGTGTTGCATAACTATAGACGCACTTTTACAAAATTAGAAAAATTTATTTTTTAAAACTTAAATAAAAAAATAAAATAACTTTTATAAATAATGGGTAGGGCCTCCCTTATTTTGAATAAGCCCAAAAATTTTATCCGTCACACTGTTGATCAAAATTATTCGCAAGTCATCATCGATTGACCGCCATTCATCGATAATCACTTCTTGGGGGTAAAATACAAGGTGTGTCTGGTTACCCTAAAGTTTGTAACAATTGTTACAAATTGTTACTGGAAGTCGTCTGTTAACCCAAAAGTTCTGCAAAAGAGAGCGGTTGGAGAGAGAAATTTTGACAGTTCTTTCAGTGAGAGTTTGCAAATTCTTGCTGGAAAAATTTCTTCTTGCAATCTCTTGCAACTCTTCTTCTTCTCATACATCGACATTCAATCAGATGTTTTCTATTGTTTGTTTATTTATTTTTGTGCTTGAAAATAATTTTTTTTGGAATTAGCAAGACTATTTGTTTTTGGAGAAAAACTTTACAAAACGAGAAAAACGTAAGTATTAATATGTAATAGGAAAATAAAAGACTATTTCCAGCATTTTTAGAAAAATGACGGAAGAAGATCAGTGTGTTTGGTTTGTTGTTGGTTGTTGTTGTTGTTGGTTTGTTTTGACAAATCAGCTGATTAGTTGCAAGCTTCTGCAGGGATGCCGTCTGTTTACTTTTCGCATTTTTCTTGCAAAAGAGAATAAAACTACCTTACTCTCTCAGAAAGAAGTTACTGGACAATTCCTGCAGGGAAAGTAACCAGACACACCTACAGTTTGGTATTGGCGGTTTTCTGCATAGACACGATGAGTCAAGATTCCACACATGTTCTCGATCGAATTCTGGTCGGAAATTTTAATATTTTTAATAAAATTAATTTTTCTAATTTTGTAAAAGTGCGTCTATAGTTATGCACCAGTAATTTTAAAAGTGCAGAATTCGGCGAAACATTTTTTACATGCGAGAAATCTCCCTAACGAATATCCAGAATAAGCCTGATTATAAAATTAGATTTCAATGGGGCAACACACATTATAGCTTATGGTGTTCTTACACGATATGTATTTTACATACAGTATTGTTCGAAACCTAAGCAACTTTTTCTTAGTAAGTAATCATGGTATTTTATTATCTTCTTAAATTGAATAATGAAAAATACTTCTTTTATTAACTATTACACTTTGTGTCTATATTCTCAAAATAACAACAAAAATAAATTTTTATTTCATTAGAACAAATAAGAAAATAAAAACAAAATGAACTCAGAAAACAGCTGTTCGAAACCTAAGCAACTTTTTCATTGTTGCATTTTTTTGCAAAAAATAAAGAACAATAACAACTATAAATTACAACAAATAGTTAAATCCCGTTATGAGTGATACAGAAAAAATAAATTTTGGTTTGACATTGTTCATTTAATAGCAATTATTTTATTGTGAAGCCATGACTCGAAAACGTTACGGACAAGTTTTTAAGCTAAAAATAATTGAACTATATAATAACGGTACATCTCAAATTAATATATCAAAACAATTAAATATTAATAAATCAATAGTCTCGAGACTGATTTCAAAATATAAAGCTACTGGGAAAGTAGAGGAACCCAATACGGGAGGACGACCTCGAAAAACTACTGAATGTACAGATCAACTTATTGCTCGTATGGTTAAGAAAACGCCTTTTATTTCTTAAAAAATATTGTAGATGAGCTAAAACTAAATATTAGTTCATCCACAGTTAGAAAGCGATTATTGGAAAAAATTTAAGAAGTTTCATGCCATCCAAAAAGCCGATGTTGACAAAGAAGCATTTAAAGAAAAGGTTTGTCTTATTAATTGCAACGCGTGCAATGATTTTTTTACCTTTTTTTAATTTTAGGATGGATTTTGCTAAAGCTCATGTGGATTGGAGTGTAGCAAAATGGAGAACTGTTTTGTTCAGCGATGAGTCCAAATTTAACTTGTTAAATTCAGATGGAGTGTGCCACGTTCGAAGACCGAAGGGTAAACGGCTACATCCGCGATATTCCAAAGCCACAATAAAGCATGGAGGTGGGAGTGTGATGGTGTGGACTTGTTTTTCGGCTTGTGGAGTTGGTCCCTTTGTAGAAATAGAAACCAAAATGGACCGTTTCACTTACAGGGATATTTTAAAAACCCATATGCTTCCATATGCTGAATGGGAAATGCCGCTTCGATGGATGTTTCAACATGATAACGACCCGAAACATTCATCGAAGTTGGTTAAAGAATGGTTATCTGCTAATGGGATTCAAGTTTTGGATTGGCCGTCGCAGTCACCAGACCTGAATCCCATTGAAAACCTTTTCAGCATTTTAAAACGAAGGGTTGGAACACGTCGCTTTAAAACCAGACAGGAACTAATGAACTGCTTAAAATCAGGGTGGGAAGCTATACCAAGAACAATTCTAACAAATCTTGTAGAATCTATGCCAAAAAGATGTGCAGCAGTGATAAAAAATAAAGGGTATCATACGAAATATTGAACGTTGCTTAGGTTTCGAACAGCTGCTTTTTGAATTAATTTTGTTTTCATTTTTGTATTTTTTTCCAAAGAAATATAATTTAAGTTTGTTGTTATTTTTAGATATTATCGATAAATAGTCGACATCGTCACATGAGTGTTACAGAATACCAAATCAGTGTCGAAGTGATGTCGATGCGAAGTGATGTCGAAAGAGAAACGTCGTCGACAACGACGACGACATAGAGTCTAAACGCAACCATAGAGTCTAGAGTCAGCGACAGTCGTTTGCTGTGTGTTTCTTATAGGCAACGGGAAATCGCGACGGCTGACGTTCGCGTCTAGCGGCATGACGCTAGAATAGACTTTATTCATTTTTGCTCAGCGTCATACTCAAAATTTCTCTCTTGCTCTCAATTGAGTTGCCATATTTTAGGTAAAAATCAACAGTGCTACCAAATTTCAATGAGAATTTATATCAAAACATATGGCAGTACTGTTAAAAAAACAAATATTTTCAAAGATTGTGGATGTTTTTTAATGAATTATTAATAAAATGGAAGAAAAATAATTTTTTTTAATAATTTTATCCAAATTCCTTAACATTATTGTTTATTAAATAATAAATTGATTTTGGTTTGCGCAACGTAAAATTTTCTGTCAGAAAATCAAAACAAATAATTTACATTTTGTGCCGCTAACGCCAACTCTTCCGTTTGGTTTTCACGCCGGCGAAAACGTATGACGCTGACTCGTGACTCTCTGGTTGCGTTTAGACTCATACGGAATAGGGGTGAATGTGTAAACACGAATAATTTTTTCAACCACTATTATCGAAAATTCGAAACTACATCTCCCGTTACGTACTTGTGTGCCTTTTTATTTAATTTCGATATTTTATCTCCCCAAATTCTTAAAGTTTTTCACTGTTAAGCGGCACATAAGGCAAAATTGGTTTTTCCATAATTTTTAAAAATTTTTTCTTGAGAGACAGATCCTCACCCAAAATGTCTGTATTTCGCCTCCAAAATGCATCAAACTCGACTTAAACATTCCTTATTACCTTTATACATTCCTTGGCAATATTTTGTTCACCATGCATCGTTATCAATAGGATTTCCAATGGCATTTTATTTGTTGTTTTCCAGTTAAAAATTTGTTGCCATATTGTAATCTAAGTTGTAATGTGTGTTGCCCCATTGTAATTTAAATTTGTAATATTTTCAATATTTTATTTATTGGGATTAAAAAATAAAAATAAAAAATACTGTTTATTGTTATTTAAACATTATAACAGCATAAATGTGAAATATCAAGAATCCGCTCTAAAACTGCTTTGTAATTAATAGAAAATGAATTAAAGTTTAAAAATATGGCAACATTTAACAGCATGTGAAACCGCTGCGTATTGTAGTCCATTTAGAATATGATGTGCAATGTTGCCAACCATGTGAAAAATTTGACAGATGATCGAGACAAAAACAAAGGTTTTTTTCATGTGGTAAGATGGGACACATAAAGAAAAATTGTCTGAATAGAAAACAGAATGGAAGTCCAGCAAATGTTGCGGAGAGTAAGGAAAATAAAAAATCATTGTTTCGGTGTTACATCGAAAAGAAAGGACCATATTTGGTTCATAGATTCGGCTGCAACATGCCATATGTGCTGCAATGAAGGATTATTTTACAGATTGAATAGGCAACGAAATGATTCAATATATTTGGCTGATGGTACAGTACATATCGGATGTAAGCACATCTCATATAAGAAAGATTATCAAAAACACCGTGCCTTTTTCTCAGTGTAAAAAATGTAAGAAAAACGCGAATAAGAAAAACACTGATATAAGAAATGTTTGTCAAACACCAAGGCTGACAAAAGTATTTGAAAACGTTTTATATAAGAAAATATATAAGATTGTTGGCCACACAGAATATATTTAAATATTGTTAGTCAAACTATGAACTGATTTTAATTCTGTTACTTTTGTTTATTTAAACTTTTAGTTTTTAAGATACTAAATTTTTTTCTTGTCAAGCTGTGATTTAGTTTCGTAACTTTGTATTTTTATATACTGAATTGTTGTACTCTCCACCATAGTATGGAGGGTATATTAATTTTGTCATTCCGTTTGTAACACATCGAAATATTAATTTCCGACCCTATAAAGTATATATATTCTTGACCAGGGTAAAATGTCCGTCCGTCTGCTGTAATCACGCTATCTTTTGAAGGAATTGAGATAGGGTGCTGAATTTTTTTCAGGTACACCTCAATTTTCGGTATTTTGGGGATCTTGAACTCGTTTTTCAACCGAATTCGCTGAAATTTGCTACATTGGGTTCTTATTGGGTACTAAATGTGTCTACAACAAATTATTAATATAGTTTCACTTTTTCTGGTAGTCCCCATATAACGACGGTACCTCCTAATTGTCAGTATTTTTGTGGTTTTGAACGCTTTTTTCCGCCGAATTAGCTGTAATTTAGTATTTTGAGTTCTTAATAGGTACCAAATTTCCCCACAAAAATGTTTGAGTATAGGTTAATTTTTTCACATAGTCCCCATATAAGGGTACCCCCAATTTTCGGTATTTTGGGGATCTTGAGCGCGCTTTTTAACCGCATTTGCTGCAATTTGGTATTTTGGTGTCGTATATGGTAACAAATATCCCTACCAAAAATTATTAATATTCGCCACTTTTTTGGGGTAGTCCCCATATAACCCCATTTTTATATTAAAATAGTTATCTGATTTGTTCCGCGTTTTGAGTTTGGTTCTAGGACTCTGTTGTAATCATTTCTCCTGCGGAGGATAGCAAGATACAATATTATAACGTAAGGTTCGATGATGAAATATAGCCGCATTTAGACCTAGCCCCTGTGTGGAGGTTCCAGAAGGAGTGGACCGATATTCCCCATCTTTGAATTTGAACTAAGTTTGGAAGAAATAAAAACATGGATTAGAAGAAGATTAGCGAGATACAAAATTATAACGTTATGCTCGATAATGAAATATAGTCGCATTTAGACCTAGCCCCTGTGTGGAAGTTCCAGAAGGGGTGGACCGATATTCCCCATCATTGAATTTGAACTAAGTTTGGAAGAAATAATAAGATGGGCAAAGATTTGATGAAATCTGAATTTTCTGACACGGACCAATATTTCGATGAGGCACATTTTCAACTTAGCCATAAGGCTGAGGGTATAATTATCCATTAAAAATTTCTGAAATTTGTATTATGGTTTACATAATCCCTTTTTAGAAATGTCGGTATAGGTTCACTTTTTGTCATGTGTATTTTTTAAAATACAAGGGTATGGTTTTTGATAAAATACAAGAATTTGTAGAAAAGACGGAAAATCAATTCGGTAAGGTTATGAAAATATTGAGATCAAATCGTGGACGTGAATTTTGTAGCAATAAGATCGAAACATAGTTCATCAATTAATTGCCCCTGCACTCCTGAACAAAATGGAGTAGCCGAAAGAAAGAATATAAGCTTGATGGAGATGGCTCGCTGCATGTTGAATGACTCTGAAATTCATGTAATTTTGGGCGGAACCTGTGAACACAGCAATTTATGTTCAGAACAGGATTCAAACTTCCATTACAAATGTTACTCCTTTTTCGCTATGGTTCAACAAAACTCCAAGCTTAAGCCATATTCGAGTTTTTGATCGGTTACATACGCACATATCAACAAACCAAAGAGAAGAAAGGTAGATAATGTTGCGGTCAATTGCAATTTGGACGGGACAGCAACTCCATCACGGGGAAGGAGTTCCTTTTAATCAAGAGGAACCTCAAATTTATTAGGAAGTTCTCCAGGAACTATCCTAATGATATTGAGAGGGACTTCTTGATTGATAGGATCCCCCAACCCAGTACCAAGACCACCACGGAAGTCCCTTCAAAGAAGGAGAAACCTGTTGGTGGCCCTGGTACATCCAGGAAGCTGATGCCGACGAGGTTGATCGACAGAGCTTACGATTTGGCCTGACCTCCTCGTACAAAGGGGTCAAGGTTGTTGATTGTCGCACTAAGGAGACTTCGGAATTCCTTAAGAAGACAATTAAAAACCTAGACCCTTTTTGGGAAGGTAGTAGTCTGGCAGCTGTAGCGGTCAGAGAGATACCAAGCGGTATGGTAACCTCAATGTTTATCCTGCTGGAGAATACACTAAGGTTATTGAAGATGCAGAACGACGGCCTTCAGATGAGGAGGTGGAGAATCCTCGCCTCATTTGAAAGGAACGGCGGTGTCGTCGCGAAGTTCGCTACGGATTCTGCGGGAGAGCAACATTTGAGGAGGAATAAGGAGGGGTTTGTTATGGAATGGGGAAACTTTGTTTCCGCCTCCCATCTCCAAAACAATAAGCGGACAGCAGCAAGCGCTGAACGTGTTCAGATCAATCTGCATCACTGTAAAACAGCAG
This sequence comes from Musca vetustissima, assembly GCF_032173495.1. Lineage (NCBI taxonomy): Eukaryota > Metazoa > Arthropoda > Insecta > Diptera > Muscidae > Musca > Musca vetustissima. The sequence continues at coordinate 316,294 of NW_026882574.1, forward strand.
CTGCTGAACTGCTACTCACCCTCTCCTCCTCAAATACCGACGTCGCAATCATCCAGGAACCTTACCTGTATAAAGGTAAGGTGACTCTCCTGGGCGATAAAAAATACACGATAGAAGGTAATGGGTAGAAGGTAAGAACGTGTATTAATTTAATGCTTCTTTCCAATTTCAGCAATTGAGACATGACGACAGCAAGATTGGATAGGGGTACCTTGAAACCCCTGATAGTCTCTGCCGTCTACAAGGCTCTTGACCCGCCCGGTATGGTAGTATGCCGCCTAATGGAGGAGATGGGCAAAATTGGAGATATCATCATCGTATGTGACGCCAAGGCACATCACTTCCACTGGGGAAGCAGTAGCACTAATACAAGAGGTGAGTCCATTTTTGAGTTTATACTTAGCTATAATCTTAGAATTTGTAATAGGGGCACCAACATTTGTAAATAGGGTGAGAGGTGAAGTCACCGGCATAACCCTCACAGATTCTTACCTCAAGAGGAAGACAAAAACCTTATAGGAATCCTCGGAAGACAAACTAGGAGAAATTCAAAGCTAAAACAGCAGCCTCGATTCAGGATAATAAAGATCTTAAAACGGTTGAGGATGTTGAACTAGATGTGAGGCTTCTTGTCCCCTAACATACCCTGGGAAAAAATCTCAGCCGGTATGGTGGTCACTTAACCTTGCAACCTTGAAGAAGTCTGCAAGGAAAGCTTACAATAGAGCTAAATAGTAAGACAAAGGAGTCAACGAAGCGGCCAGATTTCGCAGAGTACTAGCTAAGGATCCAAAAGTGATGGAACGTGGACAAACTCTGGCAGTGAGACTCTTGATCTTCTATCGTCAACCTACTTTCCTGGTTGCAAGGACTGTAGGGGGGGTACACAGTGTGTGCATCAGACTACAGTTCGAACGAGGGAAGAGGGGAAGTTAATAGAAGATACTATAAGCCACCCAAAACTGGTATGGGCGATAAACAGTATTCAACCCTATAAATCTCCTGACCCAGATGGTATAATACCGGCCATGCTGCAACACGCAGATGAACGAGTAATATCATCTCTGCAGGACATCTTTAGGGGTTGTTTACATCTATCGTATATACCATTTCTATGAAAAGAGGTAACAGTGCCGGGAAGCCGAGTCATACGCTACCACAAGACTATAGACCGATTAGCCTTTCTTCCTTTCTACTCAAGACTTTAGAAAGGTTACTAGACTCAGAAATTAGGAACACTATTGACCATAGTAAACTTAGCAACTCCCAGCATGCATAAATTAAAGGCAGATCAGTGGATACAGCCCTACATGAGGTGGTTGGGTGTATTGAGAAGAATATGGAGTCCTCTGGCTACACCTTGGCAGCATTCCTCGATATTGAGGGAGCTTTCAATAATGTGAAGCTGGAAGCCATCCATTCTGCTCTCGTCAGCATAAGTATCCCCTTACTTCTTACGGAATGGATTGATAGAATGCTGGGAAGCAGAATTATCAGCTCATCCTTAGAAGAGAGTTCCTTAAGGAAATCTGTCAACAGAGGCACACCACAGGGAGGAGTACTATCCCCCCTTTTGTGGCTTCTGGTGATAAATGAGATGCTTATGAAATTCAATGTTCTCAGGATAAAGTTTGTAGCCTATGCCGATGATATAGTCCTGCTGGTTGGAGGTAAGTTTATAATGACAATTGCAGACATCCTGGAGGGTGCCCTTTCAACCCTGTCTAATTGGGCTTGCGCCAAAGGCCTTGGTGTAAACCCCACAAAAGTAGAACTGGTGCTATTCACTAGGAAACGCAAGATTCCTAGTTTCCGTCTCTCATCACTGGGAGGAGTGACTTTAACCCTTTCTGAAGAAGCAAAATAACTTGACACCAACTAACGTGGAATAGGGATGTTGAGCTCTAATAAAGGACTGCTGGCACTCTACTCATGTAAGAATTCCATAGGTAAGAGCTGGGAATTAAGACCCGAAATTATACACTGGCTGTATACGACAATCGTCTTACCCATTCTTACTTATGGTTTGGTGACAGGGGGTTAACAAAAAGATGCTGCTGACAAAGTTGAGTTCAGTACAGCGACCGGTTTCAATCCCGATCACCGGAGTGTTAAGAAGTACACCACAGGCAGCCTTGAACACAATTTTGAATCTCCAACCTTTGGACATTCTGATTAAATTCCAGGCGGCTAATTGTGCCCTGAGGATCCGGGAAACGGATGCCTTGAAATCGCTGAACTATGGTCATGCCAGCATCCGAAACATAACGCCAGGTTGTGACCTCTTTAGGGGGAATAGTCATATTAGTGACTATGTTCCCTCTCATAGGGACTTTAATGACATCAAAGTTGAGTTTCGTAGTAGGGATTCCTGGACTAGTGGCTCCTTACCTCTTCCAGGTCTGTCATTCTTTACAGACGTGTTAAAGATGGAGGAAAGTACTGGCGCAGGCGTTTACTGTAGGGAATTAGGAACATATAATCTCAACAATCTCTGTAGCGGTTTTTAAGCAGTGATTCTTGCAATCACGAAAGCGGGCGAGATAGTAAAATCGCTTAATGCCGGCATTACGGGACCGATGACTATATATGTCGATAGTCAGGCGGCCCTTAAAGCGGTGAAGTCGCATACTATAAACTCAAAAAAAGTTCATGATTGCAAGTCCGCTGTTTTTGGTTTATGTTGGGTTCCAGAATATTGAAGGGAATGAAATAGCCGACGAGCTTGCTCGAGGGGGCTCACAGTCGTCCAATCTTCCGATTGAGAGATCTGTGAAACTTCCCATCGGCTATTTCATTGGCAGAATCCGTGCGTTCTACTGCGAGGTAGTCGGCAACAGATGGCTAAGAGAACCTGCTTGCAGAATCTCAAGTTCTATCTGGCCTGAATTCTCTCGTAAAAGAACGCCTTCGCTGCTGACACTCAATAAGAGGGAGGTCAAAATCGTTGTGGGGATCATAACAGGTCACTGCAAGATTAGATCTCTCACTTCGAAGTGGGACTCCAGTGGAGAGGATTACTATCGTCTATGTGAGGACGAAGAAGAACTGGAAACAATTGAACACATTCTCTGTAAATGTCCATCGCTGATTAGCAGAAGATATAAACAGTTTGGAAGATATGAAATTGGTAATCTAGTCTTATTCTCCAAAATAGACCCAAACCAGATCCTAGGCTTTGTCAAAAATTTTACATTGCTAAAATAACCTCTCTTCCGCTCTTCTTCTCTCAATATATTTTCTCCTTGCTCCTCCATTGATGACAAAATCAAGTATAAGACCAGATATGTAGCAAAGGGATATTCCTAGAAGTACGGAGAAACTTATGAACAAGGGTTTGCGCCCATGGTAAAGCGCCCATTGGCAGTGGCAAGCTATAACAATATGAACGTGAAACACATTGATGTAAAGACGGCTTTCCTCAATGGTGAGATTTATTCTGAAATTTATATCCGGCAACCAGAAGGCTTCATTGAAAAGGACAAAGAAAATTTGGTATGTAAATTGAAAAGAAGCATTTGTGGTCTAAAACAATCAGCTCGTTGTTGGAATCTGCGAATATTTTTTTTTTATTTATTTACAATCTGTCCGAGGACAATAAGCAAATGAGGTAAAATATATACAATGACAACGGCAAATCCAATACATCTGTTCTACATAAGTTCCGTTCCAGAACCTAAAAGAATCTACTCATTTTACTCGTTTTGCAACATTTTACTCGAAAACCGTTCTTCTACCCACAAAACTGGTAAAACATTGAATCAAATTTAAGAGAGCACAAAACAAAATGGCGTTCTCTTTGTAAACTTTTTACTCGAGAAATTTGGCCGAGTAAAAATGGTAAACATGAATGCCTACTTCTGATTGGTTGTTATGTTGATTTTGAAGTATTGCCATCTAATTTTGGCATATTTACTAGATTTGGGTTCCTAAACTTTTTAAATTATTTTGTACTCTGAGAGCAATTTTGAAATGTTTCCCTTTTACTAGATTTACTATTAAAAAAGTTCTGGAACAGACCAATAGTCTTCGTACTTCGTTAGTGCTGTCTAGGAGAGCTATAGCTTCAGCATTGACGTGGTTACTTAAGCGTTCCAAATATCATTCACTTATTCGTTTGATTTCTTCTTTGACAGATAGTATGTCGAGGTCTGTTCTAATAGATTTATTTCTTATGAACTAAGCTGCGTTTGTAATTAGTCTTAACATTTTAGACTGAAATCGTTCTATGATGTCTATACTCGAATTGCATGCTGTTCCCCACAGCTGTGCCCCATAGCTCCAATCAGGTTTCAATATTGATTTATAAATTCTTAATTTGTTGTTTAGATTTAGTTGAGATCTCGGCCCCAACAGCCGTATATGAGTCTTCCACTTAAGGCGACTATCTAAGGTTATGCCAAGATACTTCACCGTACTTTGTTCCGGTATGATACTACCATTTAAATAAACAGGAGGACACGTTTGCCGACCATATGCGAAAGTTATATGACTTGATTTATTAGCATTAACTTTTATGTTCCAACATTTTAACCATTTATCTATATTATTTAGATATATTTGACGGTGTCTTGAAGCTTCTGTTGGGCAATCATTGCTGTGTCATCAGCATATGTTGAAATCATTACATCATCCGCAATTGGCATATCAGATGTGTATATAGTATAAAGAATAGGACCCAAGACACTACCTTGGGGGATACCAGCTTGTATTTCCGTCAACTCTGACCGTTCTGTTAACTTCAACATAGAAATATATTTCAGAAAGATAGCTTTTAAAGATAAGTAATACGGTGCAGGAAGCAGCTTTTTTAGTTTGTATAATAATCCTAGGTGCCATACTCCGTCGAAAGCTTGCTGGATATCGAAGAAAGCAGCTGAACAGTACTTTTTTCTCTCAAAAGCATCAGTAGCTACATTTATTATTCTATGTATCTCTGGTGTGCCATGATTTGATGTAAATCCGAACTGATGATCTGGAATTATGTTCTGACTCTCCAATATTGTGCAAAAAAAAGTTTATCAAATATTTTAGAGAAGGCAAGGTATATTAAGAAGGTAACCGTATCAAACCTGGTGATGGTAACATTAAATGTCACAACAATTTGTTGTATTTAAATTTGGCGTGAAAAATAAATATACTTCCAAATAGTAATTGGAAACATTTAGAAATAAAGAACAAACAACTAAGAACAAGAAACGTATTGGGAGGAGACATTAGGATTTATAAATAAAAAGCATTTGGTGGTAAAGGAGACTACGGATGGAAACAAGACTGACAAGCACATAATTTGATAAAAATTATTTGTTTTCCTTTGAAAAAAAATCTTTTGGATATTTGAAAAATAAATAATATTGAAGTCGATAAACAGATATTTTGATTGTATATAAGCATTATTGGGTTCCAGTAAGATGTCCCATTGGAATTTTATTAAAATGCCTGTTGACCTAAGAAGAAATGTTGGTCACCTATATTGTCTCTTTTGTCTTGTGAAAGTAGACCGTTTGTTATACTGTGTGTAATGTTGGTATTATAAAATCTTTGGATCTTTTGGTATTCAATAAATCTTTTAGGCTCATATAAGAATATGTCCTGATCATCTACTATATAAAGCCTATTCCCAAAGATAGATAGTTTTTATAATACCATATTTTGGAACAAAATTCCACATCACGAATATTTTGTCCGTATTGAACATTTGTGAATCATGTGGCAGTTAACTTTTAATTGATTTTCTTTAAAGAAATCTTTGAAATCTAATTTTATATTCATAGTGGACACCAAAACACGTTTTGCATGCCTTTTTCATGGGTTTTTTAATTTTTTTGGAATTACAATTGAAGTCCATAGGAGCATTGAAATTCTAGGAAAAATGGTCCACGTCCTGTTCCCCCTGCATGCTCTTCATTGAATTTAAAACGCTGTTTTGATGTTTTTTTCATTTAACAATCTGGATTCGCACAAACATTCACAATTTTAAAAATTGGCAAAAAGTAAACAAATATTTTTAATATTTCAAAATGCTGAATTCTGATTGGTTGAATAAAATTCGCTTCAAATTTGATATGTTACGGCGAATAAATTATTATTCTCCTTGTTAACTATTTTGACATATCATGTTCCAAACTCGCCGATGCGGCTACCTTATATATCTACCTTGAGAGAAGGTTACCAATAGACTTATAGGCCTGTATGATGACACTAAATTTTCAGGTTTATTTGGCTTTTGAATCATAGTTATTTCGGCACATTTCCACTGTGATGGAAAGTGACCTGTTCTCAAAATAGAATTATATATCTGAGTAAGAAATATAATACTCTTTTTGGATAGAGGTTTGACAACATTGCAATTTATTTGATCGTACCCTGGGCTTTTCTTCTTGTTTAACTTTTTTATCTCATTTCGAGCTTCGGCTGGAGAAATGTGTTTGATTGGTAAGTCCATTTGTAGTGTTGAATCCAAAAATTGTATAACATTGTTTTGGTCTTCTGCGTTGTTAAATTCAAATGGTTTGAAAGTATTTTTTAAGTGCACTGCAAGCGTGTCTGCTATAATTTTATCAGTTTTGCAGAATGTTCCATCTTCTTTTCTGATCACAATGTTTCTTTTTGATGGCCTTTTAAGGTATTTGGTGTCCTTCCATAGAAGATGTTCGCCATCTTTGGAATTATTTATTTCATCAATAAAAGCTGCCGTTCTCAAATTTTTACGCTCAAAGATCAGCGATTTTAATTCTATGCAAGCTCTGTTAAAATTTTGTTTGTCACGTACGTTTCTAGTATACTGCCATTGCCGCCCTAATCTTCGTTTTTCACGTAATAATCGACGTATATCGTCAGATATTTGAAAGTTCTAAATGCGAGTTGTAATTGTTTCATAGTTTTCAGTCGGTGTTGCTAACGCAGCTGTTTGATGAATGGCATTTGTAAAGTGTTCTACTGCAAAGTCTATATCAGTCGGAGTTTTCAGATTTAAACGAAGATCGAGTTGACTAATCCAGTATGTGACAAAATTGGTTTATATCTGTTTTTGAAGAGAAAATATCCTATGATGTTTCCTTCATATGTATAATAATTTATAAGAACAGGTGTGTGATCTGAACTAAGATCATCACTACCTTTAATTTCCAGGTTTTGACGAGGTATACCTTTGTATACCAAGAAATCTAGCAAGTCCGGTATTTTGTTTATATCAGTAGGCCAATAGGTTGGTGAGCCGGTTGAAAATGTCGAAAATCTGTTTTTTTATATACATTTGTATAGTTCTCTTCCTTTCGGGTTTATTAGCATCGATCCCCACCACGGATGTTTTTCGTTAAAGTCTCCACCAACTAGAAAGCTATTACCAAGCGAGTTAAAAAATTGTTCGTATTCATCACATCTCACGTTATGACGGGGAGGGAAATATATAGACTATACAATCAGGTTAGTTCCATTGCATTTTAATTGGATGTTGGTTCCCTGAAGAAAATTTTCACGTACGCCATCTAAGACAGTATATTTTATCGTTGATCGAATAAGAATACCTGACCCAGCATGGGCTTTGTTGTCTGGATGGTTAGTATGAATAAAATCATATCCATTTATTTTTATAAAGCTCTTGTTCGTAAAATGGGTTTCTGATATTAATAATATGTCTAAGAAATTGATATTAAGAAAAGCTTCTACTTCTCTGATGTGGTTTGAAATGCCATTAGCATTCCATATGGCCAAGCGTAAGTTTATTTGCATAGTTTAGATAAAATTAGAAACATCATATTTAATAATGTGTTCGTTAATTCAGTTTGTTTTTGTAAAAGCATCTCTATGTTTTTAAATGCATTTATCTCTTCTGGCGAATGGTTACTTTTTATGGCATCTGCATATGTATACTGTCTGGGATCAGCATTATTTATATATTCGTTATTATTAAAATTTGAGGGGTTATTGATTTCAATTCGTTCGTTACGCCTGTAGTTACATCGTTTCTTTTGAATAAGTTCTCGATATACCTTACAATCTTTATAATTGGCTGGGTGTTGTTGTAGACAATTTATACACTGAGGAGGAACATCTTTTGGTTTGTTACATTCTGTTGTTATATGACTTAAACCACATTTGACGCAGGCGTATGGATTTCTGCTGACAATGATTACATTGTACAATTTCATCTGTTTTGATTGGTGGTTCGACGGTTACTTTGCAGGGACCAATTTCTTTCAGATTATAAATGTCTTTGTTATTAGATTGTGGTTCGAGATCAATGAAAAACATTGACATTGTTTTTTTTTTTGTTTGTCTGTTTCTAATATGAAACATTAGTAATATTAGAAACAGACAAACAAAAAAAACCAATGTCAATGTCAAACATTATGTCCAGCTTTTTCTATTTCAGCTTTAATATCAGGAACGGGTGTTGAAAAGTGCAATTTTTTTATTACAACTCTATATGACCTTTCTTGTTTTGGCTGATAAGTATGATATCTTTTATTTTTGGTGTCAAATAATTTAATTAAATCTCTATACGATGTTATAGTTTTCACCATAAGTCTTATTCTGCCTTCCATTGAGGATTTGAAGGAAAACTCCCCTTGTTTTATTACCTTAATAATGTCGGATATCATACGTTTAATGTCTGTAACATTTGGAAGAATAATTGGAGGCGGTTTAACTTCATTATTGTTTGGATGAAGATCTTCGTCATCATAATTATGGTTGTTCGCAGCAAGTGCTGAGAATTTGTTAACGTTGCTGCTTGAGCTTGCATTGTTGTTTGATGCAAATCGTTTGCGATCTTGATTGTTTGGCGATTGATTGTTTTGTTGCAGTTAACTTTATTGTGTGTTTAGGTGGAAGTGTTTGCCAGCCTACATTATCGTCGTCATCGTCCGTATTCATGATGAACACAACAGTGGATTAGACTCTGCGGCAGAGTACTATTCCCTTTGATGATTGTACTTCGGTACTATAATGTTGTTTTTGTTTGTTTAGGAAATGAAATTGAAATTTTGTCCGCAATTCGTGTGTACACAGTTTCACTGACGAAATAAGACTGAATCTGCGAATAAACAATGTTTTAGCTAATTTTGGATTCAGAAGGGGAAAGGCTTTACGTAAAAGAACTGAACAACTCAACTGTTTATGTCTTAATTTAGGCGATATCATTATTGCCAGTAAAAGTAACGTGCAAATAAGGAAAGTTACAAGAACCATTAAGCAGAAATTTGAAATAACCGAACTAAGAGATAGCAAATTATATTTGGGAATTGAAGTAACATGTAAAGAAAATGGAGTTTCTTATTTGTGTCAAGAAAATTATTTTACAAAGATGTTGCAAGAACTTGGGCTATCTGGTGCAAAAACTTCTTCAATTCCTATGGATCCGTGTTATTTAAAGGATATTAAAGATGATAAATTGCTGGTAGATAATCATTTGTATAGAAAGTCAATTGAATCTCTGTTATACCTTGAACATAATACAGTTGCTGTGTCCATATTATTTCGAAACGTAGATAAACCAAGTCAAAGATATTGGACAGAAGTCAAGCGAGTGTTAAGATATTTGAAAGGCAGTCCGAAATTATGTGTTGGTTCTAAGTCAAATTTGGATATAAAAGGATATGCTGATGCTGACTGGGCTGGAAATGTCAATGATCGAAAATCTAAAAGCGGTTTTGTATTTAAACTTGGTGACGCCATTATATGCTATGCAAGTAGAAAACAATTGAACGTAACTTTGTCATCAACGGAAGCAGAATTAGTAGCTTCCACATCTTTCCTACAATTGAGCCATTGCCACTTATATGTGTAACACATATGAAAATGCAGGGAATTGCGAGTTACTCAACGAAGAAAGATTTGCTTCCTCTAAATTTCCCAGCAGGCAGATTCCGTAAATTGAATACGGGAGCATACTAAATAAAGAACAATTTCAAATTGTATGTATTCCCTTCCAATTTTCCTATTGGGTGATTTTTAAAAACATAATTTGTCAAATACATATTGACACTAGTATTACGTTGGAATCAAATCAGCTGGTATTTGCTGTTACCTTTTGTAATTGTACCATGAGGTGCGAGCGTTCAAAATGAAATGAATTCAACCATGATGCAATAATATAGTGATGTATCAAAACAAAAACCTTTGTTTTTTTTCTCGATTATCTGTCAAAAATTTCCATATAATATTTAACATGGTTGGCAACATTGCACATCGAATACAAGTAGAAATTATCCACTTTAACAGTTAATCAAGACATCAGCTGCGATAAATGGACTACCTATTCATTCTGCCATGAATTCAAGTAAGCGAAGTGAACTAGGTGAACTAAAGGAACTACATAAACAAAATCGTTCCGATCGTTCATTACACAGAAACGTTCTCTTGAAATAGTTCGACACAACTCTTGTTAAAAACAAAAGCTAAAAAAATAGAAAAAGTCATTGTGAGATAGTATAACAACAAAAATAAAAACTCCAAATTTTGTTGTCTATAAAGTGATAGTTTTACATAAATAATATGAACGCATATGTAATTATGAGGTGCGATTTGGAAAGAGGAAACAAGTTCTGAAAACTGGAAGTCGAATATTCTATTCCTGTATACAAATTTCAAGGACGCCAACTGCGTGTATTGCTATCGAAAAAAAAAATCAGAATACTGAAATATCTTGCGTAAAAATTGTGAAGTGAATATTTCCTCCGTTAGAATTTACTCGCCAATCCTTTTGCCATGGCAGCCGATGAGGTATTGCCAGAGGAATTGGATAAACTGCAAATTACCCCATGTTTGCCACAGGTCAAATTACTTGACAGCAGTCTTCCTCTGGCCTTAAATCCATTCTATGAAGGTGAGGTGAAGACAGACAGTGATGCCACACCAATAAGGGTTGACGTTGAACGCCAACTTGCTATGGAATCTCGAACAACAAATTGCCGCAGATGTCGTTTTAGGCGAGCATCAGAAAGTAATGTTCTAGAAGAGCTGAAGCTTTCCGCAGGTTCTAACAGTAGTTCTACCGAATCTTTAATCACAACAAATTTTATGGGAGGAGTTCAAAGACCATCATTCAAAAAGTGCATATCGACGTCGGCGGGAACTCCCGGAAGGAAGTTAATACTACGAGAACCAGTCCTAAAGGCTATGTCGATGTGTTTACACCCACAAAGTAATGTTCGTCGTAAGCTTCTGCTTCCTCCGTCTAAGGCGGGAGTAGGTCAGGGCATTGAGGTATCGAAACAAACAAATGAACGCTTGCCCATGGCCTCCAAGGGCATGAGCGATTTTCGAGATTTAATTGAAGAATGTCGGAGCCTTTTGACGGAAGATGTCGATTTTAGCGGACGTCTAAATCAGTTGAGCTTGTCCAATAGAAATTCCAAGAACTTTACAAAAATGCAAACACTGACCTGCAGCAAGTCGAAGAATCGAACGGCTCAAAATCAGCAAGCGTCCGTCAAGGTATCACCGGAAAATGCAATTGGAGGCTGTGTCAGTGATTCCAACGATGAATATAATCATTTGAATACATTGACACAGCCTCCTTCCAACATACGGCATTCTGGACCATCGCACACGTCGTGCTCCCAACAAGCCGCCGGAAATACAGCTGCTACAACTTCTCCCGATGATGTGACCATTGATGAGTTGGCCTGTTATTTTGATACTTTCGTGCACATACCCAAAAAGATGTCCACCATGGCGGAAATGATGTACATATAGATAGACTGAGTTCAATGTAATCCCAGTTATTATTATTACTAGATTTGTGCTGGATACATAAAGGCGTATGCCGTAAAGGGCATGTTACAGGAGTCATCAGTGAGTGTTTTATGATCTGTCACTTATTCTTTGCTTTCGACCTAGAAAGTGTCACACCAGATACGGCATTGATGGCTCGTGTAACAAACCCTTAAGCCTTTGCTCTATTTGTTCACTTTCCGATATATTGAATGCTTTCGGTTTTATAAAATAACAAAATTATATGTATTATTTTATCAATCATACACTTTAATTAGTTCATACGAATCAACATGTCTTAAAAATTTGTACGAATTCTTTTTTTATACATTCATATATATTATTTTATACGTTTATACTCGGTCCATATGAGTCTTAAGCATGAACAACAAAAATGGATTTATTTAAAATGTTGTGTAAAGAAAATGTTTTTTTTAGAAGTAATGGATTTTATTGTTTAAAAATAAATGTGTTTAACCAAATAATTAATGTAAATTAAAATTTTGAATGTATCCAATTGAGGGAAATTCTGAAACTGGTACTAAATTATAGTTAACTTTGTAGCAAACTATACCAAACTATTGTAACTATACCAAACGTTAGTCTACTTTAACATAACACATCATTAATGGAACCATTTCATTCCATTTTATAACGGAGCAGAAATCTGTAAATCCAACGATCTGGATAGTTTTCTTTTGTGTATTGAGGAGACTTATCGAGACATTTTTCCATGTTGTGGCCATGAGTAAAATCAATACTTGCCAAGAAAAACTTTTGAATAAATATCTGCTTAGGGTCGACTTTGGTAGTATTAATAGTCTGTATATGGTCTGTTCCCGTACTGCTATAATATACTAGTTTTTACTATTTTTGTCGATATCATAATGGAAAATTTGTTATCGTAGTAAATAGTAGATTCATGCAGTAAGGGAACAGACCAATAGTATACAAGTACTATTTAAAATATTCTACGTCACAAAATAGAGCAATACAGTGCACTATTAAAAATAAAGATAGGTCCGTTCTTAGAAATGAGCGTAAGAAGTATTACACAAAGAAGTGACTCGAATTTGGAGGCATTTTCGGTCCAATGGTGTCGTTGGCAGTGACACTAATCTTTCAACTGATTTCGAACTCCTAGATTTATCAATGGCATTTGATTGTGTAGGCAATATAAATAGGAATTTGATACTACTGCATACAATTTAAATTTTTCGTAGTTTACATTCTGCAGGTTCTGGAACAGATATAGTTGGTCTGTTCTCGTACTCGAAAAGTTGTAAATCTTTTCAAATTTATAAGGGGAACATCGAAATAATTTTAATAAGTGTGAAATATTATTTTATGCTATATTTCCGTACTGCAAGAATCTACTAATTTTTCCGATATCACAAAGGAACAATTGTTGTCGTAGTAAAAAAATGTATGTTCTAGAACCTGCAGGAATGTACAATTTTTAACTATGATAACAATTTTTACTTTACTTTTATATAAAGAAGTAAAAAGTGCTAGTCGGCGTTACTGAGAGATATATAGCCTCACTCTATGGTTTGCGGAGAAGGTCTTCGGAGTTACACACAAGTTTTGTTATTGTTTTTATATAAGGTTTATGTTTTTATTAAAGATGTTTTAGATTAAATTTAAGCAATTCGGTTATTCAAATAAAAAGTACAAGATTACATGTTCCAATAGGTCCCATCTTCACACTTGATCTAGGCTTGGTAAAGATAATACTTTGTGCAAAGTTTGGTTCAAATCGGACATTACATTCGCCTGATATTGGATTTATAAATATTAAAAATGTTGACCCTTTGTGTCGGAGCTACCAGAAGGAGTGGACCAATCATCTCCATCTTCAAACTTGATCTAGGCCTGGTACAGATAGTAGGTTGTGCAAAGTTTGGTTCAAATCGCACATTCCATTAACTTAATTCAATTCAATTTATTATTCAAAGAAACTTCTCATTGGGTTACAAATTGATAGAAGGCGTATAATAAAGTATCTTATAAAATTACAAAATAAAAATTCCCTAACGCACATTTTTCTAATTCTTAACAAACCGTAATGTTAATTTGTGATATAGCAATTCGATGCTGTAAGCAAGCCAGATATATAATTCTTTTTTTCCAAAGAACAAAAATATTGCAGCAATTTAATTTTTAAAATTATGTGGTGAGATTGGGAAATTTTTCAATCCAGGTGGAAGCTGGTTCCACAACCTACTAATGCGAACGGCAAAAGAACGTTCCAGGACCAGACTTTCAAAGTGTTCAAAAAGAATTTGAGAATTTCTGTTAGAATGAAAAAATCGGAAATTATCACCAATATAGTTAGGTATACCATATTTCAAGGTTTAAAAAAAAATATATATAAGTATCGAACATGGAAATTGTTGTACTTGGAATGTTTACCCATTTGTATGTTTTATACTTTATTGTTAACTACTTTATTCGAATATCATATAGCATGCCATGAATTATAAATTGTAACTTTTCGAATATGGTATACATTTTTTCTTCAGTTTCAATAAAACATTAAACTCAATAGGTTATGGGCCTCTAGTCACATTTTGAAATAAATATATTTTCAAAGCGATTAATTTATTTTTCTGCTGTGGGAAAAATTGAAAGAAGATGACGAGCGCTCAAGTATCTTGTCCTGTGGAGAGACTGAGGGGCAGAGAAAATTTCGATGTATGGAAAAGACAGGCGAAATCCTTGCTCGTGATTAAGGGATGCTGGAAAGCAGTTAATGAATTGATGCCCAATACGGAATTAAATGAACGTGCTTTAGCGGAGATCACTTTAATGGTCGATCCAAATAATTATGGACATATAGCAGCAGCAACAACAGCAAAGGAAGCATGGACGGCTTTAGTGAAGGCATACGAAGATACCGGCCTAACACGTAAAGTTGAACTTCTGAAGCAGTTGGTTAACATTAAAATGCAAAATTACAAGTCAATTGAAGACTATGTCAATGAATTGATAATTATTGCTTTAAAGGTCAAAAATGCCGGATTAAATATAGATGATGAGTTGACGGCTTCATTGATGTTAGCCGGATTGACTGAAGAATTCAAACCCCTTGTAATGGCCGTGGAGAACGCGAAAGAAAAGTTGACAGTCGATATGGTAAAGAATCTTTTACTACAAGATGCAAAGTTCGATCAAGGATCAGAAAAAAACACAGCGCTTCAGGCAAGGACATCTAAGAGATTCAAGAAACAAATAATTTGCTATAATTGCAAGAAAGTTGGCCACATATCAAAGAACTGTCCGAACAAAACCTTCTCAAATGGTGGTCAAGGAAAACACGAAAAGAAATCAAATGTTTTATTTGCTACGACTGGTTCAACATTGTGTGCAAATGCAGCAACTGATATGAGTGCAAATTCAAATGTTTGGTTCATAGATAGCGGAGCAAGTAACCACATGACCAACAATAAATCAATAATGTACAATATTAGAAATATCGCAAGCAAAAAGGTAATTGTTGCTAATAGAGAAGAACTTGAGGTCAAATGTATAGGAGATATAGACCTGAAGTTTAGGCATGAAGGAAGTACTATAACCATAAAAGACGTAGAGTATGTGCCTGATTTGTGCGCGAATTTGCTTTCGGTTAGGCAAATAACAAAGAAAGGAAAAAAGGTGACATTTGAGGGAGAAACATGTCGAATTTCCGATTATAAAGGCAATACTATAGCTTGTGCTAAAGCTGTAAATGAATTGTATCGCCTAGAAAGTACACGCAATATTGTTACTTCTGGAGCTTTACTTGTAATGAGCGATTTTAATTTGTGGCACCGGAGGATGGGTCACATATGCAGTAAAAAGCTAAAAGAAGTAAAAGATGCAAATTTTGGAATTAATTTTTCGGAAAAAGGACAACAGTATTGTACGACTTGTGTAAAAGGTAAGCAGACGCGCAGACCAAACAAGGAAGAAGGCACTAGAGCAGCTGAATTATTGGAACTCGTCCATTCTGATGTCTTGGGACCACTAAACACAACATCATTTTCGGGAACTCGTTTCCTAGTTACTTTCGTCGACGATTTTTCACGAAAGGTGTTTACATATCCATTAAAAAGTAAATCAGATGTTTTTTCAAAATTCGTGGAATTCAAGATTTTGGTTGAAAACCAAACTGGGAAGAAAATAAAAATTTTTCGAACAGACAATGGAGGAGAATACTTGAATAAGCAATTTTCGAAATTCTTTAAAGAACATGGAATAATTCATCAAAGAACGTGTGTATATTCCCCAGAACAGAACGGGGTTGCAGAAAGAATGAATCGAACTATAATGGAAAGAGTTCGTTGTATGCTTCTCGATAGTGGACTGGATCATCGTTTTTGGGCTGAAGCTGCCGTCACGTCTGCATTCTTAATAAATCGTGTACCTTGTCGTGGGTCAGACAAATGTCCAGAAGAAATATGGTCAGGACGTCGACCAAATTTGAAGTTTTTAAGAATTTTCGGTTGTCCAGCACTAGCACATATCACAAAAGAAAAGCGATCGAAACTGGAACCAAAATCTAAAGAGTGCATTATGGTGGGATACAGTAGTGAAAGTAAAGCCTACCGACTATATAACCCTCATGATGGCACAATAATTATAAGCAGAGATGTCGTTTTTATGGAACACGGACAAGTCAAAACCAACGAGGTAAATATGATTGATTTCTACTATCCTGATTTGGTGCAACATGGAGTTGTCGATTCAGGGGAGAGTGTAAATGATGTCCCATTGGTTCAAAGTGAATCGACTCCATCGCGACGTTCTACGGATGACCAAGCAGAAGGAACATTAACCTCAGAAGAAATAAATCCGGAATCAGAAACTGACAGTGAGTATTTGGATACTGATTGGCCATAAAATTCTGATGATGTTGGTAGACGAACTGACAATACATGGTCGCCAGATACGTACAATAATCAACTTAGTAGCGAAGAACCAACAATCCGCAGATCCGAACGAATCGCAAATAGAAACCAACCCTCAACAAGTTTTTGTGCGATGGAATTTGTTTCAACAGATCCTGTTTGTTTCAAAGATGCAATGTCGACAGAATATTCTGAAAATTGGAAATCAGCAATGAATGAAGAAATCGAATCATTGATGTCAAACAATACGTGGGTGTTGACCGAATTACCACCGGGAGAAAAGGCTATGCAGTCCAAATGGGTTTTTAAAACCAAATATGATGACCATGGCAATCCAAAGAAATGGAAGGCTAGGCTGGTAGCCAAGGGATTTACGCAGCGAGAAGGTGTAGATTTCAACGAAACGTTTTCCCCCGTCGTTAGGTATGAGTCCGTAAGGTTCCTTGTTGCCCTTGCTGTAAAATATAATATGATGATACACCAAATGGATGCAGTCAGTGCATACCTAAATGGAAAGCTTAAAGAAACTATATATGCACCAGCCAGAAGGATTTAGTGATGGTTCAAAGAAGGTATGCAAACTGGAAAAATCGTTGTATGGATTGAAACAGTCTGGTAGGGTCTGGAACGAGACTATAAACTCTGAATTGCTGAAAATGGGTCTTGTGCGAAGCGACATCGATCAATGTATATACCATGATATTAACAACGGGTATAAGCTGTACGTTGCTATATATGTAGACGATGTACTCATTTTTTCGGACGATAACAAGGCAATTAGAAATATAAAGAGGAAACTATCAAAAGCGTTCAAAATGAAAGATATGGGAGAAGTATCTACGGTACTTGGAATGAAGATCACCAGAGGCGTAGATCATATAAAGATTGATCAAAGTAAATACATTTCAGATGTGTTAAAACGTTTTAGAATGGATGATTGCAACCCAATATCAACACCGATCGATACAAATCAAAAACTATCGTCAACTATGAGTCCAAAGAATGACAAAGAGAAGAAGCAAATGTCGAGTATTCCTTATATGCAAGCAATTGGGTGTCTTTTGTTTGCATCACAGATATCACGTCCTGATATTTCATACGCCGTTAATGTTTTAAGTCGTTTTAGTACGAATCCTGGCAAAGCTCATTGGAATGCCGTAAAACGTGTAATGCGTTACTTAAAGGGATCAATTGATAAAGGACTAGTTTATAAAGCAAATGTTAAGAATCCAAATATGATCGGTTATTGTGACGCTGATTGGGCAGGCAATGTGGATGACAGACAATCAACGACCGGTTATGTATTTCTATTTCAATCGGCAGCAATTTCTTGGGCAGTGAAGAAACAAAAAACTGTAGCTCTTTCGTCAACAGAAGCTGAATTTATGTCCGTAACCGCTGCTATACAGGAGTCAATCTGGTTAAAAAGATTGGAAAAGGAACTCAACCCAGTTTGTGAGACAACTATCAAAATATTTTGCGACAACAAAGGAGCTATCCAAGTAGCTTTAAATAATAGCTATTCGAATAGAACAAAGCATGTGGATATAAAAGCCAAGTTCATTCGACAAAAGATTGATGAAAAGGAAGTTACTCTAGAATACGTCACCACAAACGAAATGGTGGCAGACGTTCTCACGAAACCCGTATCATCACAGAAGTTTAACAAGTTAATGAACGATTTTGGTCTTTTATAAATCTTATATTGTATAGTTTTATATGAAATGTGTATACATTCAGGGAGAGTGTTGTACTTGGAATGTTTACCCATTTGTATGTTTTATACTTTATTGTTAACTACTTTATTCGAATATCATATAGCATGCCATGAATTATAAATTGTAACTTTTCGAATATGGTATACATTTTTTCTTCAGTTTCAATAAAACATTAAACTCAATAGAAATAGTCATCAAAAGAACATCCAAGAAACTTCCCATAAACGTATTTTAAAACATGTACGTAACCTTTGTAAGTGGGTGTTATCAGTGCCAGAATAAACCTCCATTCCATATAGAAAAACAGACATTAATAAAGCAAGATCAAGTTTGCATTTAATGTGGAATTATAAAAGATTGTTGACATTGTACAATCTCCTGAGGCAAAAATTAACTTTTGCGTAGAATCATACAAAAATGTGTATAAGTCATGCATTTTTTAAACGATTTTTTTTTATTTTTATCATTTTCGAACGCTAATTTAATTTTCTTCCCCGTAATATAATAAAACTTATGTGGCTTGATATCATAATTTCATCGTACAGTCCGAAGAAAAATAAATTTTGTCATTTTATGCGCATTTTTTTACATTTCAACCGCTGTAACTCAGCCAATCCTCAACCGATTTACCAAATATATATCTTGTTTGAAAGAAAAAAAAAGAATAATATAAATCCGTTATAAAGTAAATAAGTTATTCAAGTTTCAAATTGAAAATCCAAAAACCACGTTTTTCTCTATATTTACCGTTATAAAATTAATTTTCGAAGTGACCCAGAAAAACCAAAGGTATTTTCGTGGTCCAGAGACTCCTA
This sequence comes from Musca vetustissima, assembly GCF_032173495.1. Lineage (NCBI taxonomy): Eukaryota > Metazoa > Arthropoda > Insecta > Diptera > Muscidae > Musca > Musca vetustissima. Next base: position 335,437 of record NW_026882574.1, read on the forward strand.
CTAAACAGAATTGGTACATTAGAACCCCTGAAAAAAAAAATTTTGTTATTTTGTAGCACAGTGCAATTATCTTTGTTTTATCAACATTGATATTAATACAGTTACGTGAAGCCCAACTGCAAATTCGACCAATATTACTATCAAGTGCAGAAATGCAAACATTTATGTCAAGACATGGACTAGACATAAACAACCCGAAATCGTCCGCATATATATTCAAAGAAGAATGCTGAACACATTCACAAACATCATTAACGTATAACATAAAAAGGAGTGGACATAAAATTGAGCCCTGTGGAACACCTGACGAAATATCGCAAACGCAGGAAGAATTACCGTCGTATACAATTTTTTGAGAGCGGTTGGAGAGGAATGAAGACACAAGATTGCAAGATGGTAGAGAAAAATTAAAAACATTAAGTAGCTTGGAGCGGAGAATGCAGTGATTGATAGAATCAAAAGCTTTAGAAAGGTCTAAAATGCCTTATATACTAGGAAACTTTTTTAACAACCGAGCGACGAATGTCATCAGTTAGTCGAAGCATTAATGAGGTTGTGCTGTGATGTTTTCTAAAACCTGATTGACAGACGTAGAGGATAAATGTTTCAAATAGTAATTAGATTTTGCCTCGTGCTGGATTTTTTTCAAACAGATTCAAAGTATACCACGTTACCTGCACTTGTGTATACTGAAATGTCTAGTTTTTTTCCTAAATTGGTAAATATGTGGTGCAATCGCGCATATTATTTGATTTTTAGTACTTACTAATTATTTTAATGCTTTAATAAAAAAGATTAAAATACATCTGAAAACCAAAAAATATTTTTAAACTTCAACCGAAAAAAGTCAATTTCATGAAAAATTTAATTTTTGCTACTGATTCTCAACCTGAGTTAAATAAATTAAACAGATCATTGCTATCTTATTTTTTTGAGAACAGCAAACTATAGAACATGTTTCACTTTTCTAAAATTTCCAGTTTACAAAAAAAGTGACTATACCACATTGCCAACCTATACCACATTTGCATCACTTCCTATAGCACCATTATTAGAGGTAAACAAATATTTAAGGGAACCCCCTATTCTCGATTTTAATTTTTTCAATGAGCTGGTAAATCAATACCAATGCATGCTGATGTTTGTAACTTTGCACATATATATTTGAAGATTTAAAAGAGAAGAAAAATAATTTACAAAAAATGTTTGTTACTGTTTTGTTGTTGTTTTTTGTAATTAAAGAAAAGTTATTATTTTTGATGGCGGGCATGATAACTCTTCACTGGAACATCGGAATCCGAAAATTCCAACGTTGTTAAATGATTACATGTCTGGCTCTCGTATGAACTAGGGTTATTGACTTCGGTCTAAAATTAACAAAATGGTGGACCTTTAAAAAAATATTTTTGGAAAATCGCCGATTTTTTACCAAAAACCAAGTTAAAAAATAAGGATGATCTTCACCGATTTGCTTTATCCTAGTTCATACACTCCCAGAGAAACGTTGCAAAATTTGGAACCGATTGGATTATTAGTTTTTGAGTTATCGTGCCCGCCATTCGCAAAAAAAAATTAGAGAAAAACGCGTTTAAAGTTTGAGAAGCCCTTCAGCCGTCACTTGATGCTGACACAATAAATCGGATATATCTTCAAGAGTTCTTGAGATTTTCACTCGAAATTTTGTAGGGACATTCTTTAATCAGTGTAGGTTCGAATTATATCAACAAAAATTTCGACCCCGAGAATGGGGGGAGGGGTCCCTTAAATGATCTAAATCTATCGCCCATGTGACATGTTCCGAGAGTTTTTGAATTCCCATACTTTTTTAAATTCCCATGTTGTGCAAAATGGTGTGCTCAATTTCGAGCGAAAGTTCGACTCGAAAGCATAGCTGTGTTCAATATGTTTCGAAATGTGTTCAATAAAAAAACATATGTTTCATTGGAATTTGTAATTTGTTTACAAACAAAATTAAGAAAAAAATATGCCTGCTGGCTTATTAATTGCTCTGGTTTCAACCAGAAAAAGTCTAATGATACTGGAACGTGTTAAAATAAGTATTTATATATATTTTGAGAGAAGTGTGTCCTTTCATACACAAGGGTGCCATTCCCGAAAGCCTCCAGTTAGCAGGTACCTTAAGATTTCTGGCTGTTGGTGGGTTTCAGAGGGTAGTGGCAAATGATCCTGCAGACCAGGATCCAGCCATGATGCTTTTATTTGGCATATGAGTGCAGCTAGGCAGCATTAACAAAAGAGGAAATGGTACGCAAAATAGTTGGCTTGTATGAGACAGTGTTTACGCTTTAGAAATATTTTTATATAAACAAGTGGAGCATGGATCTTGACAACATCGATATAATAAAGTGCACACATCTGCAAGAGACATTATTAAAAGGACTATTGGAAATCTTAAAAGTAGATTGTTTATAGATTCTATTTTTATTTTGATCATATGGTGGCTGAGTTGCCAAATTGATCTCAAAAATGTTACGCACTGTTTTTTATAAAAGGGGCCCTTTTTATTTTCTTTTCTTTTACTATAAAAACTAATGTAAATACTGTATTTTTTAAATAAATATTGTAAAAACACGTTAAATATTACTTCATTACTTCTTTCTCAGAAAAACACGTACGATCGAATTTCGTTTTCAATCCACAAGGCTATATGTGCTCGAATTATATTCCCAATATTTTTTTGGGAATTCGGAATGGAGCACACCAAATTTGGGAAAATGTTTCACATTCGAGCAAACTCGAAATGCAGCACATGGGCGTATATCACAGTTATTGCTATCACAGTGTGTCGCTCCAGGATTATCAATACCACTAAATATACTTTTAGCAAATTGACGCTTGGCTTGTCGAACAACTTTACGAGCAATATTTCTTATACACCTGTTTATTGTAATCTGTAGAATTCTCAATAAAGGCACTAAAAGCTAAGTCCCTATTTCTGATAGCAGAAAGAACTTCTGGCCGACTGAACCATCAATTTGAATTTGTTTTAATTAATCTAGTTTTTTCAGGTACATGGATTTCAAAAGGATATTGCAAAGTGCTATTCAAATAAATTAGCTGTAAATCAGAACTGTTCGTATTGTACAAAAAAGAGAAGTTTATAGAATTTATGTCAGCTATTAAGTTATCACAAATTATTGAATTGTAATCACGAAATGTTACATATTGTCTTTCATTGATTGTACGTAGTTTGTACTGCAAAAAGGGCAAACGCGTGATTGGAATTAAGCGTAGGGAAATTAAACTGACTACTCTTAGAAATTGCGCCAACATCACTTACTAATGCATAGTCAATGAGCGAATATGAATTTCAATGAAGATCAATGTGAGTGGGTTTATTATTGTGTACAACCGACAAATTACACCTGGAAAGAAGATTAGAAAGGGAGTCAAAGTTTATTCGAACAGAAATGTCGAAATTAAAATCACCAACAATAACGATATCTTTATATCTGGTATATATATCAACAAGTTCAGATTCCAAAGAATTAATATCACCAGTGGGCAAGTATACAACACCTGTAATCATGCTAGATGTACCTGAACTTACTTGCAAAAAAAGAGCTTCACATACATCAGGTTTTGATATTTTCGAAACAATTTTAGTTTTCACAGCAGAAGAAATATATAATGCAACGCCTCCTCCACGACGACCTTCACGATCATTACGAAATATCTTATATCTCGGTACTTGAACAGCTTTGTTGGTAATATGGTTGTTATTGAACCAAGTTTCAATCACATCCACAATATGTAACAAATTAGATTTTAACACATTTTTAACTTCATTAAATATTATCGAAGCGGTGCTAGGATTAAGAGATTGCGCATTGAAAACCCGATAATAATAGTGTTACGAATATAACTTTAGATTTAAGTTTATTTAGAGGAATTCCGTTAATTTAAGAATTTGAATTGTAACGTAAATTTCTACTACGCAGTTGATTCGAATAACTTCACAACAACAACTACTGTATAGATTTTTCTACATCCTTCCATTTTCTATTTTGTTATTGACGTACAATTCTTGTTAAACGTCATCATTGATGATCGCTTAATTCCTCTTTCTTTGTTACTCCCTCGCCTGTATATGTGTTGTTGTTATTGTTCACTCAATGTAAGCTTGTATGTGTGTGTTGCATTGGTAGATTGTTCGTAATCTAGGTGTTACCAGATCGTCTAGAAACTTCTGTAGCGACAGGCAAGGCTCATATAAATAGGGGAAATGGAAAGGCAGTTAGTCAGTTGTGAATCAGATCGCGAATTGAAACAGTCAAGTAACGTAAAGCTGTAAAGTAACGTGCAAAGTAAAGTTGTGTCAATAAAGTCATTGTAATAATCGTAATCAGAAAGAACCCGCGTTTTATTTAGTACGAACTGTATTGGGAAATAAAACAACGTCTACGCGGGATTAAGTAAAATCCAAGAACGTAACAATTGGCGTCAGAAGTGGGATTACGATAATACTACGATGAAGTTTAAGGATCTACGAGTGGAAGACTTGAAGAAGGAGCTCAATAAATTGGAATTGTCCTCTACTGGCAACAAGGCTGAACTACAAAAACGTCTGTTGGATGAGTTCGAGCGCCGTGGTATGAACATCGATACATATGAGTTTGACAGTAAGGATGAAGTGGATTTATCGGAAATGGGCGAATTCAACAGTGGGGAAGTCTCGTCAGTAGCTGCCAGGGGTGACGATTTCAGAGAAATGCTGGCTAAAATGTTTGAGGAAAATTCCAGAAGGAGCGAAGAGAGCACGAGACGAATGTTCGAAGAAAATTCGAGAATAATGAACGAGAAACTCGAGTACATTACAGAAGTTATTGGAAGGAGAGTGGAAACCGTGGAGGTCCAAATTAAAGAGTTGGATAAGAATGTACAGTCGGTTGACGAGAAATTTCTGGCCCACGACCACAGGATTACGAATCTGGAGAAAAAAATTTCGGAACTGGAAATCAAAGGTGGTCCGGTGCGAGTTCCTGATAACACACTAAAAATCAAACCTCCTGTATTCGATGGCTCTACGTCATTCAATGTTTTCAAGTTACAGTTCGAGACAGTGTCTTCTAGAAATTCGTGGAACGACAGCGACAAATCGGTTGCACTACTTCTGGCATTGAAGGGCAGTGCTGCTGATGTTATACAGAGTATTCCTGTCGCTTCTAGAAACAACTATGAAGATGTTATTGCTGCACTGGAACGTAAGTACGGTGGCGAACATAAACAAAACATCTACCTTATGGAATTAAGGGGAAGAGTACAGAGGGCAAACGAGACGTTACAAGACTTTGCAGCTGAGGTGGAACGTTTGGTGCTAATGACGTATCCAGGAGAGAATCACCCATTGGTGGACCGAATGAAAATCGAAACCTTTGTGAATGGCATACCTGACCCTGAGATTAAATGTGCAACATATGCGTCATTTGCCGAAAGCGTGTCGTTTGCCCTTGCCCAAGAGACGGCAAGAATAATTGTTAAGCCTCAGACCCACAAGATCCGCCAACTGGAGACCGAATGTTTCGAACCCAAATCTCTCGTTAACTCGATCGAGGACGCCATGAGGCGGGTAATAGAAGAAACAAAGTTAGTAGGGATGACTAAGCCCAGGATTAGATGCTACAACTGCGATAAAGCAGGTCATATTGCGCGCGAATGCAGATCTAAGCGCAAACGATCCAGGTCATCGTCACCACCTCCAACGAAAGATGGTAGAAGAATGACTCAACAGTCCACCAATGAGTCACCGTTAAACTAAATCGAGCCAGTCCAGCGGGGCATGAACTGGCTCCCATCGATGATGGCCCCACAATCTCCATAGCAATAGTACAACAGAAAAGTCACAACCTAACAGCAACTGGGTACATCAATGGTGATAAGCGAGTTCTGATCTGGTAAAGGGAAAAGTAACGCAACTTAATGGAGTCAGACTGCGCACAGCAACGGGGGAGCCCGCGGCAGTACACGGCAAGATTACCCTGAGACTAACTATTGCCAATAAATCGGAGAATTACGAGTTTATAGTTGCCGATATCGTAGACGAAGTGATAATAGGCGCAGATTTTATGATTGCCTTTGGTATCAATCTGGATATGAAAGAGCGTATGATGACCTGGTCTAACGTCGAAATTCCGTTAAACGTGGGCTACGATGAAAGTACACCCATTAGACGTCTGACTACGAACCATCCAGAGATAATACCGCCCTGTGCCGAAGCAATAATATGGGTACCAATGAATGGAGATTGTGGAGCCGAGAAGTTGTGGGTGGTGGAACCAGCAGAAAACATAAACAGTAACATCCTAATAGCGAATGCCCTGGTGAAAAGCAACAAGGACGGATTGATTCCTGTTAGAGTTTTGAACCTGTCAAACAAGCAAGAGCAAATTTGCCAATTTTCCGATGTTGGACAATGCACACCAGCTGAAGCTGTAATTAATTTGGAAACTAGCACCGAAAAGCCAGCAGCCATGGAGAAGACGCACCTCGATGGCTACATAAAAGAGTGGACGCACCAATCATCACCTTCCGAGAGGAACATTGCTAAGCAGCTATTATGGAAATATGCCTCTACCTTTGCGTTGACAAAAGAGCACCAAGGAAGAACATCAGTGGTGAAGCATGAAATCCATATAGCAGACGCGAGACCCATTAAACAGCCTCCAAGAGTGTTCCCCTGGCCAAAAGAGACGAGGTCCAGAAGCTGATAAGTGAAATGGAAAAGAGTGGCGTAATAGAACCATCGTCAAGTCCATGGTGCTCCCCAGTGGTCTTGGTCAAGAAGAAAGACGGAAGCACCCGATTTTGTGTGGACTACCGGAAGTTGAATGATGTCACCAAGAAAGACAGCTATCCGCTCCCAAGAATCGACGACACATTGGACACATTAGCCGGGACGTCATGGTTCTCCACCCTCGACCTGGAGAGTGGGTACTGGCAGGTAGAGATCGCCGAGAAAGATAAGAGAAAACAGCGTTTGGCGTTAATGGGGGTCTCTGGCAGTTCAATGTCATGCCATTCGGACTCTGCAACGCCCCGGCTACATTTGAAAGGCTGATGGAGCGTGTGTTAAAAGGGCTGCAGTGGAAGTCGTGCCTCATACACCTGGATGACATCATAGTCATGGGACGCAACTTCGACGAACACATCAAGAACTTAAAGGATGTTCTACAGCAGCTTTCGTCTTCAGGCCTCAAGTTAAACCCAAAGAAGTGCAGTCTCTTCCAACGAGAGGTGAAGTTTCTGGGGCACCACGTGACGCCGGAGGGCATATCGACGGATAAGAAGAAAATTCAAGCCGTCAGAGATTGGCCGCAGCCCCGAAATCTCCATGAGCTGCTAAGCTTTCTGGGGCTCTGCACCCACTACCGTCGATTTGTCCCAAATTTTGCCAACATCGCCGCCTGTCTACACCGCTTGACGCAAAAAGGCCAGAGGTTTCAGTGGGGCAACGAACAAGAAGAGGCATTCAGAAAGCTTGTTCTGGACACAGACGCAAGTGCGTGCGGCATCGATGGCGTCCTTTCCCAGGAAATCGACGGACAGGAAAAAGTCATCGGGTACTACAGCTGGACATTGTCGAAGCCTGAGAGGAATTACTGTGTGACGAGGAGAGAGCTGCTTGCTGTCCTTGAGAGCGTTAAACACTACCACAAATACCTATATGGCCAGCATTTTCTCCTGAGGACCGACCACGCTGCTCTCCAATGGTTGCTGCAGTTTAAGAATCCGGAAGGTCAACTAGCCCGTTGGATTGAGAGGCTCCAGAGTTATGACTTCAGAATCGAGCACAGAAAAGGCGGAAAACACGGTAATGCTGATGACCTGTCTCGTCGGCCATGCAAGGTAGAATGCAGGCATTGCTCAAAGGCTGAGTGTAAAGAGAATATCGTTGATGTCCGATTATTGCAGTTTGAGTCGGGTGAAGATTGGTCGACGGAACTACGAAGAGATCCCATTCTGGGCAAAATAATTTCGGCCATAGAAACGGGCAAGCGACCTAGTCGCAAAGATATTACCTCCGAAAGCCCTCTTTTAAAATCCTATTGGGCCCAGTGGGACAGTCTACTTATAATAGATGGTTGCTTATATCGCAAATGGGAAAGTGAGGACGGTAAATCTCACCGGAACTTGATCGTCGTCCCAGACTCCAAAATAAGAGATGTCTTGTCGGAGTTTCACGATGGGCCAAGTGGAGGACATCTTGGCATAGCAAAAACCGCTGAAAAGGTAAAGCAGAGATTCTACTGGGTCGGCTGTCAAAAATCCATTGCCGACTGGATCGCCAATTGTGGAAGGTGCATAAGAGCTAAAGGTCAAACACGGAAGAGTCGAGGCTACATGCAGCAGTATAATTCAGGAGCCCCTTTTGAAAGAATCGCAATGGATGTAGCTGGACCGTTCCCAATAAGCGACTCTGTGAACCGGTATGTCTTAGTGGTCATGGATTACTTCAGCAAATGGCCAGAGGTTTATGCTATCCCAAATCAAGAAGCCAGGACAATTGTGGATGTGTTCAGCAAAAATTGGATTTGCCGCTATGGTGTTCCATCTGAGGTTCATTCCGATCAAGGTAAGAATTTTGAATCAGGAAATGTGTGACTCCTACGGAATCAAGAAAACCAGAACGACGTCCCTACATCCACAATCAGATGGCATGGTGGAAAGATTTAATCGCACCCTGGAAGAACATCTACGGAAAGTGGTGGACAGTGGCCAACGAGACTGGGATGAGCATATTCCAAAGTTTTTGCTGGCTTATAGATCGGCCATTCATGATTCCACATCCCGGACCCCAGCCAAAGTTCTGTTCGGAAATGAGTTAAAACTACCTGGCGATTTGATATTCGATGCTACCCCAAACGACAATGTGAACCAAGATGAAGACAGTCAAAACTCGTTTAGTAAAGTCCACGATGCAGTTCGCCATCGAATAAAAATGGTTAGCAACCGCATGAAGGCAAGGTACGATCGAGCGGCAAATACCGATGGGTTTCAAGAAGGGCAACTGGTACTATTGTTCAACCCACATCGAAAGAAAGGACTATGCCCCAAATTGCAAACGCACTGGGAAGGACCCTACAAGATTGTCACGAAAATAAATGATGTGGTTTATCGCATCCAGAGGAGCGACAGTCCCAGGTCGAAGACGAAAGTTGTACATTTGGAGCGGCTGGCCCCCTACGGAACGAGAACTGTGCCTATTCGGGACGAACAGGCTTAAGCGGGGGGCAATGTTACGAATATAACTTTAGATTTAAGTTAATTTAGATGAATTCCGTTAATTTAAGAATTTGAATTGTAACGTAAATTTCTACTACGCAGTTGATTCGAATAACTTCACAACAACAACTACTGTATAGATTTTTCTACATCCTTCCATTTTCTATTTTGTTATTGACGTACAATTTTTGTTAAACGTCATCATTGATGATCGCTTAATTCCTCTTTCTTTGTTACTCCCTCGCCTGTATATGTGTGTTGTTATTGTTCACTCAATGTAAGCTTGTATGTGTGTGTTGCATTGGTAGATTGTTCGTAATCTAGGTGTTACCAGATCGTCTAGAAACTTCTGTAGCGACAGGCAAGGCTCATATAAATAGGGGAAATGGAAAGGCAGTTAGTCAGTTGTGAATCAGATCGCGAATTGAAACAGTCAAGTAACGTAAAGCTGTAAAGTAACGTGCAAAGTAAAGTTGTGTCAATAAAGTCATTGTAATAATCGTAATCAGAACAAACCCGCGTTTTATTTAGTACGAACTGTATTGGGAAATAAAACAACGTCTACACGGGATTAAGTAAAATCCAAGAACGTAACAATAGTATCACCGTTAGAGCAACATTTTCTTATAAAAGCATCATCGCTGACAATCTCACCTAAAACATTTCGTGAAACCATAAATGAAAATTAGAAAAATGTGCGTTAAAGACAAGTAATTAATTATAAACCTCTTAAAAATTATTATATCGAAATCTTAAAATGAAATAAGTTGACTACAAAAAATACATAAAATATAGCTACTATATTACTACCGTAAATACTGTGCTGTTCTACTGATTATCAAACAACCGATAGGACAGCACGGTATGCTAACCCTCCCTGCCCTACCATATCTAAACAAATTATCTACATTATTGGATATTAGGAGTGCCAAACGTGGGAGTATCTGCTAAATCGAATCTATTACTCAGAATACTGCGACGACCAAGTTGCCTTCTTAGAAAAGTTTCATCTTCAGAGGACATATCATTAATATTTTCCGACGTCACAAACTTTGTAGAACCGCTCTTTAAAAAATTTTTTGGGTATAAGGGGGGGAGTATAAGTCTAAAACCTTTAATTTTCTTATCCTTGAGAACATGGCGGCAAGAATTCTTAATTTTAATAGCAGCCGGAGGCTAATTATCATTGAGATAAATGCATGAATCAATATCTGTAGGGATAACATGGCCGAGTTTAAGATTGTTGCTTGCCATATATTTTTTCATAACTTCATCCCGTTTTAATATAGAGCAACAGGCTCCACATTTGTTGGCAAGCCGCTCACTAAAATATCACTGCGGCAAAGCTGACAATTTTGACCCTCTGTGGGGAGGTACCAGAAGGAGTGAACCATGGCATAATAAATAGGTAGTCATTTAGCTCAGCTGATGTCTCGATTAACTGCCAAAGTGCTTAATTTCCACTTGAATATGATATGTAGAGTTGCCAACCATGTCAAATATTATATAGAAAAAATTGACAAAAGATCGAGACAAAAACAAAAGTTTTTGTTGTGATACATCACCTTATTATTGCATCATGGAGTGAACCAATGTCTGTCATGGTAATGATAATAGTTCCGTTCCAGAACCTAAAAGATTCTACTCATTTTACATGTTTTGCAACTTTTTACTCGAAAATCGTTCCTCAACCCACAAAACTGGTAAAACATTGACTCAAATTTTAGAGAGCACAAAACAAAATGGCGTTCTCTTTGTAAACTTTTTACTCGAGAAATTTGGTCGAGTAAAAATGGTAAACAGTAATGCCTACTTCTGATTGGCTGTTGCACGGCATTTACATTAGAACTTTTTACCGGGTTAACCTACTTTATGAGGATTTATTTGACATATATACAATGGAATTGACATTTTAAACTCACTGGGTTATCGAAATCCAGTACAATGTAAACGTACTGTTACGAAAATAACTTTAGATTTAAGATTAATTTAGATGAATTCCGTTAATTTAAGAATTTGAATTGTAACGTAAATTTCTACTACGCAGTTTATTCGAATAACTTCACAACAACAACTACTGTATAGATTTTTCTACATCCTTCCATTTCCTCTTTCATTTTCTATTTTTGTTATTGTCGTACAATTCTTGTTAAACGTCATCATTGATGATCGCTTAATTCCTCTTTCTTTGTTACCCCCTCGCCTGTATATGTGTTGTTGTTATTGTTTACTCAATGTAAGTTTGTATGTGTTGTTGTTATTGTTTACTCAATGTATGTTTGTATGTGTTGTTGTTATTGTTTACTCAATCTAAGTTTGTATGTGTGTTTGTTGCATTGGTAGATTGTTCGTAATCTAGACGTTACCAGATCGTCTAGAAACTTCTGTAGCGACAGGCAGGGCTCATATAAATAGAGGAAATAGAAAGACAGTGAGTCAGTTGTGAATCGGATCGCGAATTGAAACCGTCGTGTAAAGTAAAGTGCAAAGTAAAGTTGTGTGAATAAAGTCATTGTAATAATCGTAATCTGAAAGAACCCGCGTTTTATTTGGTACGAATTGTATCGGGAAATAAAACAACGTCTACACGGGATTAAGTAGAATCCAAGAACGTAACAGTACTATTATGTTGATTTTGAAGTATTGCCATCTAATTTTGGCATATTTACTAGATTTGCGTTCCCGAACTTTTCAAATTATTATGTAATTTTGACCAATTTGTGGGCGAGGTACCAGAAGGAGTGGACCGATATTCCCCATCATCGAACTTGAACTTAGTTTGGAAGAAATAATAAGATGTGCAAAGTTTGGATGAAATCGATTATTCCCTTCGAGTGTTATCGTGCACACCAGACGGCCAGACAGACGGACAACGAATAGACGGAAAGACATTTGTAAATTGACTCCACATTTTTATGAAACGGATTTGGTCCAAAGAAACATGGGTTTTAAACCCAATATTTTGATGAGGCACATTTTCGCCGTACCATTATTAGCCATAAGGTTGAGGGCATAAAAATAAATACTAAAAATTAGTAGATTCTTGTAGTATGGAAACAGACCAAAATTTGGAAATTTTTACCAGCATTACTGTAGAACAGACGCATATTATCTGCATCAAAAAGGGGAAACATTTTTGAAATTTCAGGTATAAAGCATTTATGTGTTAATACAAAAGACTCTAGAAAAAAGTTAATTTTGGAATTCGCAAAACAAAGACAAGTCCTAACCTTGTGTGTGTGTTTAGACCAGGCAGATCCACTTGGTGTTGTATAAATGATCTTAGCTGCCGCGTGGAGCTCCGGAACAACACAAGTTTAGTAAAAACGATCAGGTTTTTTTTTTAATTTTATCCAAGTATTTTTATCCTAATAATGGTAGTATATAATGGTAGTATATAAATATTCCCATAAGTACAGTAGATATCGGATATCAAAAAATTCAGAGATTTCTTTCTTATATTCTTTTTTTTATATGGAATTATCGGATATGAGAAAGTTGTTTCTTATAAGCGTACATACGCATATAAAATATCTTTCCTATATGAAAAATATAAGGAAAGCTTGTTTTAACGAAAAACATTGTATTAAACAAAAGAATTCAGCTTATACAAATACAAAATTAAAATCAATTCACCGTTTGACTAAAAATAGATGCATATGTTTCCATACATATAAATAATACTCTTTCAAATAGAATTAAAAAAAATATTTTATTTTTCTTTGAAAATTTTCAATATTAATAAATTGATCAAGAACCTTACATATTTTCTTATATGAAAACTTTTCAAATACTTTTGTCAGCTTTGGTGTTTGACAAACATTTCTTATATCAGTGTTTTTCTTATATGCGTTTTTCTTATATGAAGCATTTTTTACACTGAGGAGATGCAAAAAGGCTCGGTGTTTTTGATAATCTTTCTTAAATGCGATTTTTTCTTATATGAGATGTGCTTATATCCGATATCTACTGTACTGATTTAGATTAGGCGTTTTATAGCCACGGAATGGTTTATTTGACATTTCCATGTTGTCAGATGACGTTTAAGTCTTGGAAGACAAATTATTGCCATTTTGGGAAAGCAGCATCAATGAAGGACTCGTTTTTTTAGCAGGACAACGCACCAGTTCATAAAAGTCGTCATACTCAAGTATGGTTCAAATCGAAAAATATTAAAATTTCCGACCAGAATACGATCGAGAACATATGTGGAATCAGATGGTCGGAATCAGTTTTCCATTGAACATTATGTTCAGTGGGAGGTTCTTTTCAACCGTCCATGTGGTGAACAGTGTGGCTGTTATGCGATTTTGTGGCGGATATTTTCATATTTCTCAGATGGAAGGCATTTACAAGATGGTATGCCGGTGTTTGTGGAATATCAGAAAGGTAGAGGTTAAACAGTTCCGGAGATATCACCCCTCCTTGGGGAACTTTCATTCTACGGGGTTTAGACTTCCTGTTTCCTGATTATCCAATGATTCAAACACGGTAGGTCGATAGTTCAAGTGCCACCATAATTGTTCGGTTGCAAGACCTATTTTGGTTAAGGACTGATGGGGTGTAACACTGTTGTTGTGCTGTACATCTTACGAAATCCATGTTGGTGTTGGGCAACTAGAAAACTACTTCTTAACCATGGGAGGATAAGCGCTCAAGTGTCTTTGCTACCGGCAACAGGATTGAAATCGACCCGTTCTATTCACCTGAGTCTGTCACAGTTACGCCGTTAAATGTAACAGACGTCCTGTCATCCTTCCTTTGCGGATTCGAGAGTGACTTAACCGTTCCGCACAATTTACTTGTTCCGGTGACAATGTTGAATTGCTTTAGGTGGTCTAGCCACTTTTTCCTTTTGTGATCGCATACTCAATAATAGCCCAAAATGTTGAGCTATTAATTTGTTCCGCCAGCGCTGTACTGTATTACCTAGGACGGAATGCCACAACTCATGGCGGGCATTGGAATCCCCTAGTACCAGGCGGTTATTACCTTCTAAAAGGGGACTGACATCCGGTAAATAACACGGTGTACAGCTATTCATCGGCGGTATATAAACATTTTGCACCTCTACCTCGGCAGTTCTACACTTGACCTGACAAAACAAAAATTAAATTTTTATATGTGTATGTAATGTCTTACAACGTTACCTATTATCCGACGGGGCGTACAAAAATATTCAACTTCCCCACTATGACAAAATGTTGTGTACGGCCGTATAATACAAACCGCGGAACAAGTCAAGTTTAGGGGCTCCACTCGGATCGCTCCTTCAATGTATGCGTCACTAGAGTCTAGCTCAAGCGAGATAGATCTGTACTGTACAGAATAGTGTAATATGAATGCAAGTCCCCCGCCTCCGCTTCTGGTATGATCCTTCCGCACAACGTTGTAACCATCGCAACGCTGCAAGCTACAGTTCTCGGACAGCTTGGATTCCTGGATCGCATCGACCATTATTCTCCTTCGACCCATAAGTTTCACATATTCGCTGATCTTCTTGCAAAGTTCATCACAGTTGAACTTCAAGAACTTTGCATTCTCTAGGCGAGGAACAGCAATATACGGTGTTAAATGCTGCGCGTTTTGCTGTTGAGGAGACTGCGGGAGTGTCTCGTATTCCGACGACGACGATTCAGAATCGAACGACGGACGACGACTCCTGAGACACATTGGGAGAGGTGCTAGCGCAGCGTGAAGCGACGTAACTTCTTTCGCATAACTCCGGGATCCGGTTCAGTCCAAAACAACCTCGAAAATGCGCCCATTTCTACATCCATTGCATCCCACCGAGATTGATCTATGGTGGATGCGGTTTCTGCAAACACTACAGAACCAACGCCCGGGTTACTTTCAATCCCGGCACCAGTAGTATTCGGAGCGGGCATTCTGGGATATAATGCCGCTCCCATGACAAAAATGACGGCCGGCTACTTAAAACCCATAATTTTGATTCTGAAATTGCTCTTAAAAAAGGATTTGGATAGTCTAGCCATGTATGCGCCTGTCCATAGGTGAAAGTCTAAAGCCCCGGCCAAAGGCCGGCTACTTTAAAATCATAATTTTGATTCTAAAATTGCTCTTAAAAAGGATTTGGATTGCGTAGCCATATATGTGTCTGTCCATAGGTGAAAGTCTTAAGCCCCGGTCAAAGGCCGGCTACTTAAAAACCATAATTTTGATTCTGAAATTGCTCTTAAAATAGGATTTGGATTTCGTAGCCATGTATGCGCCTGTCCATAGGTGAAAATCTTAAGCCCCGGCCGAAGGCCGGCTACTCAAAAACCCCTAAATTTGATTTTGAAAAAACGGCCGTTTTAGTCAAGATATGATCCGAAATTTCAAGGCCCATATCTCGGGAAGTATGGATTTCCCCCACAAAAATATATATCACGAGGACTTATGGTAAACATTTCAAAGCGATCCGAGTGGAGCCCCTAAACTAGACTTGTTCCGCGGTTTGTATTATACGGCCGTACACAACATTTTGTCATAGTGGGGAAGTTTAATATTTTTGTACGCCCGTCGGATAATAGGTAACGTTGCATGGTATAATAATAAAAGGTAACAGCAAGTGTTGTTGTACAAAAAACGATACAACAACCACATGGAAATTTGTTGTTGTAAGTTCTACTAGTGTCAACTCTTTTGACAGAAAAATGTAAACAAACAAACAAATTATCATCAAATTATTTTTATTTTGAAAATGGAATATTTTCGAATCTCAAAATAAAAATTGAAAAACATGAATGAAAATCTATCAAATTTATATTTCTATCGCTTCCACATCTTTCCTTTAATTGTGCCATTGCCATATATATGTGTAACACATATGAAAATGCTGGGAATAGCGAGTTATTCCTTCAAGAAAGATTTGCTTTCTGAAACTTTCCCAGCAGGCAGATTGAGTAAATTGAATACGGGAGAACATTTAATAATGAACAATTTCAAATTGTATCCGTTCCCAATTTTCCTGTTGGGTGGTTTTTAAAAACATAATTTGTCAAATTCATATTGACACTAGTATTACGTTGGAATCAAATCAGCTGGGATTTGCTGTTACCTTTTATAATTGTACCATGGTAACGTTGTAAGATATTACATACACATATAAAAATTGAATTTTTGTTTTGTCAGAACAGGGGCACACAAAAGAAAAAATTGTAATCACCAGGTTAACCTACCTCTTGTTATTGTACCATGGTCATGTACTCAGTGCCAAGTTTTTATACACAAAAGTTCCTTTCCAGAACCTAAACGAATCTACTAATTTTGCAACTTTTTACTCGAATTTTTCATTGCATGTGTAGCCCATGTGTAATTAGTGTCATGTGTAAATCATGTGTAATTTATTTTTTAACGTTTTATAATACTATTGGTTTGTTCCAGAACTTTTTTAATAGTAAAGCTAGTAAAAGGGAAACATTTCAAAATCACTCTCAGAGTACAAAATAATCTGAAAAATTCGGGAACGGAAATCTAGTAAATATGCCAAAATTAGAGGGCAATACTTCAAAATCAACATAACAGCCAACCAGAAGTAGGCATTCCTGTTTACCATTTTTACTCGTCCAAATTTCTCGAGTAAAAAGTTTACAGAGAAAACGCAATTTTTTGTGCTCTCTTAAGTTTGATTCAATGTTTTACCAGTTTTGTGGGTTAAGGAACGGTCGTCGAGTAAAAACTTGTAAAATTAGTAGATTCTTTTAGGTTTTGGAACGGAACTTATAAATCCAAAAATAGATCAAACATATCAATTAAAAACCTTAGATATATTCTAGAATTGATTTCCATTATTCAATATTAACCTGTAGCAACTCGATAATGAGTGGCGGCAACATGCACTCTTATAGTAGGGATACGTAGTTGAGCGTAAATGTCGACTTTTCGATTTTTAGACTTTTGCGTTTGACTAAAAAGTCGACTTTTTAATCTTTCGATTTTGTCAAACCTGATCAAAATCGATTTTCGACTTTTAGGCTACGTTTACACTTAACCGAATTTCGTTAACCCAGTGGGTTTCAATTGTCATTTCCTTTGCATATTTGTCAAATAAATCCTCATAAAGCAGGTTAACCCGGTAAAAAAGTTCTAATGTATATGCCGTTTTACCGACTAATGCAAAATCACCTAAAAATTTGATTTTTTATATATAAATTTTTGTGAACAGATAAAATAAAGTTCTGGAATGTGTAATTTTGGGCAATGTGGACTTCATGACAATAAAACAAGTATTTATAAAGAAAATCGAAAGTCGATCTTGCAAAGTCGACTTTGCGATTTTCTCAAAAATCTATAGTCGACTTCGCCTTTTGGACTTTTTCATACAGAATGTGATTAATCGATTAGTCGAAATTCGATTTACTTATCCCTATATATAAGGTAGTCGCACATGATATGTCAAAATTGTTAATAAAGCGAATAATAATAATTTCCCCATGATGAAAAAAACTCGAAGCAAATTTAATTCCACTAATCAGAATTAAGAATTTTGAAAAATGAAAATTGTTTATTTATTTTTAAAATTGTAAATGTTTGTGTTAATATCTGATTTTTGTATAAAATGTAGCATCAGATGTGCGCCTTAAATGTAATAATGTTGGTGCCATCGGGTGTATAGAGAGATAACAAGATTTGGACCATTTTACCGAAGAATTTTTATTCACTCACATGAAATTTGAAAAAACAATATCATACAGAGAATATAAAAAGGTTCCATCGAACCAAATCTTTTTTGATCCAAAAGTCTTGTTTTCGATTCCATGGTCTTCTTATAAAAGTCTAATCCCGATGGTCTACCGCTACGATTTCTTTTTTATCCCTTGTTATTTTAAATGTAGTTCAATTTTTCTTTGGAAATGGATTTGAAAAAAAAAAACAAACAACAAATTCTTATGACATATAATGTTACCATCAGCTGGTTTGATACGGTTACCTTCTTAATATACCTTGCTTTGAACTTTATGCAAAATTGGAACCTAAAGTGTTTTTAATTTAAAAAATTCCCTAGGAAACGAATTATTTCCAACATTAAAAAAATTTATTAACTTTCTTTTAATTCTTCCATTCTCAAATGCTTTTGCAGAAAGGATATTTATAGCACGTTTACATTTAACCGGATTTCGTTAACCCAGTGGGTTTCAATTGTCAATTCCTTTGCATATTTATAAAATAAATCCTCATAAAGTAGGTTAATCCAGTAAAAAATGTATATCCCGTTTTAAAGGTCGTTTACATTGAACCGGATTTGGTTAACCGAGTGGGTTTAAATTTTCAATTCCTTTGAATATATGCCAAATAAATCCTCATAAAGTAGGTTAACCCGGTAAAATGTGCTAATGTAAATTCCGTATTAGCTCTTTAAAATTTTGCAAATCAGATTTAAGAAACAAAAACTGTTGCTGCAATTTTATTCACAAAAAAAGAAGGTATAAGTAGGAATAGAGGCCCAAACAATAAAAATTGGAAGAACTAAAGGGCTAAGCAGAATGCTCGCGTTGAGCCTCCCGTTGCGTTATGTGTTATCGAAAATACAACAACCACAAGGAAACGATAACACAAACGCTCGAAGTTGTTGTGCGCTGCGCTTCGGAGTTAAATATATTTTAACTTTTTGCGTGCGTTAACGCGATAACAAAAAACGCTCAACGCGAACATTCTGTTTAGCCCTTAATAGTATTTTTTTGTATTTTTGGAACTATATTTTTTAGTTACATATTTGGTCTGTTCCAGTACTTTTTTAATAGTAAAGCTAGTAAAAGGGAAATTTTTCAAAATTGCTCTCAGAGTACAAAATAATTTGAAAAGTTCGGGACCGCAAATCTAGTAAATATGTTAAAATTATATGGCAATACTTCAAAATCAACATAACAGCCAATCAGAAGTAGGCATTCCTGTTTACCATTTTTACTCTGCCAAATTTATCGAGTAGAAAGTTTACAAAGAGAACGCCATTTTGTT
This sequence comes from Musca vetustissima, assembly GCF_032173495.1. Taxonomy (NCBI): domain Eukaryota; kingdom Metazoa; phylum Arthropoda; class Insecta; order Diptera; family Muscidae; genus Musca; species Musca vetustissima. The sequence goes on from NW_026882574.1 coordinate 354,640, forward strand.
TTGTGCTCTCTTAAATTCAATGTTTTACCAGTTTTTTAGGTTGAGGAACGGTTTTCGAGTAAATTGTTGCAAAACATGTAAAATGAGTAGATTCTTTTAGGTTCTGGAACTATTATTATATACTTTTTGTATGGAATTTATTTATTAGTATTTGTTAACAAAATAAAAAATGTTAATACATGTGCAATTTTTCCCCAAATGATAAATGGTAAATGATCATTTGTCGTGTTATGTTTGTTTGTTGATGTGCATTTTGTTTCCTGTTGTTGACATAAACACAACAATTGATCATTTCGCTCGGCAAACGATAAGGTGATGTATCAAAACAAAAACCTTTTTTTATATCGACCATCTATCAAATTTTTTGGCAACTTTGCACATCTTTCGGAGAATTTTTCTCTCAAACACCCCAAGAGCTGCCTCATCTGCTTGCGCAAGTACCCATGCTTCTGATCCATATAATAGCACCGGTAGTATCAGCGTCTTGTAAAGTTTGAGTTTGGTCTGGCGGGAGGTGACCTTGTTTTTAAACTGCTCACTTATGGTGTTTCTACACGATATGTATTTTACATATGTGCTGTCACTTTTTTACATATGGAAATCGAACTCGTCATGTGAAACATACGGAAATTTCAATGTGTCAAAACGATATGCAATTACATATGTATTTTTTTCCGAATAGGACGCGCTCTATTTTCGTATGTGAAACATAAGGAAATCAGCTGTTTGAATGAAACACATTGTTGGAAGAAAATATTTCAATTGTAATTCAAAAAAGGATGAAAAGGCAACAATTACAAATTATTATTTCGTTTGTAGGTGTTTAATAAAAAAAATGATGTTGATTTAAGAAAAAATAAAAGTGTTTTTTTGTTTATAGGTTATGTCATATGTAAAATACATATGCCGATTTGAACACAAAAATAAATGTTTTGTGTACACTGCTAATTTTGACACACATAAGGAATTACATATGGATCAAATAAGTGACAGCACATATGTAAAATACATATCGTGTAAAAACACCATTAGACCATAGTAGCATCTGTTGGCCATCACAATCCTTCTCCGAATTTCAAAACTGATGTCATTCGTTTTATTTATGGCGGTACCAAGGTATATAAAGTCTTTAACTACCTCGAAGCTGTAGTTCTCAAGTTCCACAGTTGGTCCGAGTCTACTGGACGTCTTGCGCGTTGATACCATCAGCTTGGTCTTCTCGCCGTTTACTGCAAGACCCACTTTGGCATACTCCTTTTCAATTTGTTCAAAGGTGGCTGTTACCGCTCGCAATGTTCGACCCATTATATCGATGTCATCGGCGTAGGCGAGTAACATGTGTTGTTTGGTGTACAGAGTGCCATTTCTGTTCACCTTTGCGTCTCGTATGACCTTTTCCAGAAGGATGTTAAAAATATCACACGACAAACTGTCACCTTGTCTGAATCCTCGTTCGATTTTGAAGGACTCCGATAGGTCCTTTCCTACTTTAACTGCTGACCTTGTGCCACTTAGAGTTATCCTGCATAGCCGTATTAATTTTGCAGGAATGCCGAACGTAGACATGGCTTTAAACACCTCTTAACGGATAGGGCTGTCGAATGCGGCTTTATAGTCGACAAATAGGTGGTATGTGCCGATGTGTTTTTCGTGGGTCTTTTCCAGGATTTGGCGCAGAGTGAAAATCTGATCAATGGTGGATTTGCCAGGTCTGAAGCCGCATTGGTATGGTCCGATGATGTCATTGACCATTGGCTTCAATCGTTCACACAGCAAACTGGATAGCACTTTATGTGCGATGGGAAGGAGACGTATTCCTCTGTAGTTGGCACATATCGTCTTGTCTCCTTTTTTGTGCACGGGACACAGGATACAGAGGTTCCAATCATTGGGCACACATTCATCTAGCCAAATTGTGCTAATCAGCTGGTGCATGCTCCTGACCAGCATCTGGCCACCAGTCTTGAATAGTTCGGCTGGTAACCTATCGGCTCCTGCTGCTTTGTTGTTCTTGAGCCTATTAATTGCATCTGGCCACCAGTCTTGAATAGTTCGGCTGGTAACCTATCGGCTCCTGCTGCTTTGTTGTTCTTGAGCCTATTAATTGCTTTTATGACCTCATCTTGGCTAGGTGGTATACACTCTATACCATCATCTCTTATTGGTTCTGGGGTATCTTCTTCATCACCACTATTTGATACTAAAAGCTTTTCGAAATGCTCCTTCCAGATCCTCAACACGCTGTATGTATCTGTCACCAGGTTTTCTTCTTCTCTACAGGAGGATGTGCCTGCACCAAAGCCTTCGGTTTGGTGTTTTACTCGTTGGTAAAATTTCCGGACTTCATTCTGACTCCTGTACATCTCGATTTGCTCACGCTCACGTTTTTCTTGTTCTTTCTTTTTTTCTGAAAACACGTTTCTCCTCTCTCCTTTTCTCTCGATAATTCTCCATCACGTTACGTGTTGCTACTGTCTGCAGGGTTGTCCTATACGCTGCGTTTTTCACATCAGTAGCATTACGACACTCCTGATCGTACCATGGGTTTCTTGGTGGTGGTTTTTGGTACCCAATTGTTCTTTTTGCAGCGGTTTGTAGGGAGTGGGCAATTCTTTACTATTGTGCTTCTATACTATTATCGAGACAAGAAGTGCTTTCTTCAAGCAGATGGGTAAGTTGAGAGGAGTAGTCCTCGGCTACCTGTAGTGTTTGCAGATTTTCGTCGAGTTTCCGTGTTGTATTAGATCGCACCTTTGCTGCAACATTAAGACGGGTGCGTACCTTGGCTGCCACAAGGTAATGGTCCGAATCGATATTCGCTCCTCGGATCGATCGGACGTCTAAAACACTGGATGAATGCCTTCCGTCTATCACAACATGATCAATTTGATTTCTCGTTACTTGATCAGGAGAGATCCAGGTGGCCTTGTGTATATTAGCAATAAATGTCATGGCCAGGGCAACGGTCATATGCTGTTTCTAGGCACTCGTAAAATATGTCCTTGGTCTGTTTATCTTTATCTTCGGTCGGAGCATGGGCGCAAATTAGACTGATGTAAAAGAACTTCGCTTTTATACGGATTATAGCAATTCGCTGAATCTGGAAACAAGCTCTTTTATTCTCCTGTTAACCATAAATTCGCAGCCAAATTCATGTCTCGTTTCATGGCAGCTATAATACAGGGCGTAATCGTCTGATTTACTTACGCCTGTCCCTTTTCATCGCATTTCCTGTAAGGCAATAATATCGGCTTTGTACTTCTTGAGTATATCCGCCAAAGCGAACACTGCGCTTGTTCTGTACAACGTGCGCACATTCCAAGTGCAGATTCGCAGATCGTGGTCCTTTATACGTTTGCGGGGGTCGTCAACTTTAGGGGGGTATGGTTTTCTTTTTCTTAGCTTTTTCATAGTAGGTTGGGTTTTCCGAGAGTGGGGAACTAACCTGACGCCTCAACCCATTTTTTATAGTTCTTATGGGTGAATTCGCGGCACATATTAGCTCACTGGCACCGCGGGGAGGTCAATGTCCACAATTGAGATGAAAGAGGGACCAAGATAAGCCTGGATTTCGCCATGTTAAAGCCAATCAGAGCCATTGATTGGTATCTATCATCCCCTACGCCATGATAGATAGATAATTTTCGTCATGGCCCAATAAACAGGTCGTGTAATAAATGAAATGATTTCACCCGAACTGTCAAAATGTTTTCAATTTTGACTTAATCGTTTCAAAACGTATTTCACAGTTTGAGGTATTTTTTACCAAAATGGCCGATCGTATTCGCTTCTTACACGACGTGTTTATTGGACCATGATTTTCGTTTTTCTCATAAAATCAACTGAAACGATTTCGTTCGGTTTGCACTCATGAGCGCAAACTGTCATAATGGAGATTTCGCAGGACTTTATCTTTCAACAGGATAAGGATCCCAAACGTACAGCGCCAGATTCCAGACCTTTTAACTGTTCCAAATTACTCAAAACACCTTATCAAAGTACAGATCGTGACACAATAAATAGGTAGTCCATTTAGCGAAGCTGATGACTTGATTAACTATCAAAGTGCGTAATTTCGTAAATTCTATGTCCAATGTTGACAACCACGTGAAATATTATATTGTTACGTTCTTGGACTTCACTTATTCCCGTGTAGACGTTGTTTTATTTCCCGATACAGTTCGTACCAAATAAAACGCGGGTTCGTTCTGATTACGATTATTACAATGATTTTATTCACACAACTTTACTTTGCTCTTTACTTTACTCGACGGTTTCAATTCGCGATCTGATTCACAACTGACTGACCGCCTTAGGTTAGGTTTGGGGATGTGCAGTCACGTGTATGACTGCAACACTCTGAGACCGGTTAGGTCCGTTGTGATCATCCACAAGAAGAGAAGCAGCGAAGTGAAGAGATAAGGAATAGATCTGTAGGGGAGAGAAGATTTGTGAAATTAAAGGAGTGAATAGTGAGGGTCGATGGTCCTATGAGTCTGACAGAAAAGTGTTACGTGCCAAGGTTGTGTGCTCCTAACCACTTTATGCTTCTAATTATGCTGTAGATTAGTGCAGGTTCGGTTGTTGAGAAGAGGCTGAGACCAGGTAGAAAGTGAGCCCCCATTAGTCTGTGCCGCCTGTAAGCAAGGGCTGGGCACTGGCACAGGAGATGCTCAATTGTCTCCGTCTCCTCTTCGTCAACACAGAGTCTACAATAATCAATTGCATCGAGGTCCCATTTACTAGTAAAGGCCCTGATATTGCAGTGACCAGTGATGATTCCTGTCACCACTCTAATTTCGGCTTTGCTCAGGTTCAATAGTTTGCGCGTTCTTTTGGTAGACAGAGTCGGCCAAATGGATCTTGACACGTTGCACCTAGGTTCGTTGTGCCATAGTTCGCAGGCTGTTTCGTCAAAGAACGCCTCAAAGTTCCTATAGAAAAGACATATGGGTGGTTTGATTGAGTCATCAGTTTCTAGATCAGTGGATTGAGATCCTCGTCTAGCTAGTTCATCCGCTCTTTCATTACCCAAAATGTCACAATGTCCTGATACCCAACACAACCGATAGCTACGGTTAAGTTCTTCCAGAGCTGTTCTACACTTGAGGACGGCTTCGGATTTGATGTGACAAGATTTGATGGCTTTAAGAGCCGCTTGACTATCCACGAAGATAGTCACCGGTTCAACGACCTCAGCATCCAGACTTTTTATCAATTCCGCTGCCTTCCAGATCGCGAAGATTTCAGCTTGGAAAACACTGCAGTTGCTATCCAGCTTGTAGGTTAACTCAAGGCCTAACCTTTCACAGTAGACGCCTGCCCCAGTGCCTTCTTCCATCTTGGATCCGTCTGTATAGCAGGCCAGACCGTCCAGAGGAGGGTTACTTCGTTTCCAGTCGTCCCTACTAGGAATTACGACTTCTACATCGTCAAATCTAAGAATTGGTGATATGTAGTCGCTTAATTTAATTCGTTGATCCAGGGCTATACCTGGTTCATTCAGAACACTACCATGCCCAAAGGTACAGGTCCGCCAGAGTTTTTGTTCATGTAGCCGTAGGGCGCTACGCGCAGCTTGACACTTAATGCTGAGGCCCAAAGGCTTGAAATCCAGCATTGCGTTCAAAGCTGCTTGTGGCGTACTCCTTCTGGCTCCTGTAACTAAAATCGCGGCGGCTCTTTGTACCTTGTCTAATCTACTTGATGTCGACTTGAGGCTCAGACAGTTCCACCAAACAAGAGAGCCATAGGATAAGATGGGCTTCACCACAGTGTTATACATCCAGTGTATAGTCGATGGTTTTAGTCCCCAGCTTTTCCCAATGGAGTTCTTGCAAGCATAGAGTGCAATCATTCCTCTCTTCGCCCGCTCCTCAACGTTCCTTTTCCATCGTAGTTGACAGTCCAGGATTGTGCCGAGGTACTTTGCTTCGGGAGAGAGGTGAAGTTGCACTCCATCCAATGTTGGTGGAACAAAAACACCGAGCTTACGCTTCCTAGTGAACATTACCAGTTCCGTCTTCGTTGGATTTACACCAAGACCATTTGCCCTGGCCCAGCGTGACAGCGCTAGTAAGGCTCTTTGCATAAGCTCAGAGATCGTAGATGGAAATTTTCCAGAGATCAATATCACCACGTCGTCCGCATAAGCTACAACTTTGGTACCTATCCCGTCCAATTTCCTCAAAATGATGTTAATAACCAGTAGCCAAAGTAACGGCGAGAGCACCCCTCCTTGAGGTGTGCCTCTAGTTACCGTTTTCCTGATTTTTGCATTCCCCACACTTGAATTTATAATCCTGCTGTTAAGCATTTTATCTATCCAATGTGTCAGGGTATCAGGAATGCCAACTTCCCTAAGTGAGTGGTTTATGGATTCAAGTTTAACGTTGTTAAAGGCCCCCTCAATATCTAAGAAGGCAGCCAGCGTGAAATTTGAATTTTCCATGTTCCTCTCAATGTAGCCTACCACCTCATGCAACGCAGATTCCACAGACTTGCCCTTTATGTATGCGTGCTGTGAATTGCTAAGAGAGGTGGTGTCTATACGACTCCTTATCTCCAGATCGATCAGTCTTTCGAGAGTCTTGAGGAGAAAGGATGATAGGCTAATGGGTCTATAGTCTTTTGGTGCAGAATGACTTGGCTTCCCTGCTTTGGGAATATAAGTAACCTTTACCTCGTTCCACAGATCCGGAACATACGAGAGAGTCAGACACGCAGTGTAAATCTTCTCAAGGATCAGATAAATACTTGGCGAGGCATGTTGAAGCATCGCCGGTATGATACCATCTGGTCCTGGCGATTTATACGGCTTGAATGTGTTGACCGCCCATCGTATCTTATTTCTGTTAATCACCTTGCTAATGAGATCCAGATCCGGAGTGACGAAAGGCCGAGTGTCATCACGGTCATCGTCGATGGTACCCATGTCTTTGCAACCCGGAAAATGAGTCTCGGCTAGGAGATTTAGAGTCTCAGAACCTGAGTCCGTCCACGCTCCATCCTGCTTCTTAATACTACCAATGGACTTCGGGTCCTTGGATAGTAGTTTTCGAAACCTAGCAGCGTCGTTGACTCCTTCTATAGACTCACAGAAATTTACCCAAGACTTCTTCTTCGCGCGTTTTATCTCACTCTTGTACTTATTGAAACTAACTCTATAGGAGTTCCAATCAGTGTCGAGTTTAGACTTATGCGCCCTGTTATACAGTCGTCTGGTCGCTTTCCTGAGCTCACCAAGTTCCGTGTTCCACCACACTGTCCGAGATTTCTTCCCAGGGTGTGTAAGCGGACAGGATTCCTTATGACAACCAAGGAGAACATCAGTTAGATTTTTCACGGCCCCGTTGAGTTCCACAGCTGTTCCTAGGTTTGTGCTAAGAGTCAGCTGAGAGTTCGTTAGCTCCGTGAATTTCTCCCAGTTTGTTCTCCTTGGATTCCGATAAGGCTTTTGTCTATCTCCATCAAAAGAGTACTCGAAGAGAATCTTTAAATGATCTGAGAAGGAGCATTCATCAGATACTCTCCAATTTCTAATGACGGAGTCATCTAGATTTGAGAGGGTTAAGTCAATGACCTCCTCTCTATCCCTAACTTTAAAGGTCGGATCACTACCCCTATTACATATACGTAAATTATAGGATAAGATGAAATCGAAAACGGACTCACCTCGTTTATTTGTGTCCTTGCTGCCCCATTGAAAATGGTGAGCATTAGCGTCGCATCCTAAAATAACGTTGCAAGTGCTCGTCATCTCCTCGAGCATCTCTCGTACACAGGTGGCTGGTGGGTCCAACTCCTCAAATGGCATGTAGACTGAGGAGAGCAGGGTGGCCCTTCCCGTCTCGTGCTCCAGCCTTACGGTGCACATGTCACCATTGCTGTAATTAGATAGAAAGATTAGATTTAAACTCTTCTTACCTACTATACATGTTCTCACCTTGTCCCCCATGGACGCGGCGAAAATATCAAAGTTGGCATTCCTTAGTCCAGAAACCATATTTTTATAGATATATGGCTCCTGGACTAGGGCAATGTCCACTTCCGAGTTCGTGAGGGACAGGAGTAGTTCGGCGGCTGCGGCCTTGCAATGATGCAGATTGATCTGCATTATGCGCAGCCTACGCCGCTTCCCCACTCCTACTGAGTTTCGGTGGATGTGCTCAGTCGAAACCGAACCCATCCTGAACCGAAGTTCAGTTTCCCCTCACGATCTCTGAGATATTTCTCTCCCGGTGGGTCAACCGCAACTCTCGCCACCATACCGCCATCCTCACTACAGGGAGTTAGACTGACCACAGTCCAACTCGATGTAATGAGGCTGGGGTTTTGCAGCGCCAGCATCTTCAGCAGGAGCTCCTTATCCACAGAAGGTGGGGGAACCCAGGCTGAAAGGACCCGTCTGGTTGGGATTTCCGCTAGGGAGACCGCCGCAAGGTCTGCTCCTTCCCAGAGCGCGCCAAAGCCACTAACTGTTTCCACAAGGAAATCCTTGGATTTCTTATTTAGACAGTTAATGACTTTGGCACCCTTCTGCATGAAGGCACTACCAAACTGTCGGTCCCCTTGGTCCGTCCCGCAGACGATAGCCGACCGAAGGGCTCCTTCAAATAGCAACCAATGACTTTCACTGATTCTACCCAGAGGATCAGCTTTGTCAATGATCGCCACAAGAAGGTCTTCTTCAGTGGCTACCTTTGTTGGTCTATCATACGGCTTACGCTGCCGTTGACTACGAACCTTGGAGGTCGCCTTTCCAGAGGAGGTTGAAGCCTTCTCCGTACTTAGTCGTTCCCCCTCGGTTTTTTGTCCAACGCAAGCCGCATAAGAGGTAGAAGGGTCTACCAGACGAGAAGTCATCGTCTTCTTGGGTGAGGGTTGCGGACCTTCTGAAGAGCGGATGCGCTTCACAGATTTATTCTGTGGGGCGACATCTGCTCCCCCAGGAGACGGTGGTTCCTTGACTGACTTCCCCTTCTTCCTGTTTCGACCACTTTTTGGTCCACTCAGAACTTTTTCCTCACCCTTGTCACTAGGCGCAGAATCAGACTTTGAAACAGTGCCCTTCGCATGTTGATCACCCGTATGGGTGCCATCCTGCTTTGGGGTACCTTCAACTGTCTTTTCCTGTGCTCGCTTTCCTGGGCTCGGATCGGAACTGGGCTTCGGGTCAGAGATCGGCTTAGCACCTTTGTCAGAGACGGTGGGCTTTACCGATTCTACTACTTTTGTGCGAGCAGGGAGGGAGATCTTGTCCATCTCGAGTTCGCGATGGAGAGCGTGAGGATAAATTCTCTCGAATTTCCTCACATATCTCATCTTACTCTTGATGAGGTGAACCTCCCTCTCCGAGATCAAATTCGCGTCTCGCCCCACGAATTTGCGAAGATACGAAACAGCACGTTTGTAATGCTTCGCATCGGTCACTTCTCGGGCCTTCTCAACCTTTGAGCCACTGTCCGTTACCGGGGGATCGACAGATTCCCCATCGTCGGACATCACCTCTGTTGCGGATTGCCTCCGAAGTTTGTCGGCAGGTGCCGACACAGGACCCGTTGAAGACAGACTGGAGGTCGGTTGGACAATAGGGTCCACAATTCCTTCGTTGCTGCTATGGCCATCCCCCTGTGTAGACTTGGCTGGGATCACCGTGGTGTCCAGCTCATCATCAGTTAGGGTAAGATTTAATAGCAGTTCCTCCGGAAGCGTGTCCCCACATTGCTCTTCCGGTACCAGTTTGTCTAACTGGTCGAAGAGTTCCTTACTTTGTTCCTCTAGACTATCGCGGATAGCGCGTAGAGTCCCGTGTAGGTCGTCCCCTCCCAGAACTGCAGTCCTGTCAGCCAAGGACTGATTTTCATCAGCCTTGACATTATCATTAGCCAAAAGAATTGCCGGTTCGTCAACGTTTTGTTTTGAAGTTGATGCACTTGTAGCAGGTACGGCTGTAGGTGCCAAGGCATCCACACCTAGAACAGCCGGATCACAATCGCTTGATCTCGACGACACGTGGCTTGTGACCTCACCAACGATTGCCGCCGGTACTGGGTTATTAACTCCCTGCACCGTAACTTTGTTCTTTTTACTACGTTTTCCCATCTTAGTTAATTTATTTAAGGGCACTACCCCGATCCATTTTGGTCCACGGGGGATCCGAAGATCCCCAGGGTTTCCACAAGGTACAGAGAAAAGTTGATCTAGGAGACCTAGGTCAGTTTCTCTCTGCACATCATGGAGACCCCCTTCCCATCCGCCACCCGGGAAGACGCGCCTAGTAGGAGATTGGCAACTCCCCTAGGACTGACCGCCTTTCCATTTCCCCTATTTATATGAGCCTTGCTTGTAGCTACAGAAGTTTCTAGACGATCTGGTAACACCTAGATCACGAACAATCTACCAATGCAACAAACACACATACAAACTTACATTGAGTAAACAATAACGACAACACATACAAACTTACATTGAGTAAACAATAACAACAACACATATACAGGTGAGGGGGTAACAAAGAAAGAGGAATTAAGCGATCATCAATGATGACGTTTAACAAGAATTGTACGTCAACAAAAAATAGACAATGAAAGAGGAAATGGAAGGATGTAGAAAAATCTATACAGTAGTTGTTGTTGTGAAGTTATTCAAATAAACTGCGTAGTAGAAATTTACGTTACAATTCAAATTCTTAAATTAACGGAATTCATCTAAAGTAACTTAAATCTAAATTTATATTCGTAACAATATGAAAAAATTTGACAGATGGTCGAGATAAAAACAAATGTTTTTGTTTTGATATATCACCTTATTATTGCATCATGGTACAGATCTTAAAAGCGGATTTACATATAACATCTAATTATGATTAAAGGGTTAATCAGGGTTTATTTTTCTTAATCACACTGAATTAACCATGATTCACAAATTACAAATTGAAATCATGGTGTAGCAGGGTTTATTTTAAATCATGATCGAAATCATGATACTACTGAGATGCAACGCGGGTTTTGTACGAAAAAATACGACTCTCTCACAATGTACCAAAATTTGCATCTGTTTTTCATGCCGTTTATTTTTAAATTGACAAATACAAAAATTAAAGATCAAAGGAAACAAAAACATTTCAATTGTTGTAACTCTTTTTCAAATTGCAAACAAATATTATAAGCGCAAATTAATAATTTTGTATGCATAATAACAAACATCAGCTGATCGGCATTTAGATCATGATTAAAGGTATGTGTAAACAATTAGGGTACAAAGCATCATCAACGTGAAGGACTTGAAAATAGTTTTAAAATCGAAATGGGATCAAATATCGTCAAACTAGTCGAATTCATGCCTAGGCTTCTAATGCGTCATTTATTTCTTACAACCGGCACACTTTTTCGCCATTCACCATTCAAAAATAAATAACGATTCCAGTAGTAAGTAGATTAACTCCACATTTTGAAAAATATTAAATTTATGTGTCAACTTTTTTGGTATAGTCCATGGCATGATTATAAAAGGTAGTCTCATGCAGCCATATGTTTCCTATTTTGTTCATAAATTTGTCTTTGACAGTATTCATGATGCAATAATAAGGTGATGTATCAAAACACAAACATTTGTTTTTGTCTCGATTATCTGTCAAATGTTTCCATATAATATTTCACATGGTTGGCAACACTGCACATCGAATTCAAGTAGAAACTACGCACTTTGACAACTAATCGAGACATCAGCTGCGCTAAATGGACTACCTATTTATTGTGCCATGACAGTATTCAGCTTTCAAAATTTAAATGAAAATATCTTCCTTCGAAATGTACGCAAGTCATGTGTTCAGTGCAAAAATTGTCATATAGTTTATATTTATAAATATTTTGAAGTTCCCTGCCTCTAAAAACTATAAATATAATAGTACGTTTACATTTAACCGGATTTCGTTAACCCAGTGAGGTTCAATTGTCAATTCCTTTGCATATACGTCAAATAAATCCTCATAAAGTAGGTTAACCCGGTAAAAAGTTCTAATGTACAAGGAGTTTAAGGCGACGTTTACATTTAACCGGATTTCGTTAACCCAGTGGGTTTCAATTGTCAATTCCTTGGCATATATGTCAAATAAATCCTCATAAAGTGGGTTAACCCGGTAAAAAGTTCTAATGTAAATGCCGTTTTAGATGTAACAACAAGGATCATTCATGTAAATCGTTTTTATTAATATCTCTTTAATTTATTGAAAATATGCCAATCGACATACATAAAATTTTAGAGACTATTTTGCAACTCTACCAAAATATATAACTTTCTTGATTAACTTAAGGTACAACCGTGTTTAATATATTGAATACCTATTTTATGTTCCCTCTAATAACAAAATATGTCAAAACATGCCTAATTTTGCACATATTAATTTTGGACGATTTTTCATATAAATAATCTGACATCCCTGATTGTCATGGCAAATAAATAGGTAGTCCATTTAGCTCAGTTCATGGCACAATGAATAGGTAGTCCATTTAGCGCAGCTGATGTCTTGATTAGCTATCAAGGTGGGTAATTTTTACTTGAATTCGATGTGCAGTGTTGCCAACCATTTGAAATATTATATGGAAAAATTTGGTAGATAATCGAGACAAAAAAAGTTGTTGCATCATGACTAAGTTGATGTCTTGATTAACTTTCAAAGTGCGTAATTTCTACTTGAATTCGACCGTGTGAAATAATTTATGGGAAAATTTGACAGATGGTCGAGATAAAAACAAAGGTTGTTGCGTCATGGTGATACATAGGACAATGCTGGAAATCAAGAATTATTCTATGGCTAAAGATTTGCCGCTTTGAACTTTTCCAGCGAGAAGGTGGAGCAAATTGAATACGAAAGAACATTTAATATCCAATATTGCTCTGGAATCAAATCAGCTTGATTTTGCAGTTACCTTGTATAATTGTACCATGGTATAATTATTACAAGGTAGGGCACAGCTACCAACTAATTACAATTTTTTCTCAAGGTGGCTTGTTCAATCAAATACAATGTCAAAATAAATGTCAAATAAATTAAAAATAAATTGAAATATATTCATGTTTAATTGAAATGAAAATAAAGTTTTTGACACGTTCGTCTGTTATTTATGTTACTGGATTTTGTGAAGAAATCATTACCTTTCATTCATTTTTCACGTTTTTAGTTTTGTGTTGGAAAAATGTACACAAACACTTGTTGCGTATATTTATTTTATTTTTGGCAGAAGAGGTCACACGTGCATAGTTGCTTTTTTGTTATTCACCTCAAGCTGCCTTATCTTGTATTATTGTACCATGATTGTACCATCCTTGAAGGAAGATTTAAACGAGTAAGCATGGGTATCTTTTGTCAACAAAAAGAAAATACACGTCTACCATGTGGGCTATAATGTCAGAATAAATAAAAACAAATACAACAAATCATTCTGCTCATTTGACATATATTTAAAATTTTACTAAAAACGCAAAAATGGATGAAATGTATGATTTAGATATTGATTCATCTACAAATAATAAATTTCTTCTTACCAATTTTGTAAAATTCATCTCAAGGGTCGCACCTAATTTCATGCGTATGCGTACGAATTTATTCACCTCAAAAGTTAAATACATGTATTTCAATGAATGTTACCCAAATACGCATTGCGTATCAAAATATAAAGTTGAAAATTGTCAACTTTGACAATGCGTATTTTAAATTTGTTGTGTTTTGAAAATAGAATTTCAGTTCAGTTCAATGAAAATTTTTTTCTATACATGTAAACATTGAAATTAAATTAGGCACGACCTTAAATAAATAGATTTTAGAATATTTTGTTTATATTTTTCAAAACATCACACATTTTGTATATGACTTTGACATAACAAGCCACAATATGAAAAAAAAAAATTAATTTATAAATTTCTATGGCCTACGTTGAGTAATGGTACCATGCGTTTACGTACTATAATTTTTGATTAATAAATGATTATTGAATATTTTTATGGATCCATTCCTTTTCTCTAATTGACCCATTGGTTTATATGCCAGTAGGCAGGGGAATCCATTCCATTGGTTTATATGCCAAGAAGTAGGGGAATGCGACATGTAATTACAAAAACCATTCACAATAGAATTGTATTCTCTACCGTGAATGATTTATTATTTATCTGTAGCTATTGCAATTCACTTTCTTCATTGTGTACTGTAATAGAGCAACTGTGGTGGTGTTGCTACGGTCACGAGCAACGTTGCAGTGAATAAAGAATTTTGTGATTTTAGGAAAGAAAATTTTCCAATTTGAAGTTTTGAGAAATATTGACGAAATAAAATATAAACGGGGAAAGCGTGTGCTTCACATTGATTTTCTAGAAAAATCAAAAGCTTATTGTCGAAAGAAAGAGTTTTTTTTATGAATAAAACGGAAAATTCCTCGCCATTATTGTGAGCTAAAGTGACGGCCACATAAGAAAAATTGTCATTATTACACATTTTCTTTTTTGCGTTATTGCGATTGAGAAAAAAATTGAATATTAACAAGGAAAATGTTACAATTACAATAATAGTTTGGTAAGTTGTCCATATTGGGCATTTGTTGAAGAAAAATGTCTCGCGATGTGTCAATCATTGCCTGAAACAATATTTTCATCATAGTTTTTTTTTGTGAATTATTGGTGGATAATGTTCGTTCTTTTTATTGAATGCGATGAACTGAACTGCTTTCTGTTTCTGTTTGAAGAAATCGATGTTTGTACACCTGAATTACACAACAAGTTGATTCGATTGCCAGTATTTGCAAACGCAATGTCTTCTTTTGCTAATAAACAATTACAATTATTAAAAATTATTATGGGAAATCTAAAGAGAATTGTGTTGGGACCATGTAACTTGCCCCCGTCTTCTTTGACCGATGGTGGCTCGTCGTGCGACGACGAAAACACCAACCATTTACATTTTGTACACTTTCTTATGGTTGGTTGCTTGTTTGGTTCGTTGGGTTAATGTTTGTGTTCGTGTTATGCTTGGTGTGTGTCTGTCCCCCCTCGAGTTGTTAGTAGTTTGCTGCTGTCATGTTTTTTTATTTTTTCTTTCTTTGGCTTTTGTAGGTTGCTAGGTTGCGCATTGTAGAAAGTTTCATTGTTTTACAAGAAATATATTTTTTTATCACAAGCGATAATCAATAGAGGCGAATCAACAGTTAAAAGGAAGGACATATGGGTGATTATGTCGCCAAGTGCCTTGTTGTGTCATGTCGGGTAAAATTTCTAATGACTTAATGCACCAGGTACTTATTTTTGCGCCTTATATGATCAATGTCCTATCACTTCGTTTTCTAAAAAAATACACTTTTCATATATTCAATACCTAAATAATTGATGTTTGAAATTGAGATTATCCAAAAGAAATGTATTAAATTAATTTGGCCCTTATTGTGGGTTAAACCAGCGCTACCGTGATATCGATGTTCATAGATGCCTATGATACAAATTGTTATTTTCGTCGTTATTTTCTTTTCAGCGGTTTTATGTTTTTGTGTTAATTACTGTGTACACGTCAACGTTGTTGTATTCGCTTTTGTCATTTAATTGTTTTTGTCGATGGTGTATATTATACAGCGATATATATATATATATATATGTGTGTGTAGTATGGACATATATTTGTTCTTTCACAGAAATAAATAAATCAATCCTTCCTTAATTTTGTTTGCATTTAGTGAGTATAGATTGAATATTATTGTGGCACTATGCTACATCCGAACAGATTAAGTCGATGCATGCACCTTTTATTAAACGAACTATTGTATTGGTTACAAAAAATAAAGCGTTTGTCGTAAATTAATATGTACATATCTTATTATTTTTTGTGAGGAATGCATTGGAATGTGAATTAGACTTTGGGCTTTTTTCGTTATTTTATTTATGTTATATAGTGTTCAAAGTAGATTAAATATATATGTTATATAGCGTATTAAAGTGGATTAAATTGATAATTAGGTAAAGCAGTGTCTTTGCGCCAATAGTCGGCATGTCATGTTCCAATAGCCGGAATGTCGTATTTTAGTTAAACAAAAATTATTTAGTTTTGTTTTTATGCCTTTTTAGGGCGAAGATCATTCATGTAAATGTTTTATTATTTATTTTTATTATTTATTTAATTAATGTTTCTGATATGTTCATTAATAAATTATCATTATCGGACGTTCCCATCAGCGTTGTAATAAAAAAATATATAAAATAATTTTATTTATTAAAATATTATAATTATAAAACATGGAACCTTTTACCCAATTCTCGACATGGATAAATTAGGCATTTCAGAGGTTAACAAAATTTAAAATTAAAACCAAGTCTTCCATTATGTAAAACCACTCAAAACTAATTTTTATAAATTAATCGTTATTTAGAGCACTTATTTAACATGTTTTCCAATTTTAACACAAAATGATCGAAAAGTTGCTTATTATTCACCCATATGCCGACTATAGGAAAAACTCAAAAATTGTTGTTCCTAAGGGCGGAATCGATAAATATATCATAATTACAAATATTTTTGAATGATTTTAAATTTTAAAGTGTTTTTCTGTATGTTCTTTAGTTAATTGAAGTTACATAAAACAGATGCCGACTATTGGTTCATGCCGCAATTAAGTGCGTTTACCCTACTATATTTGTGGTATAAGCTGTAAAATAAGTTATTAATAAAAATGCAGCTTAAACTTTGTCTTCGACTGTATTACATTAATTATTTGTTTTGTGTACTTTCAACGGAATTGGATAATAAATGAGTCCTGAATTTTTAATACAAAAATACATGTTTACATGGACATATGTTTGAAATCAGAAAAATGGGAGGTCTAAAGAAAATATCGGCACTAATTATTTCAACAAATAAAACATAATCCACTTAAATTCAACTGTCAGGAAACAGAGATTTACAGTGGTGGTCACAGAATTAAAACATTTACTATGGTAAACATTTTTTGATCAGCCCTCCATTCGTTTGGAGTATTTTTGAATTTTTTTTTAATTCAGAACACTTCGATATACTGCACTTAAGAGATTTAGTGCGAAAATAGAAAATTATTGCATGAAAATACATCGATTTTGAAGTGGCCATATAATTAAAACATTGTGTGATTTTTTACTTTACTGCATTTTTTGAAAAAAAAATTTTAAAGAGCTCTTTAATTTAGTTAAATTAAAACTTGTGTGATTTTTCAGATAAAAATATCTGCAAAAATCTGTAAAATCTATCAAAATTGCCAAAAAAAATTGTACAGTACACGTAATTGTACAGAGCTCTGTGTAATTTAGGTTAAATATATTTTTTGTAAACTCGAATAAATTTGATATAATAAATACCAATATCAATGATATAGATACTGCAAAAATATTCCGGCCTTCTTTAGTAAAGGCTATTGAAATTGAATCGTTCCTTTAGGTTAATTCCCATTTTTTGAGTTTTTATTTCAAATATTTATTCATTTTGAGAATTATTAATTGTTTTTTACTAATTCTAGCAATCTCTAGTGCATTCGGACCTTTATTATCTATAATAAGGGTGTTTTCTGAACGTTACGTGTACTGTACAATTTTTTTGGCAATTTTGATAGATTTTACAGATTTTTTTCAGATATTTTTATCTGTAAATGATGTACATAATTTAACTAAATAAAACTCGTTAAAATTTTTTTTCAAAAAATGTAAAGCAAAAAATCACACAATGTTTTAATTATTCAAAATCATGCATAAAACCCGTTATTAATGGAAAATTTCATGCAATAATTTTCTATTTTCGCACTAAATCTCTTAAGTGCAGTATATCAAAGTGTTCTGAATTATAAAAATTTCCAAAATACTTCAAACGAATCGAGGGCTGATCAAAAAAAGTTTACTACAGTAAATGTTTTAATTCTGTGACCACCACTGTATATTGAGTTAGTTTTGTTGGTTTTTTATAAAAACTGTGATAAATATCTACCAATCAACGAGTGAGACATTCAACAAAATGCCCATAGATTTTTTTTAACGATTGGTAAAACTGCAATCATGTAGAGCGCGGAAAATGATGCGACACATGCGTTGAGAATATTAGTCCTGGATATGGGCGGATACTTGTTTGGATATTGAATTGAAAATACACATAGAGATATTTTATGTTCAATGTTTATAAAAATCGCACTTATTGTATTTTCGCAAAACGAAAATGTATATATTTATTAATTCTTTTTAAATTAAGTGTTTCCATACACGTTTTAGGAAGTTTTAATTTTTATCTTGTTTATAAAATGATTGCTGTATACGCATTTTTTATTTTAATTGCATTCAAAAGTTTAATCTTCTGATATCTATCCATCTTAAAATAAACATCGATTTTCTTTTCTTCTAGATATTGCTAGAGCAATAAGAATAACAAATAACAGTGCCACATATTACTGGCGTCCCCAAATATAACGATCTGCATAGAAACTTCTCCCGTAGATTTGTACTTCGTTCAGTATTTTTTTCTGTTGGGACGTGAGATTATTTAAGTTCAGAATATTTACCCAATTTCTCGGATATATTCGGACAACTGTAGCGTAATTGACGAACCAATTACTTGAAACAGGAGAAATATTTATATGAAAGCTTTATCTATAGCTTTAACTTATGTAAATAATATATGCATAGTAATAATATTGGTTAAATATATAAATATATTTGTATTGTAGTATACTGGTCATAAAAGGCCTTATGTCTAGGCTTTGAAATTAATAAAAATAATGACAATAATTCATATATACAGACGGAAGTTCGGGCATATGTTTATGTTAAGAAGTTATTTTAATTATATCCTTCAAATAATAAATCATTTTAATTATGCAACGGAATTTAATAAAACAATATTTTCTTTTACAGATTAAACGAAAATCGAGGTAGATTTTTACCATAACGCGTCTACTGCAAGAAGGAGAGCAGAAAATACATAAAGGTAATTTAAGTTTCAAATTCTCAATAAATTTGTAAAACAAAAGAGACAGGAAATTCAAAATTGACTGTTTAGATGTATGGTCAGTTTACTTCTGGACAAAGCTTTGTTTTAATATTAATACAAATTATACAATTTTCTATTCGTTTATTTATACTTAGATGGGGGACGTTGATCCTGAAACCCTCTTGGAATGGCTGTCAATGGGACAGGGCGATGAGCGTGACATGCAATTGATTGCTTTGGAACAATTGTGTATGCTTTTGTTGATGTCTGACAATGTGGATAGATGTTTTGAAAGGTTGGTAATTGTGCTTATAACGGACTTGTAGACTTTTAATATATTACGATATGCTTATCTTTTTTTCTATTGCAGTTGTCCACCCAGAACTTTTCTGCCTGCACTTTGCAAAATTTTCCTTGATGAATTGGCACCGGAAAATGTTTTGGAAGTCACCGCCCGTGCCATTACATACTACCTCGACGTGTCTGCAGAATGTACTCGTCGTATTGTAGCTATTGATGGAGCTATCAAAGCTATATGCAATCGTTTGGTAGTTGCAGATCTATCATCCAGAACATCCCGTGATTTAGCTGAACAATGCATCAAGGTGTTAGAGCTGATATGTACGAGGGAAGCGGGAGCGGTATTTGATGGGGGCGGCTTAAATTGTGTCCTATCGTTTATTCGAGATTGTGGCTCTCAAGTTCACAAAGATACACTACATTCTTCGATGGCCGTTGTATCACGTTTGTGTACGAAAGTAGAGCCGAATACTCCTTGTATCCAAAATTGTGTTGAAAGCCTCAGTACGCTATTGCAGCATGAGGATCCGATGGTTTCGGATGGAGCGTTGAAATGTTTCGCTTCTGTCGCCGATCGTTTTACACGCAAGTGGGTTGATCCCGCGCCATTAGCTGAGTATGGGTTAGTGAATGAGCTACTTAAACGCTTAAGTAATGCGGCGGGCCCTGTTGCAAATACTAGTTTGAACGTTCCGAATGCTACAACACCGACAACAGCTGGTTCATCGGCTTCAGGTGGACACGGAGAAGCAGTAACGCCTTCCGTCACAACATCTGTCCAAAAAACACAAACTGGCGATGCAAGTCGTTCATCACAATCGATATCAACAACGATTTCCCTTTTATCAACACTTTGTCGCGGTTCGTCATCAATTACGCATGATCTATTACGCTCCCAACTACCAGATGCTATCGAAAGAGCTCTTAAAGGAGACGAACGATGCGTTTTAGATTGTATGAGGTTGGCGGACCTGTTACTTTTACTTCTTTTTGAAGGCCGTCAAGCTCTAAACCGTGTCAGCGCTGCGCAAGGTGGCCAATTGGCCTCTCGTACACGGCGAAGTGATTCCACTGTAGAACGAACACATCGTCAATTAATCGATTGCATACGTTCTAAAGACACTGAAGCCTTGCAGGAGGCTATAGAATCTGGTGGCATAGACGTCAATTGCATGGACGATGTTGGGCAAACATTGTTAAACTGGGCTTCGGCCTTTGGTACATTGGAAATGGTTGAATATCTGTGCGAAAAGGGAGCAGACGTAAACAAGGGTCAACGCAGCTCTTCCCTGCACTATGCCGCATGCTTTGGACGCCCAGGAATAGCAAAAGTCCTACTTAAATATGGTGCGTATCCTGACTTGCGTGATGAAGATGGAAAAACGCCCCTTGATAAGGCAAGAGAACGCAATGATGATGGACATCGTGAAGTTGCTGCGATTTTACAATCACCAGGTGAATGGATGGCTGCCGGACATAGTTTGGTCAATAAGGAAGGCTCAGACGATAACGCTCCAATCGAGCCTCGTGGAGATCCAGAGATGGCTCCAGTTTATCTTAAACTGTTTTTGCCAATGTTTTGTCGTACTTTCCAAGGCACGATGCTGAGCAGTGTTCGCCGAGCCAGTTTGGGTTTAATTAAAAAGATGGTTCAGTATGCAAATCCACAAGTCCTTAAAGGCCTATGTAATTCTCAACCCGATACATTATCCGCTGATGCAGCAGTGCCTCCAATTGGCACGAACTGTAATTTGGGAACACTTCTAGTGGAAGTTGTGGCCAGTGTTCTCGACAATGAGGTTAGTTATACAATGTATTTGATTTCAATATAAATATCATTCGCCAGAGCATCGCTTTTAAGACAAAAAAGGAAAATCAAAAATCAAACATTTTCATCGATCCTTTATTTGTGTGTGTGTTTTTTAATTTTATTTTATTATCTAAAAAATAGTTTTATTTTGAAACTTACTACACATTTAGATTAGCTACAGTTGGCCAACGCTTTGGTATCCCTCAAGTAATGGTATGTTAAGACCAGTACGATATGGTGTCGGACAGGCATCCGATCCACGATACATTATAACATCGCCAGAAATCAAGACTGGATATAGGGTAATGAATTGTGCTCAGGGCAACTTTATGTTAGTGTTTTGCATTTTTATTGTATGCCACATTAAAATCGGCATAGAAACAGTTGAAACAATAACGGAATGCATCAATCCCCCACCTACCTTATATGCTCTATATAGTTCTATAGGTTTGAAATGAATACATGTTAATTTTATTTGTTATTAATGCTTGAAAGCCTGATTTAAGTGTTTATACGTCTTTATCTAACATAAATGCCAGTTTTTTTCTCGAAAATAACACCGAATGGACTACATCTCATGCGAATATTAGTGAACATTTTCATTCTATTGGCAGTCAATATAAAGCAAAAGTTCATTAATCAAATTAATTTACTATAGCGGAAAAATTAAGTGTACAAAATATACATATAACCTGTTAATTTTGCCAATTTTGTGTTTGACACAGCCGCGAATATTACATTGAAATACAGTTCTATAAAATTTATTCAATAAAACAGAAAACAGATTCTGCAACATTTTACGACACTATGGACAAACAAAGACGCATAGTTTTCATGTCTCAAATTTAAGTTGATATCGGTTACTAAATAGGAGCAGAATTAACATATATATATATATATATTCTTTTGGAAATCAATATTGTGGAGTTGTTTGATATGTCGTGTTCGGATTTGAATGGATATCCATAAATTTCTTATAGACCTTTCATTGAATTCGACTTCATTAGTCTTCCAAATATTCCCTGTAATCGGTATTCACGGAAGAAATCGTATAAAAGAGCATACCTACACAATCCGTAAACATGTTTGGATGTATTTATTCTACCACAGATTTTATATTGAAGGGGTTATTCAAAGTACACGTTTCAAATGACGCAAAGACAAATTTCTGATTTCAAATCCAAACTGACTTCAAAAAGTATATGTTATTTAGATTAGCTTCTTATTCATTGTTCTGGAGATAACAATTTAAGCCAGTAGCTATGAATCAAATAAGCACTGAAAATCCCAGCTGTTGCACTTCCCGAAAAGGTTAAGAAGCAACTGTAGCTCCTTCTTTAGAACTGAAACCAACGAAATATTTCATCCGGTTTTATTTATATATGTCAAATTAATAAAGTATTTATTACAGGCCAATAACAAATTGTATTCAATTAATATGAAACATATATTTACAATCATTAATTGTTTTTCCCAACATGTTCTTTACTTATGCTCCAACAATAAAACTCAATTAATTTGCCTAAAGCAAACCTTATTCTTGTGTTCTACTTTTTGATTTTCCTTAGTATGTATTGCTACTGTTCTCGTTTCAAATGTCAATTGTTTGCAATTTGCCTTTACAGGACGACGACGACGGTCATCTTGTAGTACTTACAATAATCGAAGAGCTCATGAATAAGACACAAGATGAGTTTTTGGATCATTTCGCTCGCCTGGGAGTCTTTTCAAAAGTGCAATCCCTAGTGGAATCAGAAACTGAAGCTGACAGTGCCAAGCCATCTACAAACAGTGCAACGACTAATGCCTCAGCAGATGAGACAAGCAGTGTAGCTTCAGGGCAACAACAAGCTCAAACAGGTAATTATATATATATATATATAAAATATGTGTTTATTTTACCTTTTCGATTTTCTACAGAAGACACCATGGATGATGCAAAAGAAATTTTACAAGGCAAGGCCTATCATTGGCATGAATGGAGTATCTGTCGAGGACGTGACTGTTTATATGTTTGGTCCGATTCAGCTGCCTTAGAACTTTCCAATGGGTCTAACGGTTGGTTCAGATTTATTCTCGATGGCAAATTGGCAACAATGTATTCCAGCGGCAGTCCAGAAAATGGAAATGATAGTTCTGGTAAGTATAATATATATATAGAATAGATATACATGGATAGTATATTTTATTTCTGTGAATGATTTTTCTCTCTTGTCTAAGGCATAGAAAAGTTTGAGTTATCAAAACATGTGTTCGTTTGTTTATGTATAGTATTTGTAAATATCTCCACGCGACAAACATATTTCTTTGTTACAGTCGAAATCCCATCATCAACTGTTATTTCTATCAACATGTTGAATATTTAGTCCATAATTTATAACTAAAGCATACAGAATTGTTTACAAAAATAATGTTAACGATTGCATCGTTTTGGACATGTGGATGCTCACATTTCATTTTGCAAATAATTCTTTTAATTGATACAACGACTCTACTTTTACTTTAAAAATTCTAAATTGAGACAAAAATGACAAAGTGTACTGATTGATTGAAAATATCCTATCTAGTTTGTTTCCCTTAATTTGAGGTATATTCATAAAGTTAACTATTAAATTGAAATTGGTTACAGCTTCCTAACAATAATTTTAATTTGGTTTATGGTTAATACTATATATTTAGCGTATCAAATAAAAATTGCAATTCGTTTGTTAGTGTCAGTGTCTTTGTTTTGCAATATTACGGAAAGAAGCATTGAACGTTTACTTTGACTAATTTTATATCTATTCATTAAGTTGTATAAGGTTTGGTTAATTTAATTTTGTCATTCTTGTTTTAATTTTTATTATTATTATTTACTTTAACTTTACCACACATTAATAATCGTCATATTAAAAAAGGAAGGGGACGAAGCATGGATTCTTCAAATAGCGAAGGTGAGAGTTTTTTTTTCTGGTTTTCATTGTTTTATGTTGCTTTTTGTAATTTTGTCATTCTTTTGCTTACTTATTTTTAACACAATGACAATCACTTTGTCTAATACGAAATGCAAATAAACTAAAATGTACCTGATATAAATGTTAAATGAATAACGCATTATTAACATGGTTAATAAGGCTTTTACTGTTATATTTACTTATGTATCAACGATGATTGTAAATAATACTCATGTCTTCCATATTACAGATAGCTTAACATGGGTTTTATTCAAAAAGTGCTTAATTTTTTTCAGACTTGAGACAGTTGAAATGTTGTAAGGAGGAGTATTTATTACGATACTTAAATGTAGTGTAGACTTTGTAGGCTACCTTGGTATTAATATTGAAAGTGCATTGTCACTGAAATCTACTAAGTGAGAATATGTTTGTTTCGTTTAAAAAAAATTAGAAGATACGTGTTAAGTTCATTTGAAACTGTAATGCAATGTAATAATATTTCATATACTTTCTATGCATTTTGCTGTAATTTTAAATGACAAAGTCGAAAATTTGATATTCGCAAATGACAGCAAATGAATAAATTTGATGATAACGGTATTATGGCTATGTTGCCTTATCGCATTATATATATTTCTAGATAGTTTTAGTTTTTTGTGTGTTGAAAAGTGTTCTTAAAGAATATTATATATTTAACAAAAAAAATGTTCTATACACAAACATACTTCTACTATTGAGAAAATGCAATGGTGAATTGTAGCTTGAATTGAAAATAACACTTAAAGGGTCCCATACACCATAGGGCATGCATGACAGCATTTGAAGTGGTATTCGTAATGGCCCCCACACTCTATACAGCCGTACTGCTACTGCCGATGAACCCTTGTATACGTGTGTGATCGAATCTTACAACTGCAATAAACAAAAATAAATATAACAATATTCAAATATGAGAATTTGACGAAGTTAGTCCCAATTTAGATTAGGCGAGTTTACTTGCGACAAGTCTTTTTTTGCGGAAGAGAGGGGCAAGGGGAATAGAAATGGAAAAAAATTGCTCGTACTGGCAATTTTCTGGAAATTCGTTTTGTGTATTTTGTTTGTAGTGTCAGTAATTTGAAATACCAATCCCAAGGTATATTAAGCCAGCTGATGCTAACATAATATGTCATTGGAATTTGTTGTTGTTGTTTTTTTTTCAAAACCTTTAATCAAGGTTTATTCCAAGGCCTATATAGGGTCGGCCAGTAAGCGAAATCATTGAGAAAACTTAAGTTTAACGTCAAAATGAATTTTTATCCTGTTCTGGTTGGTATTTCGCGCTTAAAATGTTGACAGCAAGAGAAGACTAAGCCATGAATTCGCCTGCCGGTTAGCCTTATCAATAAACCTTGCCTTTTCTAAATAACAATTTTAAGTATATTTGGAAATGAAGAACAAAAAGACAAACAATGAAAGGCATATCGGTAGGTCATTGAGATGAGATTTTTTTTAAGAAGACCATGGAATCGACATTGGACTTAAAATGTGCGGAAATTGTATCATACTACTGTGACCTCCATAGCCACTAGAAAATGAAATGAAGTTTTTGGTCCATTTCATAATATAATAACCAAAACTATTGATTTTGCCTTTGGCCAGAAGAGAACGAACATACAAGATATTATGGTGTTGGTTCATAACTTTTTGATCACAAAATAAAGTACAGATTGACGGGCACACAGATATGACTAAAATGAGTTCTAGGACCAATATTTCGTAGCACTGATTCTTGAATTTCAGGAGAAGAAATTTAAACAACATAAAAAAAGTAGGGACCGAAAATAACCGTTATTTTTGAAAATGCGAACAAAAAAATCTTCATGTTAGAGATATGGGACACCTATAGTGTCATATACCAATATATTCGTATCGACGATCCCATTAAGGATATTGGGCGATCTTGAGAAAACGCTCTCAATTGCCATGTGGAGAATTATTTTTCAACGGAAAAAATAAACGTTGATTTTTAACAGTTAAAAATGATTTTTCCGTTAAAAATAAAAGTCTTTTTGAGATTTTTATTTTTACCGTCAAAAATAAAAGTCTTTTTGGGATTTTTATTTTTTCCGTCCGAAAATAAAACTCTTTTCGGGAGTTTTATTTTTTCCGTCAGGAAATAAAATTGTTTTTACGTAATGAAGCTTATTTTTTCCGTTAATAAATAAATAATTAAAATGGATTATTTTATTTAAGCCACATAATAGTTATTTTATACCTGGATTGATATAACTTATAACCGTTACGGTCCCTGTAAAAAAGATAGGAGCCAACTTGTCCTACGTCCATTGAAAAGTTAAAGACTCCAAATGCTCTGTAGTGATTTCAATAGGGGTTCTGGATGACGATTTCGAAGTTTTGCTTACTATAAGACCTGAAACCATAAGAAACAATCATCATTTATACATATGATTTAGTTATTATTTCACACTTTTGATTCTCACAAAGATTAGTTCCGAGAGGGTAAAAAATACCTCGAAACTCATATTCAGCATTAGTCCATCTCTAGATATCTGCAAAAATTAGTATCGTCCAATATTTTTAATAGTATTTCAAACGCTTTTTGCATCCTTAAATGTATTTTTAAATCATAACTTCAGGATTTAAACAAAATTATACAATTTAATCAAAATATAAACAATATTTTCTTTCAAAAAGACATTGTTCTGATTGGTGGAATGAAATTCGCTTCAAATTTGATATATTAAGACGAATTAATAATTATTCGCCTTGTTAACAATTATGACATATCATGTTCCCAATTCGCCTATGCGGGTACCCTAAATATCTACCTTGACCAATCCAGAACATTTTCGAACATAAAAAACATTCACAAAATGACAAAAAAAAAAAATATATATATATATATATATATATATATATATATATATATATATATATATATATACATATATATATATATATATACATATATATATATATATATATATATATATATATAGTAGCGTGCATTATAATAGCAGTTATTATATTGAACATACAATTTTGGTGTTCTTGATTTATAAACAAAAGAATTTTAATTTTTTTTTTCAGTTATTTATTAGACGCTTTGGTCTCTTTAAATTAAATTATAAACCACTTTGGTCTCGTCAGACCATAAAATGAGGCCAATCTAGGTGCTCTTTCGCAAATTGTTATCTTTTGATAGTATGTATTTTTTTAAGTACAGATAATTTTTTGGGAGATCTAGCAAACAAATAGTGACGCAGCAAGAGTCTCCTGATTGTACATGCATGAACTCAATGTTAAATTTTTGTTTCAAATCCGTAGCAGATGATGGACTTAAGATCCTTTTTTCATCAAATTGAGAGAAATATTTCTCTTTCGCCCACTCGTTTCTTGTTTGGGAGACTATTTTATGGCGTTAGAGATCATTTTCGCAGCCAACCACATCTTGTATAAATTTGTAAGCCTTTCCTTCAGAAATCAATTTTTGTATGAGCGCGGCCCATTTTTCCAAAACTTTTTAACATAAAGTGCACGTATTTGAATTTTTTAAAAATTATTATAAGCCAAAAATATTCTGATCACAAAACAAACGAAAAATTTGAATATTCGCCCATGTGCTGCATTTCGAGTTTGCTCGAATGTGAAACATTTTCCCAAATTTGGTGTGCTCCATTCCGAATTCCCAAAAAAAAAATATTGGGAATATAATTCGAGCACATATAGCCTTGTGGATTGAAAACGAAATGAGATCGTACTGTTGAGCACGTACTAGTTGAAAAAGAACACTGAAGTAATATTTAACGGCGTCAAAAAAATGTTTCTAAAGCGTAACCACTGTCTCCTAGAAGCCAACTATGGTATGCAACATTTCCTCTTTTGTAAATGCTGCCTAGCTGAACTCATATGCCAAATAAAAGAATCATGGCTGGATCCTGGTCTGCAGCTGTCCACAGCTTGCACATACTTTGTCTTCCAGGACTTTCATTACTCTCCACAATATTTTACACATTGTTGTGCGATCAACACTTATATTTAAACCCACCAACAGCCAGAAATCTTAAGGTACCTGCTAACTGGAGGCTTTCGGGAATGGCACCCTTATGTATGAAAGGACTCACTTCTCTCAAAATATCCATAAATGCTTATTTTAACACGTTCCAGTATCATTATACTTTTTCTGGTAGAAACCAGAGTAATTAATAAGCAAGCAGGCATATTTTTTCTTAATTTTGTTCGTACACAAATTGCAAATTCCAATGAAACATATGTTTTTTTATTGAACACATTTCGTAACATATTGAACACAGCTATGCTTTCGAGCCGCACTTTCGCTCGAAATTGAATTAAAAAAGTATGGAAATTCAAAAACTCTCGGAACATGTCACATGGGCAATTAATGCGATTTTACACGTTTTCTTACTCCACTGCTATTATTATGCAAGCGAACATAAGAGAAAGGCAAACAAAAATATCGGTAAAATCTTTCAGATTATTTTCATTCTATAAACAGCAATGCCATAAAGTATGCAACAAAATAGCGATTTAAAAATGTAGAATGAAATGAATTGTTAACTTTATTTTAAAAAAATATAGTGCATATATTAAGAAGCAGTACTGAACAGCTATTAATTTGCACGCCACTATATATATTTATATATTTAAACCGAATTTCCTTGTATAGACGCATGAAGAGAACGATAAGAATTGTCGCAAGTGAACTCGCCTAATCTAAATCGGGGCTTAGTATAATAAATCTAAAAGTATGTTTTTATATAAACACGGTCTGTTCCCGTACTCTAAAAATTTAAAGTTTTTCAGATGTATAAAGCGAACATAGCAATGCACATATATTTGCACATGTATTTGGCTGTACTGATAGATTTCTCGTAAGGTATCGGGCAAACAATTTCAAATTTGTGTTCGTTAGAAGGGTGACATTTCGCAGTAAACAAATATATTGCTTTTTTATTGTTTGGTGCTATCAGTTGAGAGTTACAGGGTGTTAAAAAGGGAAGTAAATAAAGAGAAAACTCGGTACATTTTACAGTTTTTCTTTGACAAAGGCGAAAATGCAAGGCAAGCGGTTTAAATTGTGAATGGTGTTTATGGTTCCGATAATGTTACAGCCAATTATGGGTAATTTTGGTTTCGTAGATTCCGTGCAGAATTTTGTTTATGTGCAAGATGCAACACGCACAGTTAGGCCGGTCGTCGAAAATGTCTATAAAATCGGAGAAATGCCTTTAAAATGGCAACAAATCATACCACAAAATGGTGCATATTTGGCCCAAATCCGAAGCATGTTAAATAAAGTCCTATAGTTCATATAAAAATAATGGATTTCTTACATGTTTGCAAACAAGCATAAAAATCGTATATGTTACAGAAAATGAATATATATATATATATTTTAAATTTGACAAAATTCATAATGTATGTATATGCACATTAACCCTACGGTCAGTGTTGGCCCCCTCTCCCCTATATATATATTTTAAATTTGTAAGGGCACATTAACCCTACGGTCAATAACCGGGTACATTTGTACCTTTTTTTCGAATAAAAATGCTGTAAAACTTTTAATAATGGAGATATTTGGATCAAATTTTGAGGAATCATTCTTGAGGTATTTTCACACATAATCGAAGAAAGAAATTATAAATATTTTCCATATATATAATTTTTACAATTTTTTAAAGTTATTACCTACGTAGATCAATAACCGTGGTACATTTGTACCCATCCAAAGATAGCTCTGTAACTCATTAAAAAATTGGACTATCGTGAGGTTTTTTGTTTTAAATTAGTCTATACGGATCTGATCTAGATGTAGGAACTCAAAATTATATATACATTAAAATAATACATATTTAAATCCATACTTAAATTATAATCTATCTAAAACAATCATAGTAAATTCGTTATAGCTTTCGAATAGGTTAAGCCTTTTTAGTTATTTTTTATTGGGATCTTATTTGGGTGCTCCTCAACCCCTCTGCAAATTTTTGTGGCCCTAGACAACATAGGGCCATCAGGGCGACTCGTGTAAGTCAGAAACTACCCTTGTTTTCCCTTGGTATACAGGGACAAAAACAATGAGTATTGCCCGTAATTTTCCAATTATTCTTCATATTGGCCCTGAAACTTTTTCCATAATCGAATTAGTCTGATTTATTACAATCCTAAATTGGCGTACATATATAAACTATCATTAAATAACGTTTTAAAGTATTAAATAATATTAAAAATGCACCAATCACAATCTCTAAACTCATAAAATGTGAATAATTGGCATTAATAATTATTTTAGTCCCTGTATACCAAGGGAAAACCCGGGTAGTTTCTGACTTACACGAGTCGCCCTGATGGTTCTATGTTGTCTAGGGCCACAAAAATTTGCAGGGGGGTTGAGGAACACCTAAATAAGATCCCTAAAAAGCTTATCCCATTCGAAAGCTATAACGAATTTAGTATGATTGTTTTAGATAGATTATCATTTAAGCATGGATTTAAATATATATTATTTTAATGTATATTTATTTTATTATTTATAATAAATTTAAATTTATTTATTTATTTATAATATATTTTATAAATAAATTTATAAAATATATATGAAGGCGCCGGGTAACAAAGACCATATGCGCACAATATTATACAGTATTTACATTGTTAATTGTAAAAAGACTAGATTACATAATATAAAGTTCATGGAAAAGTTATGCGAAAGTATTATATGAAGCTAATAGGTTCTGATTTAAACATCACGAATATTATGTATTTGCAGAGACGAGCGAATTTGGTTTATGAGGTATTTTGAAGAGCAGTCAAGGATTTTGTCAATACTTAAATTAATTGCAGAGGAATGACATTCCACTAAAATATGCAAGACAGACAGCGTATCACCACAAAATGAGCAAGAAGGAGGCATTGTATTTTCATAAAAATGACGTGTGTTAAAAATGCACTTTCCAACCCGAAGTCGAGCAAGAAATATGCAATCTTTCCTACTTAGACTAATATCGTATTGTTTTCTAGGGATTTTTGGATTAACACTTCTAAGAAAAGTGGAAGAAGACTGCCATTTGTTTTTGGTTTTTTCATTTTGTAATGATTTGTAGACACTCATTAGGCTAAACCAAAAGCATGGCATGTCAACTATATTGGTAAGATGAAAAGCTTCTTTTGCTATTTTATCAGCGAAGTCATTGCCTTTTATATCAGAATGTGAAGGTATCCATAAGATATTGACTTCACAATTGTGTGGAATAAAAATAATGTTGTTGAAAACTCCTCCTTTGTTTTTAGATAGGGCTTTCACTACACCCAGATTATCAACACATATTAAGGTTTTTATTCCGTTTACGGCGTGACCGATGGCTACCTTAACCGCAGAAAGTTCGGCTGTAAAAATTCCTGTACGGTTCGGCAATCTGGTCTGACATATTATAGAGAAATTGTCAGTTGATATTTGCTCAATTACAGAAAAAGCTGTGAGGTTTCCATTAAAGGAGCCATCAGTAAATAGGATCTTATCCGGATTGAAATGGGATATTTTCTGCAGCAATAGTTTTTGGTAACAGATTTTGCTAGTATAGTCTTTTTTATAAAAACACAAACTAGTATCAATCGAAATCGATTTTCGGTGTGATATTTGATTGGTTGGTTTGGGCGGCAAAGGAATTTGAAATTTTGAGAAGAGTTCTAGGATATGATCAATAGCCGATAAGTATGATATATTGTTTCTATTAGCATGACTCCAAAGTATGTTGTGAAGTCCATGAAAATGTAAAGTTAGAGCCTTACTACCTAGGCTCAAAGAAAACTTATGTAAAGTATTTTGGAAATCCTGATATTTTGCTTCAATATATAGAGCTTCAAGAGGTGTAGAACGAAGGAGACCTGTGGCTGTTCTGAAGCAATTGTTCATAGCAGCATTTAATTTAGAAATATTGGTTTTGGAAGTGAATCCATAAATTGTTATACCATGGGAAATTGTACCATATACTAAGGATTTACAAATGTTAACTGCTGTGTCAATGTGGGGTCCTTTGGTCTTTGAACCTATAAGTCTTAGAAGATTGTTAATTTTGCTTAGTTTTGCTTGCAGAACTTTTATGTGCTCGTTCCATGTCAGGTTCTTGGTGAAAGTAAGACCCAAAATTTTCATTCTATGAGAAACATTGATTGTGTTTTCCTGTAAGCTAATGGTGGAACTTTCACACCTTCTTTTTCGACATACATGCCATACAGCAACGTACACAGGATTTCATTTCGGGGGGGGCCCGGTAGTACAAAATGAAAAAATTCGCTGTTACAAACATAAATTTACTGTGAAAAAAATTCATTTCGGGGGGGGGGGGGGCCCGGGCCCCCCCCCCCCTCCTGCGTACGTCCCTGATGCAATATATCGATTTTGTTTAAAGGGATGACCGCGCCTGTTACAACAACAACGTTATGTGCATTCGTCACAAAGTGACGACACATAGCAGTGGGAAATGTATTGTAGTTGTCTGTAAATGCCTTGTTGACCACGAAGTCAGGCGCCAACGTAACGAACTTCTCATTGGGGTCGTATCGCTGGTAACGTAAGAACTTCGAATTGTCACAAGAGACATTTGGGCTTGAAAGGTTTTTTTGTAAAGAAGCCATTAAAAGATTCTGGGGAGAATATCCCAACAAAAAACTAAGGGAACTTATGAGGATCAGTGGCGAGATCCGAAACTATAGTCTTCCCTGCCTTACCCCTCGGCGGACAATGCCATACATTCCCCCACTAATAACTAGTTGTTTTTTATAAAAACAAAAAAACTGGGATTAAGCCTGACTATTTTGTAAAAACAAAATACAAATGGTATCCCAAATAACCCGCCAAACACTACTGAAATTATTCATTCATTTTTGCCGTTTTAAATTGACACGCTAGTAAATAAGGTCCTTGCGTATTTGAGTATTAGGGTCGTACCTAAATTCATGCGTATGCGTACGAATTTATTAAACTCAAAAGTTAAATACATGTATTTCGATGAATGTTACCCAAATACACATTGCGTATAAAAATATAAAGTTGAAAATTTTCAACTCTGAAAATGCGTATTTTGAAATTTTTGTTTTTTGAAAATAGAATTCTAGTCATTGAAAAACTTGTTTTTCTATAAATGTAAACTTTTTTGATCAATTAAAAAAAATGTTTTCGTCCATTTTCGCCGTTTTCAATTGGCACAGATGCAAATAAACTCCTTGCGTATTTGGGTAATAGGGACGTCTGACAAACCCTATAAAGGTGAGAAGGTGAGCATTTTTGTACGGAGCGCAATAAATTACCCTTACCCTTACGGATGTAATGTTGGGTATTTTAGTACGCAACGCATTGAATTAGGTTCGAGCCTAATATCTCCAAAAAATATTCACATTAGTGCCCGATAATTTGAAAAGAAAAGTATATTTGACAACAAAACATAAACACGAAAACTTTTACCGAGTAAAATTTTTATCCGAAAGAGCACTACCTAAAATTCAACTAGGGCGTTCGACGTTATTCACCACAAGTTGAACAAATTCAACTATGACAGAACTTAGTTTTGTTTTTTTTTCTTTTGTTGAAAATAGAAACGAAACAAAAAGAAAATATGGAAATTTCTATATGAATGTGAAATATTTGAATACATTGTATAATTTTTTAATTTAGTTTCGCGATTTTGTTTAGTTCTCTAAGATATATCGATTCGACGTATTTGGGTAATACGGCCGTACAAAACAGTTTGCCATAGTGGGTATGTTGAATATGTTTGTACGCCTCGTTGATTTTTAGGTAACGTTGTAAGAATTTTTTTTTTAGAACTCAGTACCAAGATTAATTCATAAGGTTAACCGGCAGGCGAATTCATGCCTAATAGTACGTTTACATTTAACCGGATTTTGTTAACCCAGTGGGTTTAAATTGTCAATTCCTTTGCATATATGTCAAATAAATCCTCATAAAGTAGGTTAACCCGGTAAAAAAGTTCCAAAAAAGTTCTTCTCTTGCTGTCAACTTTTTAATCGTGAAACACAAAGCAGAACAGGATATAAATTCCAAATATCTTTCAAAAAAGCGTATTGATAAGATTGTGCACGAATATTTTGTTTTGAATAAAAATATTTTTTGTTCATTTATTCTTGCAAACAATAAATTTGACAGTCAATGAAGACTTTGAATTCGCCTCCTTGTTAACCTTATGAATAAACCTTGCTCAGTATACAAGTGCCATTTCATTTACTGAACTTTTAAGTTATCTAACAACAGTGTTGCCAATTTAGCACTTTTAGTGCTAGATTTAGCACTTTTTGAACTCGTTTAGCACCAAAAAAATTGGTCTAGCACCTAGCACTTTTTTTAGCATTTTTAATTTCTTAGGATTTTTTTTTACAAAATTTTGGTTTCAATGCAAAAAATCCCGTTTTTCGATTTGATGTTGAATTCGCTATGTTTCACGCGATGAATTTGATTTTCCAATGCTATCCAGCACTATGATATTGTCAGACTATGATATTGTCTGTTGGTAGACTGTTTATTTGGGAAAAAAACCAAATTAAGTTGTACATTTTATGAGAGCGATGTAAAAATAATGAACATGAATTATGTTGGAACTTTCTGAAAACAAGTTTTTTATTCAGCGGGAATCCCGAATGCCAAGTTATAACCACTTTAGATTACCGAAAAGGCGAGCACACCCATTTATATTGGGATTGTGCCAGAATAAGGACCAAAATAGAAAAATTCCGGCAAACATATTTTTTTATATTAAAGTCGCTGTTGGGAATGAGATTATGAACCCTTAAAAGTACACAAATGGGACGAAAATTGATAATCTTCATACGCAATGTGAAATTACAGTTATTTACCTTAATCAAATTTGGGCATTATTAGTATTTATATTTTAGTAGGAAGATTTCAAACCCCATCAAACGACGTCCCCAAAATGTCGAATAAAGGGAGGGTACTGTGGGGGCTACCCCTAAATATGGACCCATATTAATAATTTTTCATAAGGAGATTTACTCAACATAATTTATACAATCAAATTAAAACCAATGTAATTGATGAGGGCTACCCTTAAAAGTAGCCCAATATTGATAAGTTCTAGTAAGAAGACTATATAACCAGGTAGAACACAATATACAAATATAGAACAATTTAGGTTGAACACGTGAAAAAGCGTTAAGTTCGGCTGGGCCGAACTTTAGATACCCTCCACCATAGATATACTGACAGGTACTATAAATAAAAATATAGGGAACATACCAAAAAGTGTACCTATACCGACATTTGATAACTATTTTAATATAAACAATTGAAAAAAGCGTTAAGTTCGGCCGGGCCGGTTATATGGGGACTACTCCTAAAAAGGGTGAATATTAATAATTTTCGGTGGGGAGATTCGTAACCATATACGACTACAAAATACCAAATTTCAGCGAATTCGGTTGAAAAACGAGCTCAAGAACCTCAAAATATCGAAAATTGGGAGTACCCTTATATGGGGGCTATCCGAAAATATGGACCCCTATTTTTAATTTTTAATGGAGATATTTGCTACCCAATAAGAACTCAATGTACCAAATTGTCCTCAGATGGACAGACGGACATGGCTATATCGTCATAGAATTAACCGGTGATCAAGAATATATATACTTTATATTTAATTGTTAAATATTAACAATTTTGTTTCAGAAATTTTTAGCACTTTTTTCTGGCACTTTTTTAAATTATTTAGCACTTTCTAGCATTCTTTTTAACAAAATCTAGCATTTTTACTCAACAAAGTTTTGGCAACACTGTCTAACAACTTTTAGTAATAATTTGTACAAATTGTTACAAATTATTGGGTTACCAAACAAACCTATTATTACACATTATAAATTAATTAAATTACAATATGGCAACACGAATCATTTTTCAGCATTTCTACAGCTTCCGTTTTTTGCTCTTCCCTGTTCATACAGAATAAGGGGAACGAGCGAAAGTGAAAAATGTTCGCTTGTTAAATCATTCCCTTTGCGAATATCCACAAAAAAGCTGTATATGATTCAACATTGACACAAAAGTCGACATTTTTAAAGAAGATAAAAAATGTGCATTTAGAGCAGACAAGCAATCGCAGAAAATTAGGGCACGACACCAAATAATAATAACACTGTGCTACAAAATAACAAAAAAGTTTTTTTTAGGGGTTCTATTGTACCAATTCTGTTTAGTTGGAGTCCCTGGATCACGAAAATACCTTTGGTTTTTCTGGGTCACTTCGAAAATGAATTTTATAACGGTAAATATAGAGAAAAACGTGGTTTCATGGATTTTCCATTTGAAACTTGAATAACTTGTTTACTTTATAACGGATTTATATTATTATTTTTTTTCTTTCGAAGAGTACAATTTTTCCTTTAAAACAAGATATATATTTGGTAAATCGGTTGAGGATTGGCTGAGTTACAGCGGTTGAAATGTGAAAAAAAAATACGCATAAAGTGACAAAATTTATTTTTCTTCGGACTGTACGATGAAATTATGATATCAAGCCATATACGTTTTATTATATTACGAGGAAGAAAATTAAATTAGCTTTCGAAAATGTTAAAAATCAAAAAAATCGGTTAAAAAATTGATTACTTATACACATTTTTGTATTGATTCTATGCATATTCTCTGAAGGAAATATGGGTCTGTATCATTTCCTGTTACAAACCGTTATGTTTGTAACAGGCAAAAGGAAACGAGATAGACCCATAAAATAATATAAATCCGTTATAAAGTAAATAAGTTATTCAAGTTTCAAATGGAAAATCCATGAAACCACGTTTTTCTCTATATTTACCGTTATAAAATTAATTTTCGAAGTGACCCAGAAAAACCAAAGGTATTTTCGTGGTCCAGGGACTCCAACTAAACAGAATTGCTACATTAGAACCCCTGAAAAATTTTCGTGTCGTACAGTGTAATATAGTTAGCTGAGATATACGTTTTCAAAGTAAAAACCCATCATGTTGTTGGTGCGTATGTACAAACTTCAAACGTTTTTTTTCTCTCTCTCCAATCTACATTTTTGTATGTATGTTTTTGTAGGATTATTATTCACATGAAAATCATGTCCTCTTTTTATATAAATTTCATCGGAATTATGGCGAAAAGATGTTTATATTGTTTTGCTACATAGAAATTTTAATTTTGACATTTCACTGCTTTTGAAATGCATTTTTTTATTTCGCTTCGCTTATGGCTTTATTCGTTTGTAACAAAAAAATCGAAAGTCTCAAATGAAAAAAAATGTTTTTTTTAGTTTTCAAAACAACGCCCGTCTTTGCATCATATCATTGCTTCTGACACATATACCCTGAAATTTTGGTTGGATTTGTGTTGACAGAAAACTTTTTAATGAATGCTATGGGACTATGGCTCCATCTCGTTTCCTTTTGCCTGTTACAAACATAACGGTTTGTAACAGGAAATGATACAGACCCATATTTCCTTTACAGAATATGCATAGAATCAATACAAAAATGTGTATAAGTCATCCATTTTTTAACCGATTTTTTTGATTTTTAACATTTTCGAAAGCTAATTTAATTTTCTTCCTCGTAATATAATAAAACTTATATGGCTTGATATCATAATTTCATCGTACAGTCCGAAGAAAAATAAATTTTGTCACTTTATGCGTATTTTTTCACATTTCAACCGCTGTAACTCAGCCAATCCTCAAACGATTTACCAAATATATATCTTGTTTGAAAGGAAAAATTGTACTCTTCGAAAGAAAAAAAAAAGAATAATATAAATCCGTTATAAAGTAAATAAGTTATTCAAGTTTCAAATGGAAAATCCAGGAAACCACGTTTTTCTCTATATTTACCGTTATAAAATTCATTTTCGAAGTGACCCAGAAAAACCAAACGTATTTTCGTGGTCCAGGGACTCCAACTAAACAGAATTGGTACATTAGAACCCCTGAAAAATTTTCGTGTCGCACAGTGTAATATAGTTAGCTGAGATATACGTTTTCAAAGTAAAAACCCATCATGTTGTTTGTGCGTATGTACAAACTTCAAACGTTTTTTTTCTCTCTCACTCTCCAATCTACATTTTTGTAGGATTATTATTCACATGAAAATCATGTCCTTAATTGGGAAACACTCTTCTTATATAAATTTCATCGGAATTATGGCGAAAAGCTATTTATTTTGTTTTGCTACATAGAAATTTTAATTTTGACATTTCACTGCTTTTGAAATGCATTTTTTTATTTCGCTTCGCTTATGGCTTTATTCGTTTGTAACAAAAAAAAAAATCAAAAATCTCAAATGAAAAAAAAATGTTTTTTTTAGTTTTCAAAACAACGCCCGTCCTTGCATCATATCATTGCTTCTGACACATATACCCTGAAATTTTGGTTGGATTTGTGTTGACAGAAGACTTTAATGAATGCTACTAATTTTATGAAATTCATTCGAATGACCTATATTCAAATTGTCATTGAAATTACATGAGAAGTCGAAAAGAATTTTCACTAAAAATATGTAGTGGAATACATCACGATTACAATCAATAAGCAATAAAATATGTACCTGCAAAGTCTCAAATTAAATAACGAATTAATTTCTATGAAAAAACGTCATTTTGTTCAAAGGTTATGTAGATATCGTGGATATTATAAGGTATTATTTTTTTCCGTCTTGTGTTTATACGATTTAAATAAAGAAACAACTTAAATTGTTTCACAAAAAAAAAAAAAAAAACTATTTCCAAGAGGATTTTCCTTTATTAGTAGGCAAAAGTTCAATAATTTTGGAAAAAAAATGGAAAAAGTCATTACCCTAATGTTCCTACTTATAATAGATGTATATGTGCTTTTACCTCGGGTTGCAATTAAAATCGATATATTAAATTCAGCCGTTATGCGTTTTCAGTTTCCACCAATTGTAACATTAGTTGCCATATTCAATTTGCACTCTATATCAAAAATATGCATCGACTTTTTGTCGACGACAGTAAATTCGAAAATAAAGTTCCGCTTTCATTTATTTCAGAAAATCGGGGAGAATTTTTGGAAAAACTTCTACGTGCCCGATCTGCAGTACGCCCGGGTACCCCTTCTCAGCCGATTCTGCCAACAGTGAGTGTCTTGCGGCTAGTGGTTGGTAATTGGGTGTTACAGTCACAGAAACAAAACCAACTACAAATCCACAATACAGAAGGTCATCAGGTGACAATATTGCAAGATGATTTGCCCGGTTTCATTTTTGAAAGTAATAGGGGTACCAAGCACACATTCACAGCAGAAACGACATTGGGTCCCGACTTTGCCACCGGTTGGTCCACTAACAAGAAGAAGAAAATTAAGACTAAAACGGAAATTCAGAAGACACAGGTGAAGAACATGGCTCGTGACATTTATAACAAATACTTCAAGGCTGCTCAGGCTGTGCCCCGTGGAGCTGTGGCCAAGTTGACAAACATTGTGAAACGAATTGAATTGGCCCTGGAGGAACAAAGAATACCAGGACAAAGCAGTTGGCAGGATAAATTGCGTGACGCGCTCAATGAATTGTCGCAACTACTGCAAGAGGATGGAGTTGTTAGTGCTTATGAGATGCACTCGTCCGGTCTAGTTCAGGCGTTAGTAGCAGTTCTTTCCAAAAATTATTGGGACAATGGTTTGTCTCGAAGTAAAATGAATAAAATGCAAAAGCAACGCGTCAGCATTTTCAAGCAATGCATCATCAATTGCAATGCCAAGGGCAGTAACACCGCGTCGATTTTAGTCCAGAAATTAGTAGCGGTTTTGGAGAGTACCGAAAAATTGCCTGTCTACTTGTACGACGCACCTGGTCCTGGCTATGGCCTGCAGATATTAACAAAACGTTTACGTTTCCGCTTGGAGAGAGCCGCATGCGAGACTACGCTTTTCGACCGCACTGGTCGAACCTTAAAAATGGAACCATTGGCCACTGTCGGTCAGCTGTCGAAATATTTGCTGAAAATGGTAGCTAAGCAGTGGTACGATATGGAGCGCAGCACTTTCCTTTATTTGAAGAAATTGAGAGAACACAAGCAGGGCATGGTCTTTAAACACCATTATGATTTTGACGAAGAAGGCCTCATTTATTATATCGGGTCCAATGGCAAAACATGCGAGTGGGTTAATCCTGCCCAGTACAACCTCGTACAAGTTACCAGCTCAGAGGGCAAAACATTACCTTATGGGAAACTAGAGGATATTCTCTCCCGCGATAGTATATCGGTGAATTGTCATACTAAGGATAACAAAAAGGCCTGGTTCGCAATAGACTTGGGAGTCTTCATAATACCAAATGCTTATACTTTGCGACATGCCAGGGGCTATGGACGATCTGCGTTGCGCAACTGGATGCTACAAGCTTCAAAAGATGGTGTCACTTGGACAACACTTGTTACTCATTCGGACGACAAGAGTCTTGTTGAACCTGGCAGCACCGCAACTTGGCCGATTGTTTGTGCTCCGGACGAGAATCAAGGTTTCCGTCATATACGCATACAGCAAAACGGTCGAAATGCCTCCGGGCAAACACATTACCTAAGTTTGAGTGGCTTTGAAATATATGGGCGTGTCGTCAGTGTCTGCGACGACATTGGTAAGGGATCCAAGGAAGCTGAAGCAAAGATTCGTCGTGAGCGTAGGCAAATTCGTGCCCAACTGAAACACATTACAACTGGAGCACGTGTGGTCCGAGGTGTAGATTGGCGTTGGGACGATCAGGACGGTGGCTGTGAGGGAACCGTAACTGGTGAAATACACAATGGCTGGATCGATGTTAAATGGGATCATGGTGTAAGAAACTCGTACCGCATGGGCGCTGAGGGCAAATATGATCTAAAACTAGCCAACAGTGATAACGTTTCAATGTTTGAAGGAGGCTCAACCATAACCCCAAATACTGCTGGCAATAGTTCTAAGAAGGGTATATCGCTAACGTCGAGGAAGTCAAGCTCCACACCTTCCCTACCAGAAGCTACAGAGATTAATCGCAATTCGGAAGGCCCACCAGATCAAGCTGCCTCTGCCGATAATTTGGCGTGGAAACAAACAGTAGAGGCCATAACCGAAGATGTGTTTTCATCTGTTAAATCTCAAATGCTGGCTGGAAGTTCTGGTACAGCTATTGCCACCGATGAAAATCAAAGTTTGCAAAACAAGAACGCATGTAGCGGTGCTTCAGGGGGTATAACATCTGGAACCGCGTCAACTCTACTCCGAGAACGCGATAATATAACTGATTTATCGGCCATTAACAATTCAATGCAAGCTATCAACGCCAATGTGGCTTCCGATCTTGCTACCATCACCGAAAACTTAGCTCTAAGCGATAATCCGCCAGGCATAGGTCTAGCCGCGATTACTAGCGCCCCGGCAGGTTTTAGCACATCAAACAGTGGTGGCAAGAATGCCTTGGCGGCTATATTCGGCACTAATTTCGGCACCGCATCGACAGCCGCGGGAACATCCACCTCGTCGTCCTCCACCTGTGAGGCTAATAATAAAATGAATGCCAATAATACGGCTGGTTCTTCTAGCGGTGGTGGTGGTGGCTTAAGTAAGGGCCTTCTGGTAAATTTGCGCTCCGGCTCATCAGCCAGTCAGCGAGTGTCGCAATTTTCGACTGAGGCACTTGAAATGATTGACAAAATGAGGGATGGCGTTGACATGTTGCGTAACAATACAAACAATATCCTTACATCGGATATTCTCTCTCTTCCTGGTTCTAATTTGCTAGCAGCTGCCTGTGTCAATAAATCATCCAGTTCTAGAACTGACAACGGCGAAAATATGAGCAACATCAGTGTCGAATGTCCCCAGAATACAACAACAAATACGTCAAGCGATGTTTCCACGTCGATGGATAAGAACTGCAGCAGCGATTCTCAAGTAGAGAGTGGTGTTTATGCTGAACAACTTAATGCTGAGGGAAATCATCCCATCACAGTGGTCGATGTACAAGCCCCATCGGAAAGTGGCGGGAACAATGAAAATGTTGTTTCGGTTTCCGTATCAAATCAGATGAGTGTCAGTGTTCCGAATCTAACCACAACATCCACCTCGGAGACACAATCACAGTCGGAGACATCAACACATACCGGTTTATTGGAGACTTTTGCTGCAATGGCCCGTCGCCGCACTTCTCAGGGTACCAACTTACCAAATAACCAAATTATGAATACATCCAACAGCAATTCCAACGATCGTAATAATCAGAACACTGGCGGTGGCTCCAATTCATTCTTTCCACGAGGACCCAATTCAGTGACGAGCCTGGTTAAGTTGGCTCTATCATCTAATTTCCACTCAGGTCTATTGAGTACAGCTCAGAGTTACCCAAGTTTATCATCAAATAATGCGGCCAACACAGCTGGATCAAATGTAAGCTCCAGCACAGGCAACTCTTCGTCCGGGCAACAAGGCCAAACATCAATAAATCCAGCTCTCACTATGAGCCTTACATCAACATCCAGCGACAGTGAACAGGTTTCCTTGGAAGATTTTCTTGAAAGTTGTAGAGCACCGGCATTGCTTGGCGACATGGATGATGACGATGATATGGACGAGGACAACGATGACGAAGAAAACGAAGACGAATACGAGGAGGTGGGAAACACTTTATTACAAGTAATGGTCTCGCGGAATTTGTTGACGTTCATGGACGATGAAACTCTTGAGAATCGTTTAGCGGGTGTAACAAAACGCAAGTCATGGGACGACGAGTTTGTATTGAAGCGCCAGTTTTCTGCACTTATTCCGGCTTTTGATCCCAGACCTGGTCGCACCAATGTTAATCAGACATCGGAACTGGAGATACCAGCCCCTGGCACAAGCGCAGATTCGATGCGTTCACAAGATCAGGAAGCTCTTCAGCAACCTGTTTTGGCATTGTCTTTGCGTGGGCCTAGTATTGGTGGAATACCCGATGTAGAAATTGAGTTGGATAACAATGACTGGACCATATTTCGGGCTGTACAAGAGCTTCTACAAGCTTCTCAAATGAACAAAACGGACAAATTCCGAAAGGCTTGGGAACCTACCTACACTATTGTATATCGAGAAGTACAGCAACCGCAAACCGATGATGCAATGGATGCTGATGACGGCCCAAACACCCCAGTCGTATCATCGAAGAGTGGTGCATCGACATTGTCGCCGAACTCGCCCGTAAGAGGTGAATTCATCACATCGGAAAACGTTAATTGTACCGTCGAGGATGTACTGCAGCTTTTAAGCCAACTTAATACACTAAATCAACAGGGGGCAAACGAATATGCAAACAGTACTGTTATAGAATCCGGCACATACGGCAATGCCCATCTGCCGAATGAGATTTTCATGAGCAAGAAGATTACAAATAAACTACAACAACAAATTCAAGATCCTCTTGTTTTGTCGAGCAATTCGCTGCCGTCATGGTGCGAAGACCTAAATCAGTCATGTCCCTTCTTGTTTCCATTCGAGACTAGGCAACTGTACTTCAACTGTACTGCATTTGGAGCGTCGAGGAGTATCGTGTGCTTACAATCGCAGAGAGATGCTACGCTGGAGCGGCAACGCATGCCTGGTCTGAG
The DNA here is from genome assembly GCF_032173495.1 of Musca vetustissima. Classification (NCBI taxonomy): domain Eukaryota; kingdom Metazoa; phylum Arthropoda; class Insecta; order Diptera; family Muscidae; genus Musca; species Musca vetustissima. The sequence goes on from NW_026882574.1 coordinate 398,289, forward strand.
CCCTCGGCGCGACGATCAGCATGAATTCCGGGTGGGTCGCCTGAAACACGAGCGTGTAAAAGTGCCTCGTGATGAGAATCTATTGGAATGGGCCATGCAAGTGATGAAAGTGCATTGCAATCGTAAATCTGTTTTGGAAGTTGGCTTTATGGGCGAAGAGGGAACTGGTCTAGGACCAACATTGGAGTTTTTCGCATTGGTAAGAAACTTACTCGTCATTTAAATGTTTGGGAACATGCACAATGTATGTATTTTTTCTTCATGTAGGTGGCATCTGAGTTACAACGGTCGGATCTTTGCATGTGGCTGTGTGACGACGAACAACCAATCCCTAATGACAGTGACAGCAAAGGCGACACCGAACTAAGCACATCCTCGGCAACATGCGTAAAAGATGGCACTAAGCCTATTGGATACTATGTAAATCGTCGAGAAAACGGTCTCTTTCCAGCACCCTTACCTCAAGATTCGGAGGTTTGTGAAAAAGCTTGCCGATATTTCTGGTTCTTAGGCGTCTTTATTGCTAAAGTATTGCAAGACATGCGCTTGGTAGATCTACCACTTTCGAACTCATTTCTCCAGCTGTTGTGTCACAATAAAATGCCTTCGGCTAGCTCAAATTCTCATGTTAGGCCGTCAACCGTCACAGACGACTTAATGGTCTCATCGATAATGTCTGAAGACTCGGAATTAGCTGACACATGTTCGAAATTGCTTGGCGCAACATACCACTCCGAGTCCAGATGGTATGACGGTATTTTGACTTACGAAAATCTTGCCGAAATTGATCCCATACGCTATGAGTTCATCAAGGAAATTCAAGATTTGTTGGCTCGAAAGCAAGCTATTGAATGCGATTTAAATATTTCGTCAGAACAACGTCAACTGGCCATTGCAGATTTGAAGTTACGAACTCGAAATGGCACCGAAGTTAAACTGGATGATATGGCATTAACATTTACTTATCTGCCGAGCTCATCAGTGTACGGATATGAGTATGTTGAATTGGTACCCAATGGTGTAGACATCGACGTAAACATAAATAACTTGGAAGAATATTGCGATTCATTGATTAATTTCTGTTTACAAGACGGCATTGCCAAACAAATGGACGCCTTCCATAGTGGATTTTGTGAAGTATTTCCTTTGAAGAAATTGGCCGCTTTTAGTCCGGCCGAAGCACGCATGATGATATGTGGTGAACAGCATCCAGAATGGACTAGGGAGGATCTCATAAACTATACTGAACCGAAATTGGGATATTCGAAGGATAGGTATGTGTATAAATACTATTGTAAACAATAAATATATTAATGACGGAAAGCCATAATGGGTTGGAATATTTTATAGAAAGTGGCAAGTAATAATATCATCTAGATTTTAAAAGCCAGCATCTTGTAGCTAAGCGACAGTGATGCTGTACATTCAGCACACAAATGTAGCGATAGCCTGAAATTGCTGCCACGGCAACTTTTGTTGCTGACCACTTGGAGGGCAGTGATAAACCTAAACAATGCACCAAAATTGAACCATATTCGTAGTGAAACTAAAATAGATCCTACAACAATGGCTTCACCCACATTGTCAATGAACGATAATCTTAAATAGATCGAATCGCGATTTTTAACGCCCTTAATACAAATACGGAATATTGCTTTTAGTTGGTGTTGCTATTCTTCTTTAAAGGCCAGTTGAAAATTTGTTTAGCATCTAATTTTTAGCAGCTTTATGACATCTATTAGATATGAATATTATATCTTAAAATGTAATTTGGATGTGATAAGAAATCCGATATTACTTGAATCTCTTTATACCCTCAGACTTCTAGGATGGGGGCATATAACACAAATGTTCTTTATTGACATCGTGAAATAAGGATGCTATTGGTCCATAGATTCTGGACAAAGTGGTCAAAATGTTGCTGGAAAGTAGAATGACGGTGCACTTTCATTTTATTTCCATATTATTTTCGCGGCACATAGTGGGAGGGGGATGGTATATATATATATATATATATACAGTGGTGGTCACAGAATTAAAACATTTACTGTGGTAAACATTTTTTGATCAACCCTCGATTCGTTTGAAGAATTCAGAACACTTCGATATACTGCAATTAAGAGAATTAATGCGAAAATAGAAAATTATTGCATGCATTTTTCCATAAATAACGGTTTTTATGAAAATACATCGATTTTGAAGTGGCCATATAATTAAAACATTGTGTGATTTTTTACTTTACTGCATTTTTTTTTTAAATATTTTTAAAAAATTCTCTTTAATTTAGTTAAATTATGTAAACCAAGCACTGATAGAATCATTTACAGATAAAAATATCTGAAAAAATCTGTAAAATCTATCAAAATTGCCAAAAGTTGGTACAGTACACCTAACATTCAGAAAACACCCTTATTATAGAAAATAAAGGTCTGAATGCACTAAAAATTGCTAGAATTAGAAAAAAACAATTAAAATTCTCAAAATGAATAAATATTTGAAATAAAAACTCGAAAAATGGTAATTAACCTAAAGGAACGATTCAATTTCAATAGCCTTTACTAAAGAAGGCCGGAATATTTTTGCAGTATGTGAGAAAATATCGACTGATATTGGTATTTATTATATTCAAATCGATTGTTCGAGTAGTGCAGAATATATTTCATCAAAAAATATATCAGTCACAACAGAACGAACAGAGATCAAGGCCTATGTTGACGAGTAAAGGTTTCTGGCACACAGCAGCATTTGTGATGTTCAACACAAGTTTTCAAATATTTGTCAAAGTGTAATTTTTTTCCTAATTTGTTACTAAAATAGATTAAGTGGAAGGTATTCTCTGCATAAAATATTATTTTGGAAAAATATTGTCATGTTTAATAGATTTTAAGGGTCAATAGTTGGCCATCAATCATGCTGCTGTGTGCCAGAAACCTTTACTCGTTAACATAGGCCTTGATCTCTGTTCGTTCTGTTGTGACTGATATATTTTTTGATGAAATATATTCTGCACTACTCGAACAATCGATTTGATATAATAAATACCAATATCAATCGATATTTTCTCACATACTGCAAAAATATTCCGGCCTTCTTTAGTAAAGGCTATTGAAATTGAATCGTTCCTTTAGGTTAATTCCCATTTTTTGAGTTTTTATTTCAAATATTTATTCATTTTGAGAATTTTAATTGTTTTTTACTATTTCTAGCAATTTTTAGTGCATTCGGACCTTTATTTTCTATAATAAGGGTGTTTTCTGAATGTTAGGTGTACTGTACCAACTTTTGGCAATTTTGATAGATTTTACAGATTTTTACAGATTTTTTCAGATATTTTCATCTGTAAATGATTCTATCAGTGCTCAGTTTACACAATTTAACTAAATTAAAGAGATTTTTTAAAAATATTTTCAAAAAATGCAGTAAAGTAAAAAATCACACAATGTTTTAATTATATCCACTTCAAAATCGATATATTTTCATATAAACAGTTATTTATGGAAAAATTGCATGCAATAATTTTCTATTTTCACACTAAATCTTTTAAGTGCAGTATATCAAAGTGTTCTGAATTAAAAAAATTTCAAAAATACCTCCAACGAATCGAGGGCTGATCACAAAATGTTTACCACAGTAAATGTTTTAATTCTGTGACCACCACTGTATATATATATATAAACAACAATCAATAATCAATAACAAATTATCGATTTCAATTATTATAATGATTTTATTTAGAAAGGTTTTCGAATTAAAACAATATATATTTCATATATTATATTATAATTTCATTGCAGTCCCGGATTTTTGCGATTCGTAAATGTGCTCATGAGCATGACTGGCCCTGAGCGAAAAGCTTTTCTTCAATTTACGACAGGTTGTAGCAGCCTCCCGCCAGGCGGCTTAGCTAATCTACATCCTCGGTTGACTGTCGTTCGAAAGGTCGATGCCGGAGAAGGCAGCTATCCCTCAGTTAATACCTGTGTCCACTACTTAAAACTACCTGATTATCAGACAGAAGAGATTATGAAGGAACGTCTACTAACCGCAACCAGAGAAAAGGGTTTCCATTTGAATTAATTCAATCCATTAATGTTATTTGTAAAGATTTTTTCGTGTTTCTTGAATTATGTTATTTCAGCTTTACTAAATTCTAATATGTTAATGATATTATTGATTGGTGGTTGGTTGGATGTATGGATGGATGAATGGGATGGAGTGTGTAAAATAGCAACAGCTAGTTAATGCATTTTTCGACACTTCATTATAACAGCCAAATCATATTCTATTTTATATTTATGTATGTAAATTCCTTACTGTTATAACCCATTATATATATTATCGAACTTTTTATTTATATTTGTCCTGTTTTTGATTTTGTGAGCATAATGAAGAGATTATTAGGAGAATCGCCAGTTAGAGGAAACCAAGAAGAAAGAGTTTTTAAAATTCTTTGTTCTCGCCTTTTAATGTTGTTTTTTTTTCATATTTGTTAAATGAAATATTTGTCCATTCGCAATTTGATTTGATTAGTTGTTATTTGATTTGGAGCATACTTCTATCTGGATATAATAATTATTGTAAGAATAACAATTCAAACTGAATTATCGTTAACTACAAACAAGGAAAAGTTTATTACTACCATTAATTACCGCCACCATTAGTAATTGATATAATGCTATAGATACATATATAAACAAAATATGCTGAGGTGAATTTTAAGCGTTTCTTATATTGATTACAATACGAATTAATGTAAATAATAATTAAAACTTAATTTATTATATATGAAGCTTCTTATATTAATTAAAAAGAAATCGATTCGATTACAAGCAAACTTATTATATATATGGGTCTAACTTTTTAATGAAAATACACTCTCACAGTACTCAAAAAGGGTCTAGGAATCCTATACTTCGTAGAAGAATTATGGAAGTAAATAATGTCACTTATTCCAGTAGGCACATTTCGTTAGCCTCCCTAATGTAGGAGAATTGATACCACCAACCGCGTATATCGATTTTTTGCGTTTGTTTGTTCTCCATAAATTGGGAAGATTTTATGGATTTGCTATTTTCCACGCAACTAATTTGTTGATTCATACGATGTGATAGGCACAATTTCCTTTGGTCAGTCAATTGGTTATTGTTGATTTTACGCCTAATCATCAGCCTTTCAAAATAAGTGTTTGTGAAAAATCTCGCATTGGTAAACCTTATATTTTTTATACAAAACGCATAATTTCTTAACTACTGCAAGAGCTTTGCTTATTTTGTCCTGATTATCACGATCATTATGTTATCCTATTTAATTACTTTAGTTTTTAAGATTATTTTCTAAGAGTTACAAGAACATATGTCGTAATAAATCTTATTAAAATATATCCATGGTGTTGTTATTTAGTTATTATATTATTATATATTATAATAAATGATGTTTACTACCACCCTTATTCTGGATGTCAATTCACGGAAATTTACTCGCTACTTTTCCTTCGACTTATTCTGAACAACAATTCACATTGAATTTTTTTCGCATCTCTTTCGCCATATTCTGAATGAAGAAAACTGAATGAGAAAGCGAAAAAAATCCGCTTTGGGGAAAATTAGTTATTCTGGATTACTGGATTATTTATTTATTTAAACTCTTACATGTACACAAAGCCTTTTTTGGCCAATTATGAATACATTATGCGAAATCGTTGACATATGGCACAACTCTAAAAACATGGACATTGAGAAATGTCAAAAAAAAAAAACTTAAAAAAATACATATATTTACTTAATAAGATATAAAAAATTAATAAATGAAATCAAAAAATTCAAATGTTTTATGTTTTAACACTGATATGAAAAAAAAAATAAGCGCTCTGCGCTCAAAAATTATAGTGCATATCTATATCTATCTATCTATATATATAAAAATGAATTGCTGTTCGTTAGTCTCGCTAAAACTCGAGAACGGCTGAACGGATTTTTCTTATCATAGTCTTGAAATGTTCGTGGAGCTTCAGGGTAGGTGTAAAAGGTTCAAAAAATTTGAAAATCGCGAAAAATTTGCAAAAAAAATTCATGAAGCATATCGTTAGCTAAAATGCAAAAAGGCGTAACTAACAAAAGCATAATTGTGTAGGAGAAGCAAAAAACTGTTTTGAATGGAAACTATAAACATGTCATGTGAAATGAAAAAGTATGCCCGGCAGGGTGATATTGCATATGAAATTTAGTTATTTAGTTTAATGGCAGTCGTAACAATTAAGTAAAAACGTGAATTTTTTGTTATTTACGCCTTTTTGCATTTATCAAATAAACCCACTTGTAGTTACGTCTTTTTGTTTTTTTTTTAATAGAAGCTCCTTTTTTGACCGCAGTCGTGTAAAACTTTGTCAACACATGCAGTTTATCGACATTCACAATATTCATTCAAAAAGTCAATTTTCAATTTTTTGTTAGTTACGCTTTTTGCATTTTAGCTGACGATATTTGCATTTCCACGAATTTAGTATCGAGCTATTTTGGTTGCACCACGTCATAGATGTTATTTTGAGATATTTTGGGCGCAAATGTGCCGCGTATCATTCCTCTAAGTCTACATTTGTCAATTATTGAAAAATTTTCCAAATATTTTATTATTATTTTTTCAATGGGATTGACATTATATTCAAAATATTTTATGTGAGAATACGTAAAAAATTGAAAAGTATATCATTGAATATACACGCATATGTACACGTCTTCAATAGAATGCACGTAAATGTTGGGGCAAATGCTAGAATGGAAAATCAGAAGACATTCTGAATGGACTTCGTGTCCATGTTGTTCTTTAAAGTACCAAATCAGGTGGTACCATTTTATGGTGGTTATATGCCTAATCGTTTGTCAATATCTTAGAACTTACAAACAGAACACTTCGCATATATCATACACCAAAAATTTGTATCACAGAGAAAACTAATATACAAGATATTTTCTTTGCAAAAATCTATCATTAAGCTCAGCTCAGTAATATTTAAAAACAACAAAATACCTAGGCAAAATACTTAATGTGAATGTTGTACCAAAATTTCCATCGAAAACATTTATAATAACAAAGAGTCTCATGATGTTACCTATTCAGGTTGAACATGTGACTATAAAATTGAAAATTGCCAAAACGGGGATAAGAACTAAAAAATATATCGACAAATTGGACCGGAAATATTTATGGCGTATTTTAAAAACGTTAAGCTATAGTGCATAATTTCTGGATGATGTTATTTATTAACTGGAATCCATTATGCCTAATTATAGCCAACTTTTTGAGAAAATTCGGTCTCTATTCAAAATACCGAAAATGGGCCGGGACCAGTATGTTGGAGCTGTATCAGAACTTGGACCTAAATAAAGATTTTTTTGCAAAAATGTGTCTTACCCCCCAATATACCGGAATGACATATAACAGCTATTACAATGGGAATGGTGATATAGTAGGTTTTTGTAGGAAGATTTGACACCACTTGAGTTATGGCATGGGGGTTACCATTATATGTGTGCTATCCGGAAACTTGAACCATTATTGATAATTTTTTGTAATGATATTTTGTACTCAATGATGATCTAAAATATAAAATTGCAGCCAATTTGCTTGAAAGCATGACCAAACTCCCTAAAATACCGAATATTATAAGTACCGTTATATAGGGGCTACCCCACAAAGGTGCACCAATATTGATAACTTTTAGCAGGATTTATGCTACCAAATAAAACAACCAGCAACGATTAGGTTGAAAAACATTCCTTGATTAGGTTTAAAAACATGCCCAAATCCCCAAAGGATCGTATAATGTGGAGGCTTTTGGGAAGTTTCTGTTGAAGGCCGTGCCCAAGATCTTCAAAATACCGAATATTGAGAGCTACGGAAACTTTCTGCTCAATGACAATCCAAAATATAATAAAATTACTACCAATTCTGTTAAAAAATCGTCAAAATTCCTCATATTAAAAATACCGTTTTATGGGAGCTGTCCTTAAAAGAGAACCAATACGGAACATTTTCAACACCAAATATCCTAGGAGTAGTAATGTATGTTATAATGAAGTCTTATAAATATATTGGGAAAATGTAATTAAATCCGAAAGTCAATCTTATATGCCCATTTAAATTTATTAAAAATATTTTTTTTCTACGAATTCGAATATTAATAAATTTATATCAACAGCAACTTTAGAATGCAAAATTAGAAAAAATATTACAAAGATCTGCACACTCTACCTTATGGTGGAGGGTTTTTAAAACAAATCTAAAATTCCGAGAATTATAAATCAACAATATTGCTAAGCAAGACAACGTTCGCCGGGCCCGCTAGTAATGTATAAAAAGAAACTATTCGAAATGTCTAAGAAGACGTTTAGAGTATGTAGCCGGGGTAATGCTAAAATCTTTCAACTCATTAGACAAAGAATTGAATAAGCGTGCAATGCGAACTGGAAATGAATTATTCATGAAATGGTGAATAATAGGAATTTGAAGTTGTTGTCGCCGAGTTGAAGAACAGAAAACAAAATCCTTCACCAAAAAAAAAGAGGACACTGGTCCTGAATAGTTTTAAAAAACTAAGTAGCAGGCGAGTTTTAACAAATGAATTTTATATGGTGGCAGAAATTAAGTTTGTCATCAAGTAAAACTCCCAAGCACAACAATTCAGAAACAAAAGCAATATATGAATTATTGTACGAAATAGACACGCAGTTATTATTAAATGAGGCGAAAAAAATAGCTTTTGTCTTCGACGGGTTTATACCTAGAGTATTATTCATCATCCAATTTTTCAATGCAACCATTGCATTATCAATCTTCGATTGAAAAACGGAAAGATATCTCCTGTCGCCTGTGAAGAGCAATTGGACGTCGTCTGCAAATGAAAAAGGCCGGCACCAAAAACCTAGATCTAGAAACAGATAATTAATAAAAACAACAAACAGAAGTGGTCCCAAAATCGAGCCTTGAGGCACTCCACTTTTGACTGTCAGAATAGAACTCTTTGTATTACCAAACATACAAGCTGCTTTCTATCGAAAAGATAGGATGTAATAAGAGTACTCCTATTTTCTCTGAATCCACACTGGGCATCGGGTAAAATAGAAATTGGACGAAACTCTTGAATAGCAGCAGCAATGTTTTTCTTTTTAAATGAGACAATTTTGCCAGTTTCCAGGCAGCAGGAAATATTGAAGTGGTTAAAATAGTATTAACCAAGTGAAGAAAATTGAGAAAAACTAAGGGGAAAACAATTTTTAAAAACTTAAAGGTATAACCATCGAACCCAGCTGCATTAGACTTTACAGAATAAAATGCCTTCTCAAGTTCGAAGCCATCAACACATCTAAAAGAGAACCCACCATCAGTAAACCCACGAAGTTCGCCAACAGAAGAATAATCTATTTGATAACTAGCTAATTTCTCATTCAATTCATCTACACTCTCCCTATATGTGTATGATTTGTCACTAGAAAAACCATTAGATTTAAGCGATCTCTTTGTTGCTGTGCTGACCTTCAAACAATGAAGTATGGGCACATATTTTAGCTTTCCGAACAACAAACTTTGCTGTATTACAGAAGCTCCTCCAATCTAAACTATTTCTTGTCCGGAGATATTGTTTGAACGCTAAATCTCTTAAATAATTATAATAAGAAATTTCCGGAATGGTTGGTACATGTCCATTATTCGCTTCCATAAACAATCTTCTTTTTTTAACTGGAAACATAGAATGAAGCAAATTAAGACAAGACTCAAAACATTCCCATTGAATGCCTGGTTTGTTTGAGGTATATAAATTAGAAAAATCAAACGCAGAAACAGTGGCATATAAAGAATCTCGACTTATTGCACTATAGTCAATATATTCGATAAACTGATCGATTAAGGAAATTGAAATGTTGAAGGAAAGAAATATAAAGGCATGATCAGAAATACCCGGACAAAAGAACTGATTAGAAAAAAAAACGGTGTCCTCATTGTTGATAAGAAAATAATCAAGTAATGACGTAGCATTATGCTCTACACTAAAGTGAGTTGGAAGTAAATTGTGGCTAATTGAACCGCCAAGTCTTCTACACGTGTCCCGTAATTTTGCTGACGAATCGATACAAAATAGGTCCTTGTTAAAGTCCCCCATTAACAAGACCTCAGAATCTCGTACCAGTAAATCCCCAATATCTTGCTCAAATGCCTCCAAATTCCCATTCGGGAGATAAACAACACCAACAAGAACTTTACGCCGGCCTAGCAACAACTCAACGAATAAACTCTCCGCATTACCATATAAATCACTTTTATAAACGATTTTAAATTTGATAGACTGGGAAATATACAATGCTACACCTCCATCCCTCTCCATCATTTCGCCAACATTTGTAACCAGAAATAGAAATTTTACTGGAAGGTACTGAAGGTTTGAGCCATGTTTCAGTTACCCCAACTACATGCAAAAAACTATTTTAAATAATATTTCGTATTTCTGAAAGTTTTTGCGACTGACTTGTAAGACTAAAGCTACGGCAGTTAAAATGTCCTATGTTCAAATTATCATTATGTGCACTTAACGATGAACGCAAGAACGAACTATCATGAGCAGTAATTCCTAAGTTGCTAATAATCATATAAAAAAACCTTATGTCGCAAAAAATATATATAATATAAAGAAATGCAAAGGAAAGAAATCTATGATTGATCTACAGAAGACACATTAGTTACATCACGATCCATGCTGCTTTGCCAATCTTCAGTACCAAAAAAAACTTCACACTGTTCCGTGTCAAGTGTTTTACACAATCCATTTGGTAACGTGATCTTCACTTTAGGCACATCTCCTTTCAAAAGCACATACTTAATAAGTTTCTTCCTGTTGAAAATTTAAAATTACTGCTACATCGACGAACGATGCTGATGACCACCAATAAATGAAACTCGGACGATACGGGGTGTGTTGGCAGACTTTATTACTTATACACAAACTTTACAACACTTTTAACACTGGCGAACACTTCGTAAACTGGCAGACTTTACTTTATAGACGGACTTTACAGGCACTTATTAACACTGGCGAACACTTAGTAAACTGACAGACGTTACTTTTTAAACTGGCAAACTCCATCAAGGTTACAACTTCTTATATACATTCTTATCTTATTCTAGAACCTTCTAATTCTAGACCTTTCTTATTCTAGATAATTCATAATGATTATTTACATCACTATCGTATCATTTAAAATAACCATATATACTTAACGTAACTTATCATTGTAGGGATCGCTAATTACATTAAATATATGTGTTGCCACTTATGTCAATTCACAATATTCAACACCCCTCCTCAACACATATATTTCTTATAATCTATATTTACATACATACACATTTTATTAACTTACAATGATACTTCTTAGCATAGACACACTATGTTGATATTCACTGACTTACAGTTACATAATACATTAGTTCATATAGACACACTATACTCCCTACACTCTTTGTAGACACACTACAGTTATAATTCATACATACATAAGTATTTTATACATACACCTGACACTATGTAGACACACTACATATAATTCATAAATACATCATATCATTATAAGGCTTCTACAGCATATTCCTCAAATTTTATTCTTTTATTACCTCTATTATTGGCTACCTGTTCCCTACAACATTTCCCCTCCTTAATGGGACTTTTACAACATTTCTTCCAACTAAAATTCAAATACTCTGTTGTTTTCATTGATGGGCTATACAAAAACATATTACCTACTCTTTTTGCATACAACACAGTTTTTCCATTTTCTATTATGTTTGCCCCTTTGCTATCAAACTTTACCCCTTCCTTTTTCGCTAACACTGTATATGATTGTGTGTGTGTGTTTTCTCGTTGTTGTTGTTGTACCTACACTGTGCAGCGAAATGTCCTCTGCGACCGCAACAGTAGCACTTCACATTATTTTTGTTGTTGTACCTGCGTCCATTTCCATGATCGTTGTTGTCGCTACACACGAATTTTCTACCACTTTCTTTGTTGTTGCTGTATGATCTTCTACTTGCACTTTCGTTGTTGTTGTTGTACGATCGCTCGCTGTCACTATAATTGTTGTTGCTCTCGAATTTTCTGCACCTCTTCTTGTTGTTGTTCTCGAACTTTCTGGGCATATCTTCGTTTTTGTTATACTTGCATTTTCTGGGCCTTTCTTTATTGTTGTTGCTGTGCGACATAAACGCAATTCCGCTACTCTCTGCCTCATTGGTGGTCTTTCGGCGTTCTCCTTCCTCTGCCAACTTTATCTTGAGGCTACTCAATGTGGGCAACTCATGCCTGGTTTCCAATGCCACCACAAAATTTTCATATGATTTCGGCAAACTTGCTAACAGCATGATGACAAATAGCTCTTCTTGCAGCTCAATGCCCGTTTCAGCCAATTTGTCGACTGACGACGTAAACTCACTTACATGGCGCTGAATTTCGTCATCTTCACCCATACGCATGGCCAGTAGTTTCTTAAATAGGGTGACTTTTCTAACTGGTCCTTTTGGTCTGTGTACTTCACGTAGAATATTCCATGCTTCTGCCGATGTTTTGCAACCTTTTATATACGATATCTGCCTCGGGGTGACACACAAAATTATTGTAGCCAGTGCCTTCTCATCTTTCTTTATCCAGGCTTCATCCTCTTTTTGGGGTTTCTTACTTTCACCACTAACAATAGGAGTGCTGGGATCCTGGTGGATCAGTACAGCCTTCATAGAAAAACTCCACGAGTCATAGTTGAACTCATTCAACTTTTCAATGCTGTATATCGAAGAACTCATCTTCTCTACGGCTGGGTTTTCTAATAGATCTTTTACTCTATATTGTTATTGACACACAATAACACAGCTTTCAAACAGCTCGGTTTTCCTGCTACCGACACACAGTAGCAAACAGAAGCGCTCACCGTTTGTTGACACACAGCTGGATTTCTTTCTCCTTTTGTTCCTTTAGAGTCCTTTCAGACAACAATTTTTTCTATATCCTTAAGAGTCCTCCTGGGCAATTCTTCATTTAGTCCTTCTGATCCTTCAGAGATCGACTGGGCCCATAACCTAATGAAAATTAAAAATTACTGCTACATCGACGAACGATGCTGATGACCACCAATAAATGAAACTCGGACGATACGGGGTGTGTTGGCAGACTTTATTACTTATACACAAACTTTACAACACTTTTAACACTGGCGAACACTTCGTAAACTGGCAGACTTTACTTTATAGATGGACTTTACAGGCACTTATTAACACTCCAAGCGATACCTACCTAACATTATTTTTGTTGTTGTACCTGCGTCCATTTCCATGATCGTTGTTGTCGCTACACACGAATTTTCTACCACTTTCTTTGTTGTTGCTGTATGATCTTCTACTTGCACTTTCGTTGTTGTTGTTGTACGATCGCTCGCTGTCACTATAATTGTTGTTGCTCTCGAATTTTCTGCACCTCTTCTTGTTGTTGTTCTCGAACTTTCTGGGCATATATTTGTTTTTGTTATACTTGCATTTTCTGGGCCTTTCTTTATTGTTGTTGCTGTGCGACATAAACGCAATTCCGCTACTCTCTGCCTCATTGGTGGTCTTTCGGCGTTCTCCTTCCTCTGCCAACTTTATCTTGAGGCTACTCAATGTGGGCAACTCATGCCTGGTTTCCAATGCCACCACAAAATTTTCATATGATTTGGCAAACTTGCTAACAGCATGATGACAAATAGCTCTTCTTGCAGCTCAATGCCCGTTTCAGCCAATTTGTCGACTAACGACGTAAACTCACTTACATGGCGCTGAATTTCGTCATCTTCACCCATACGCATGGCCAGTAGTTTCTTAAATAGGGTGACTTTTCTAACTGGTCCTTTTGGTCTGTGTACTTCACGTAGAATATTCCATGCTTCTGCCGATGTTTTGCAACCTTTTATATACGATATCTGCCTCGGGGTGACACACAAAATTATTGTAGCCAGTGCCTTCTCATCTTTCTTTATCCAGGCTTCATCCTCTTTTTGGGGTTTCTTACTTTCACCACTAACAATAGGATCCAAGCACTCCTGGTGGATCAGTACAGCCTTCATAGAAAAACTCCACGAGTCATAGTTGAACTCATTCAACTTTTCAATGCTGTATATCGAAGAACTCATCTTCTCTACGGCTGGGTTTTCTAATAGATCTTTTACTCTATATTGTTATTGACACACAATAACACAGCTTTCAAACAGCTCGGTTTTCCTGCTACCGACACACAGTAGCAAACTGAAGCGCTCACCGTTTGTTGACACACAGCTGGATTTCTTTCTCCTTTTGTTCCTTTAGAGTCCTTTCAGACAACAATTTTTTCTATATCCTTTAGAGTCCTCCTGGGCAATTCTTCATTTAGTCCTTCTGATCCTTCAGAGATCGACTGGGCCCATAACCTAATGAAAATTAAAAATTACTGCTACATCGACGAACGATGCTGATGACCACCAATAAATGAAACTCGGACGATACGGGGTGTGTTGGCAGACTTTATTACTTATACACAAACTTTACAACACTTTTAACACTGGCGAACACTTCGTAAACTGGCAGACTTTACTTTATAGACGGACTTTACAGGCACTTATTAACACTGGCGACGTTACAACACTGGCGAACACTTAGTAAACGGACAGACGTTACTTTTTAAACTGGCAAACTCCATCTAGGTTACAACTTCTTATATACGTTCTTATCTTATTCTAGAACCTTCTAATTCTAGACCTTTCTTATTCTAGATAATTCATAATGATTATTTACATCACTATCGTATCATTTAAAATAACCATATATACTTACCGTAACTTATCATTGTAGGGATCGCTAATTACATTAAATATATGTGTTGCCACTTATGTCAATTCACAATATTCAACACTTCCTTTCTCGAAGCCTACGATATTTAAACACAAGTTTGGCAGCAGGTGGAGTAAGGTGATCATTAAGATAAACTTGTGAAGCAATATGAGTATCAACAACATCATTCAAAGTGATACAACTGAGTCGATGGAAATTTGCCATAATGGAGTCTCTCGCATGGACGGTGGTGAGCTTGACAAGTACAGCCTTGCCGCCAAACACATAACAGCAATGTTGTATATCACTCGGTTAATTTCTACATTACACAGTCTTGCGATCTTTAAAACTGGCTCATTCAGATTACGGATTGATCTTGGCACCCCATTTGTAATTATGTCAGCTCGGTTATGGCGTCTTTGGCGGACCAGGTTATCTCGCTGAATATCCAACATTTGTCTTCGCAAACCATTAATATCATAATCAAGTTGTAATACTTTCTTCTGGCACGCAATAAGATCAGCGTTAAGTTTCAACGAAGTTTCCGAAAACTCTAACCGAATATCACCAATAGCCCGTTCAACTACAGCTCCAAGCTCACATAAACACTGGCTCAACTTTTCATTTAGTTGATCCCTCAACATTGTTGTCAGTTCCTGCAAACACTGCTTCATCTTCTCATCAAGAGAATGTTTCATAGACAGTGACACCCTGTCAAATAATTGTTGCATGTCTGATAATCCAGAATGTATTGAATTACCCTTCGGAACAGTTCCAACATCATCTACATTAACCGCAGCACCTCCACATTGCTTAGACATATCTAACTTGCTAATTGCTCCGACAGCCGTTGTTTTTGTTGTCCGGTTGGGCAGTTTGCGACACTTGCTGCAAGTATATTTAAACGTTTTGTCAACCCGAGCTTTAACAATGTCCACATTGATGCATTAAGGATGGAAAAAATTTGGACACTATACACTCTTTGCTAATAACTTTAAAGCAAATAGGGCAGGAAAACATCTTAGCAGGAGCCATAATTGAAACACCGTAAATGGCGGCAAAACAACAACAAAATACGATCTTCAGCACAGAACCTCTGCAATCGAAACAGCACCAACTAACTCACGGCAAATAATCAACAGATAACAGCGCATCCACCAAATGGCCAACAAAATATTCAAAAGTTTTTTTAATTTCCACAATAAAATAATTTTGGAATATGAAACTACAACATTTCTTTATTTATTTTTTTGCGGAGCCTTAAAAACAATCTGCTGCTCATGGCAACGTTGCCATACTATAGATTAGAAAAATGGAGTTTCGCGATATTTTTGTAAATAATTTGTTTGTCGGATTTTGGTTTTAATAGTTTTTAAGGTCCTGCCCTCGCGACATATTTTGTAAAACCTCCTTTTTATTATTCTTAACATATTTGGGATGTTTTGAAGCCGCGACGACTATATTTAAAACTCTGATTTTGAGATTAGGACGAGAAATTACCATATACCAAATGAAATATTGCTGGAGAATGTATTGAACGTAAATGTGAGAAAATACTCGCGAAAAAATGCCGTGGTTTATTGGAATCGTTGCCAATTCACTTATAGTATGTCGTTACCCGCAATGGTAACTATAAAAAGACCAAACGTGTTCTATGTAACATTTTTTTCTAAAATAATAATAAATAGCAAAATACTTTTTTGTGACAAACATTTTTGGATTGTTATATATTTCGGCCGATATCTTCGAGACCAATAGATCTTTCGTTGTGATTCTTGCAGAAATACGATTTAAATATGTCCACAAACGTACTCCATCATACATAATTCATTTTACATCTTTAGTTTGCTGGCTTTAGGCGTATATATTGGAATTTTTTCAAATTTGTATTGAGGCAAAATCACTGTATGTTTATTCAAAATTATGAAAAAAACACATGGCCATACTTGCCTGATGAGCCGCTGAATATGATTTGATGGACAAAATAAAGGAAAAAGAGCATATCATAAAATAATTTGCACTTCTCATCTGATAGTTGGTCATAAATGGCTTTTTTAATTATAAAAATTCAAGAAAACTACATTTATAAGGCGTACGGAAAGAAAACCTAGGCTTAAATCAGTTATAACCCCGTCCGCCGAATGGTCCACATATTTTATGTTATGTGTGGAAATCTGTCCATAAATTCCAGATACTCTTGAAATCTAGGAGATTATGTAGCTTATATTGGAATCGGCCCCTTGGTGATTGTCACAGTTCTCGGTGAAGGTTAAATACACCTATGGAAAGATTTTATGCGGTCAACAAAATTTCCATGATTTAGTCTTTGGCCGGGGATTTATGTCTATCAATTTTCGTTAAGAAGGCAAGAAAATTGAAAGACACTACTCCATAGAAAAATAGATTGTAATTCACAATATAAAGAACATCACAAGGAGCCTTGGGCTGCATGTGGGAAACTTAAAATTAATCGCGACCAGGTCTTAAACTTTATTTTTCACTGACATAAAATAACCCAAGAATACACAAATTCATTAACTATTCCTCAATGAATAGTTCTTGACAAAAATAAATTAATAATAGTTTTTGTTTATTTTTGTCAAAAACTTATTGTCAGCTTGACAATTTAATTTCTATAACAATAATGTTGTTTTTGTAAAATAATTGTTGTTGTATCTGATGCATACACCTTATTAAATACACCTTGGTTGTATCGTTTGTTGTACAACAACACTTGTTGAACGTAAATAAAGAACATTCCTTTTTTTGATGGCGGGCATGATAACTCCTCACTGGAACATCGGAATCCGAAAATGCCAACGGTGTTAGAAAGAGTACATGTCTGACTCTCGTGTGAACTAGGATTATCAGGGATGGTCCGTATGACGAATTTTTAGGTTTTCGACTGTCAAAAAGGTGTAAACGTCGAAAACGTCATATACCTGTATAAAATGTAGTAAATGTAGAAAACGTCATTTATTCGAATATTATTACCATATACCGTTATTTTCAAAAATGCATATTATTTTTACATATATCTGTCTGTTCCTTACTAAAACTAATACAAAATTCTAAACTTTTTGGAGAAAAATTTTTTGAAATTTTATATGGATTTCAGTAAAGCATACGTAATTTCCAAATTCATTAATGGAAATAGGTATTTTGTCAAAAACCTAATGGTTTTGGGTGGGTTTCCGACATTTTTGACGTATGTAATATACGTCGAAAATGTATGTCATTTACGTCACTGTTTCTGACTGGTCATCTCTGAGGATTATTGACTTCGCTCTAAAATTAACAAAGTGGCGTACCTTTGAAAAAAACTTTTTGAATAATCGCCGATCTTTTTCCAAAAACCAAGTTGAAAAATAAGGAAGACCTTCACCGATGAAATGTGAAGAAAATAAATTTCTTTGGAACACGTATTTAAGGGTCTAATTCATATTTTATGTAATGAACCAGTTCTAGCAAACTACGATATGAAGGCAGATCACGAGGTTCATACTGATGGCTGATGAAATTATTTGAATTTGATTGTCAATATATACACCGACAAGGATCACAGATGGCTCACGTTGATGCTCTCAGCCGTTCACTAAATCAACCTCCATTGGAAATTGAACCAGCAGGGTTTATAATGAATATTAATAGCGATGATTGGATTCTCACGATGCAGTTAATTGATGAAAATATAAAGAATATAATGGCGATATTGCGAGATGAATTGAAGTCGGAGCAAGTGAAACAGATAAAATCTGAATACGTTTTAGAAAAGCATCGCCTCTACCGGAAAACGCTAAAGGGATTACGATTAGTCATACCGAAATCTATTCGATGGCGTATAGCTAAATACTGTCAAGATGATATTGTTCATTATGGATTAGAGAAGCCATTCTCGAATGGAAGAAACGTTTTGGTTTCCCCGTATGCGGAAATACATGAAGGAGTATATTGCAGCGTGAAGTCAAACCACTACTATTCAGACAGATACATATTGATCACTTGGGACCATTTCTAAGAAGTAAGTATGGTAATACCCATATAGTAGCAATAGTAGACTCTTTTACGAAATTTGTGGTTGTAAAAGCTGTAAGAAATACATAGACAGTACCCAGTCATTAACGTCATAAATGAGGTTAGTGGATACTTTGGCTTACCTAGAAGAATAATTTCAGACCGTGGAACAGTTTTCACGTCAAAAATGTTTGAGGAATATTGCGATCGAAATAATATTCAACACATCAAGAATGCAGTCCGAACACCGAGGGCAAATGGACAGGTTGAGAGGGTCAATCAACTTATCCTGTCTTATTTACGAACCACCCAAGAACCGAAGGATTGGGACTTGGCACTGCACGTTTTGCATTGGTCAATCAATTCAACGAAAATTTTGACAACTGGGTACAGTCTGAATGAATTGATTTCTGATTACAAGCCCACCGATTTAATACAGAATCGTTTGTTAGTAGCAGTACAAGCTGTTATACAAACCGAAGAAATTCCCATCAACGAAAAACGTATTATGGCAGTAGAAAATATCAACAGCGAGCGAGAACGATGGAAAAAGCGATTTGAGAGTAAGCATACGAAGCCAAAATGTTATACATAAGTCGATTTGGTCTTGATACAGAATGAAGCACCAGCGACAGGTGAATCGAGAAAGTTGGAATCAAAATACAAAGGACCATACATAATAGCACGAGTTTTAGCAATGACAGATACCCAATAGAGGACATTTCTGGAGTAAACACCACGAACACCACGGAAGTTCAGCTCAGTTTATAGTGCCGACAAGATGAAGGTCTGGTGTGATTGTTCCCCCGAATTGGATATCACAAGCGAAGATGAAGCCGAGGACGACTTCGGGTCAGGAAGTTAAAGCAGTAGTATATACCTTTTATGTGCACCCCTGCATAAATGTACAAATAGATGCAACCTTGTAATTTCAAATAGAGTAGCAGTTGAACGTAAGGAGCCAACCTGACTAGAAAACATAGTTGAATTTACTTAAATAAATATCTTGAACTCTTATTTAATATAAAAACAGTCGAATAGTTGAATATACGGAAAACAATAGTCTTCAATCGATCACTTGACAAAAGTATATCGACGTAGTCCCCGTTATTATGAAGCCACATCCAACACAAAATTATTTACAAGGTTTATTTTTTGTGATAAAATAAAATCCATACCGGAAGATGAAATTCTAAAAGATTTGGCGGAATTCAAAGAAATTGCATTACGGAGCGGAGCGGTTATAACATTTAATTGCATACACCCACCTAGCTATATTGATATTGGTTGGCGCACTATTCCTATCATCATTAACACCTTCAGCTTTAAATAAAACAACACTCTCCCACCAAACTCTGCGGATTTATGGTTAACAGGAGAATAAAATACCTCGTCTCCAGATTCACTCCAGTAGATGAGCGAATTGCTATAATCCGTATAAATACAAAGTTCCTCTACATCAGTCTCATTTGTGCCCATGCTCCGACCGAAGATAAAGATGAACAGACCAAAGACATATTTTACGAGCGCCTAGAAACAGCATATGACCGTTGCCCTGGCCATGACATTAAAATTCTGCTAGGAGATTTTAATGCAAAAATCGGTAGAGAAAATATCTTTGGGGCCACCGTCGGAAAATTCAGCCTCCATGAAGAAACATCAGACAACGGCATGAGGTTGATTGACTTCGCGACAGCAAAAAAATGGTAGTTAGCAGCACCAGATTCAAGCATCTCGATATACACAAGCCCACTTGGATTTCTCCCGATCGAACAACGAGAAATCAAATCGATCATGTTGTGATAGACGGAAGGCATTCATCTAGTGTTTTAGACGTCCGATCGATCCGAGGAGCGAATATCGATTCGGAACATTACCTTGTGGCAGCCAAGGTACGCACCCGTTTTAATGTAGCAGCAAAGGTGCGATCTAATGTAACACGACTAATCACTATTTCTAATGACGACGAAAAGTTGCAAACACAACAGATAGCAGAAGCCTACTCCGCTCAATTTCCCAACTGCTTGACAAAAGCACCCCTTGTCCCGATAATAATATAGAGGCACAGTGGCACAGAATTGTCCACTCCCTACAAACTGCAGCAAAAGCAACACTTGGGTACCAATCACCAACATCAAGAAATCCGTGGTACGATCAGGAGTGTCGTAATGCTACTGATATAAAAAACGCAGCGTATAGGGCAACCCTGCGGACAGTAGCAACACGTAATGCGATGGAGAACTATCGGGAGAAAAGGAGAGAGGAGAAACGTATTTTCAGAAAAAAGAAGAAAGAACAAGAAAAACGTGAGCGTGAGCAAATCGAGATGTACAGGAGTCAGAATGAAGTCCGAAAATTGTACCAAAGGCTTTGGTGCAGGCACATCCTCCTGTAGATATGAAGAAGGAAACCTGGACACAGATACAGACAGCGTGCTGAAGATTTGGAAGGAGCATTTTGAAAAACTTCTGGTATCAAATAGTAGCAGTGAAGTGGATACTCCAGAACCAAAAATAGATGACGGTATAGAGTGTATACCATATAGCCAAGATGAAGTGAGAATCATCAATCGGCTGAAGAATAATAAAGTAGCAGGTGGCGATGGGTACAAGCCGAACTATTCAAGACAGGTGGTCAGATGCTGGTCAGGAGCATGCATTTGGCTAGAAGAATGCATGCCCCGTGCACAAAAAAGGAGACAATACGATATGTGCCAACTATAGAGGAATAAGTCTCCTTCCCATCGCAAATCCACCATTGACCAGATTTTCACTCTGCGCCAAATCCTGGAAAAACCCCACGAAAAACACATCGACACATTCCACCTATTCGTCGACTATAAAGCCACATTCGACAGTCCTATCCGTTCAGATGTGTTTAAAGCCATGTCTAAGTTCGGCATTCCTGCAAAATTAATATGGCTATGCAGGATAACTTTAAGTGGCACAAAGTCAGCAGTTAAAGTCGGAAAGGACACATCGGAGCCCTTCAATACCGAACGAGGATTTAGACAAGGTGACAGCTTGTCTTGTGATGTTTTTAACATCCTGCTGGAAAAGGTCATACGAGACGCAAAGGAGAACAGAAATGGCACTCTGTACACCAAACAACCCATGTTAGGCGATGACATCGATATAATGGGTCGAACATTGCGAGCGGTAGCAGCCACCATTGAACAAAGGAGTCTGCCAACGTGGGTCTGGCAGTAAACGGCGAGAAGACCAAGCTGATGGTATCAACGCGCAAGACATCCAGTAGACTCGGACCATGATGCAATAATAAGGTGATGTATCAAAACAAAAACCTTTGTTTTTGTCTCGATAATTTGTCAGATTTTTCCATATAATATTTCACATAGTTGGCAACACTGCAGTCCATTTAGCTGAGCTAAATGGACTACCTATTCATTGTGCCATGACTCGGACCAACTGTGGAACTTGAGAACTACAGCTTCGAGGTAGTTAAAGATTTTACATACCTTAGTACCGCCATAAAAAAACGAATGACATCAGTTTTAAAATTCGGAGAAGGATTGTGATGGCCGACAAATGCTACTATGGTCTGAGCAAACAACTCAAAAGCAAGGCCACCTCCCGCCAGACCAAACTCACACTCCACAAGACGCTAATACTATCCGTGCTGTTATATGGATCTGAAGCATGGGTACTTGCGCAAGCAGATGAGACAGCTCTTGGGGCGTTTGAAAGAAAAATTCTGCGAAAGATCTACGGGCCGATCTGCATCGACGGTGAATATCGGTGTCGAATGAACCTCGATCTTTATAATTTATACGCGGACATCAACATTGCCATGCTGTGCGAATGAATGAGAATGCGCCAGCTTAAAAGGCATATAAAAGCGAGCCTAATGATGGTTCCCGTAGAAGGATAGAAAGACCTAGTAGAAAACAACATATTGGAACGTGGACTTCCAAATTGGTGGAGGTGCGCACCGACGCCCTTGGAAATCTTTTTTTGTGTGAATGAGATATTTATCTGATTTCTTATACAACATAAAGTCTGATTGCATCATTAACTCAAAAAACACGATTTTGAGCCCATTTGTTTTGCCCAAGGACAAACTATAATGATGTATACTAAGCTTCGTTAAAATCGGTTCAGATTTAGATATAGCTCTCATATATATTTTCGTCGTCAAGTGTTTGTTGTTTCACATTGCTACATTGGGTTATTCTCACGATATCCAAGGATTTCGTTTAAGGTCACATTTTTGTTAAAAATTCTTATAGTCCACCCTTTTTTATACATTTTAAACTGGCATGCCATTTATATTTCTTTCAACATTTGTAAATGTCATAAATTACTAAATTCATTGACGAAAATGCGATAGAAAAAATTATTTCAGATATTGTATGTGGCCTTGAGACGTCAACGTCCGCCGCTAGAAAATATAGCCTTAAAAGTCAAACTTTGAGCCGGATCTGAATTTCAACCAGACTGATAGCGGTGATGAATATGGTGCCGAATGTGTCCCAACAAAGGCCGAAGCTACCCCGGGTAGGGGCACATTCGGCGAAATTGACTTTTTTATAAAACTGTAAAATGTTTAACTAATGCTAATTTATTATATGTTTTTGGTACTAGTTTCTATAATTTTTCAATTCTGAATTAAGGAACAACTGAAATATGTCCTTGATTACCAGCGTTGACGTTTTACGCTAAATAATATATATAATCTTTGCGGGGTAACCGAAAAATATTTCGAGGTTTAACAGACACCAAATGTTATAAATATTTAATAATTACTTACTTCGTAAAGGAGCCTGACCGGATACTAGGAAAATTCAGTATAATTTAAAAATTTCAAAATGTTTACACTCTATCGGTGCCAAAAGGATTTACTCAAAATTACGATTATAAAAATGTCCTGAAGAAGAGTACCATTCTCGAACCTCAATCCACTTCCAAATGTGATGTAACTACAATATTTCCCATATTTACACATATGAATTATTTTCCGTTGAAATTCGTTTCACATGCTTTCGACCACTTTTTACGCAGATCTTTTTGTTTCGTTATATAAAAAAGAACCATTTCTTCCACAAACCTTTTTTCCACACAAAATAAACAATCTCGGTCTTCATAATACATGCACGTTTGGTCAGTGCATGTATTATGATGACCTTATAGACTTGGCCAGAATATGTATGTATTCACAGTACACAGGATGGTTGGGATCTTCGGTCGTTGTAGGACGAGACATTTGTGGCATTTGGTTAGTTATGCTTATGAGCCAGGCTCTGCTGGCTCTGAACTAGGCTCAGCTCCTGTGGCAACTCATCGTTTGCTGGCCTTGGGTAGCTGCTGCTAAACTGCCGTGGTGGTTGCTGGTTTCTACTGCATTCGTCATGATCGCGGAATTGTAATGGCACTGGGAGTGAGTTGTGTGGTTTGTGCTCGCAGCTCTCTCTGTGTGTTTGGTTGTTGATCGCTGGTGTCAAACCTAGGTTTTCGGGTGTTTGGTCCGACGGGCTGGTCCAAAGTGTTTGATTCGATAGGATGTATACCCCAGTGGTATGGTGTGGACTGTTGGGAAGTTGGTGTTGTTATTCTGGTTCTGACTCCTCTTTTTTTTTAGGTGCAGGAAGGTTGCAATCTGGCCAGGCAGCTGTCATTCTTCTGCATATATGCTATAGGTGGTGGTGGACTGCTGCATGGACTGCATTCAAGTAGTATTGGTCCATTGCCTGGGTCACTGATTTCTGTGTGAATGCTGGTAATTCCTGCTCTATAAACCTGTTGATCTAGGTCTTCTCTCTTATACCGGTGGACATCTCTCTCTAGATTAGGCAGGCCTCTCCTTACATGCCTGGGTGGGGGAAATCTATCCATACGGTGATGGCATGGATGATTACGGCGATAACACCCAAGCAGGTACACCATCGACAACATCCTGTTATGACGATGTACGGGTAAGAACATTGCCTCCTCATGTAAATGGTTCACAGGAGGCACCCTTTCGCAGTTGTCAGGGCGGCATTCTGACAGGTTTCAATGTTCATCCAGTGAATATAGCTTACTTTTGAACCGTACTGGCACAGAATACCTTACCACGGTCCGACCTATACTTTGTATTATGTTAACAAGGTCTCTTAATCATCACCCCAAGAGCTACCGGGAACTATTTGAGGACATTTTTCCTGCTTCTCCTTTTATCGATGTTCAGAGGGAGCTTCAGTTCAGCCGTCCATGTGGTGAACATAGTGACCCCACCATGGGGAACTCCCTGTTCCACTCTACGTGTTTTTGGATTTCTTGTTTCTGAATTCCACATATGACTGGCGAACACACAAGTAATTGATTGTCCAACGTTTCAAACTAGACCGGAGGTTGCTCTTCTCTATGTCCTTCGGCCCAAGGCTTAAAATTATTAAGCGTTTCGTATGACATCTGCCACATCATACATTGTGGAGATACCTCCTCGGCTCGGACGGCTCTAACAACTTCCTATTAAAAAAACTCGCAGCTTGTCAGACTACGTCATTTATCAGACCTGGTGCCATAATGGTGATGTCCGGCGAGCTGTGGTAATCTCATCTAATTCTCGTGTAGGCATCCTCATTCACCGTGCAAAACGTGGAGCTGTCAATTTGGTCTACCAGCGCTGTACCCCTCCGGTCATTAGGAAAGCCAGAGCTCATTATGGGCA